>NW_025335350.1:760872-832367 GCF_004798865.1 Varanus komodoensis
CTCACCAGTAATCAATCTTCATATGACTTCTGTACAAGTGTAGTCCCCCTTCCACACCATGTGACTTGTTCTCACCCCTCGTAGGCATGGCTCCACAGTTGCCACTTCATTGCAGTAATTTCTGTATTGGACTCTAATCTGCAACAGAGCTGGGAAAGGGCTAAAACTCCCCGTTTAAGCAGATCCACAAAAAACAGCTTTAACCTACTTTCAGTATTCTATGGATAAAAGAAAAGCACCACCTTCAGAATGCTCTTTTGTCCCTGGGTGCAGTGGTTTTAGTGTATCAGCCCTCCCCTGATAAAGGTCCCACTGATTCCTTTCAACAAATCACAAAAAGAATGGCTTGTACCACGAAAGTTCTTCAAGCTCTGCTGGTTCTCCCCATCTTGACACACTCCTTACTATCTTAATGGCAGGCATTTTGCTAGTTGATAATAATTGCCAGAGAATAAATCTCTTCTCTTATCCTGAAAACATAACAGTACATGCCACCAGTCCCTGCCTTTTCTTCCTAGATCAGTTATGGATTTGTTGACCCTGTTCTCAATGATAAAACTCAGTTCCCTTTTGTCTATCGGATGGCCCCAAAGGAGAACACCCAGTACCAAGGGATTGTCCAACTACTTCTGTTTTTTGGCTGGACATGGATTGGTCTCTTTGCTTCAGACACTGACAATGGGGAGAGGTTTGTGACGCTCTTGACACCCCTGATGATCAGCAATGACATTTGTGTCACCTTCTTGGAAAAACTTCAGAGGGGTGTTCTACAGAAGTTAAAACTTGGAATACAAGAAAAGGTTAAATCAAAGCAACAATCCAAGCAGTTTGGATACATGCCAAAGATTAGAATGATGGACTTCTCTTAAAAAAAAAATGAAGCTGGAATGACAGAGAAAGCAACCAGCTTTTAGAAAACATGAAAGTCTATTCAGCATATGAGATCTCCTCCTTCCCTCATTTCAAACCAATGACCATGAAAGTGAATTGAGTCCGCATGCAAAGGCACCACTCAGAAACAAATGAATAACAATTGAATGTTTGGGGCTTCACGAATCAGTGCCCGGGTTCTTGTTGCTGGAAGGCCCCTCAAGCTCAGCAACACTATGTGGGACCGCAAAACAGTGGTAGTGGATAAGAATACTTTGCAATCATCAAAAGAGAAAGTCATATCACTAAATACAACACAGTATGATTAGAAGCATAGAATAAATACTGTAGCAATGTTTAAAATTTAAAATGAAAGATCCATTTTTCTCTGGCAACGAAGCAGTTCTCCTTGAAATCTGATATTTCCCTCTCTGTGAAGTATGGTTGGCAGGGAATCATGTTTGACAGTATTTGCAATCTCCCAGGATCTTTCTGTTCAACCATGCCAAAATGTCACTGTACCGTTCTACCACGTACTAGATCAAGTTCTTATCTTCTAAATGCATCTTGGTATCAGGAGCTTCAGACTCAAGTTAGAACTCCAGCACCTGACCTCAGGAGGGCTTCTTCCCAATGAAGCCAGGCTTAGAGTGAATTTCAGAAGCCCTCTTGAGAAGACCCTTCCCTTCATGGGGAAAACATGCTTCATTTCCATGATCTCACTAACCCAATTGTTAACAAGTTCCTTCGTGCCTGTTCCAAGGGTGCAGTTTTTGCACTTAAAGAGAACTTCTGATCTGTAGAACTAATTACGTTGCACTCACCATGAATGGGCTGTAATGGATAAAAGTCAAAACAGGTATACTGCATTTTTGTATATTGTATACACTAAATGGGAAAGATGATAGGAATTGTGAAGGATAATTTCTGCTTGTCAAAAATGTTGGGAAAATTCCTTGGAACAAGTAAGACAGGTGAAGTCAGTGGATGGATCTCAGATGATGGACTTTCTAGCTTGGGCCACCTGTGAACAGTTAGTTTAATCCCCCTCATGGGGCTCTGCTGTAGATACAAACAGATAGAGTCCAACCTGAACTACACTTGGCTTGAGACACACCCTGCCTCCCTTTTAGATCAACATAAACAACATGTCTTCATGTCCAGCAAAGATTTCAGTTTATCCATCCAAGAATTGGCTATTTTGACAATAACTCCCAGAAACTTTGACAGAAGAACTCTCCTGGTCCTGCCAATAAGCTTCTCTGTTGATGATGAGGCCATAAGTTAAAACTTCTGATCTCAAAGCAGGTACTTTACTAACTGTTTTTCTCTCTCCCTCCCTACTACAAGCATAAGTCTTTCCTAACCATGCCTCCATCCCCATCATTGCTCCAGGTTGACTATTCTATGGCTAGGATGGGTGGTGAATTCATTCTCCTTCCTTTCAGATGCAGATTGTTGCACAATGTGTCCAGAAGATCAGCATCCAAGCAAGGCCCAAGAGCAGTGTGTCCCCAAAATAATAACTTTCTTCTCATATGAGGAACCATTGGGAATCACCCTATCTTCCTTTTCTCTGTTCTTCTGCATAATGACAGGTCTTGTGCTGGGAATCTTCATCAAATACCTAGAAACACCAATAGTCAAAGCGAACAACCGGGATCTCTCCTACATTCTCCTCATCTCCCTCCTTCTTTCCTTTTTGTCTTCCTTCCTGTTCATTGGCCAGCCAGGCAAAGCAATGTGCCTACTCCGACAAACAGTCTTCAGCATCATCTTCTCAGTGGCTGTTTCTTCTGTGCTAGCCAAAACTATTTCTGTGGTGTTGGCCTTCCTGGCCACCAAGCCAGGGAATAAGGTGAAGAGATGGCTAAGGAACTTTATTACAAAATCCATTGTCTTGTCCTGTTCCAGTATCCAATTAATCATCTGCACCATATGGCTGGGCATCTCTCCACCATTTCCAGACTCTGACATGCACTCGCAATCTAGACAGAACATCTAGCAGTGCAATGAAGGGTCTCTCACCATGTTTTATACCAGTCTTGGCTACAAGGGCTTCCTGGCTGCCATCTGCTTCATGGTGGATTTCCTGGGCAGGAAGCTGCCTGGGTCCTTCAACGAAGCCAAGTTGATCACCTTCAGCATGCTGGTCTTTTGCAGTGTCTGGGTGTCCTTTGTGCCCTCCTACCTGAGCACCAAGGGGAAGTACATGGTGGCCATGCAGATCTTCTCCATACTGGCCTCCAGTGCTGGGTTGCTGGGCTGCATCTTTATCCGTAAGTGCTACATCATTGTCCTGAGGCCTGGACTGAATAAAAAGGAACATCTTTTGATGAAAACAAGAGGCGGCATCTCATCATAGTTATGAATGGATGAGCAGGGAGGCATCCACCCTCTTCCTGAATTCAAGGAAGCATCTCATGCAGAAACATAAAGATGGCATCCTTTCAACAGGAGGTGGAGAAGAATTCCATCCTGCTCTCCCACAATCTGGATAAGAATCACATGTTCCGATGGATGGAAATGAAGTATGGAACAGCTTTTGGGGGTAGTACTTCCTTTCCTCTGAGTTCCAGGTAGATATCGAAATACAGGGAGAACTTTAATGGCAGCAGCAGGAGACCTGATCAATATATTTTTAAACCTTCTTCTTACGGGGTCACAGTGTTCTTGCAGTGGAGAATGGAAAGTTTTTACAAAGATATAATCTCACTGGAAATCACTGTTGTTAGATTGGAAAGAAAATGATAGCATTAAAATAAATAGGCTATGGTTTGGACAGGATTTGGCACATTTTCAGAATGGAGTAAAATCACCATGCTTATCTCTCCTTGATTTTCAGAAGTCCTTGTGATTTCTATATTTTGTTTTGCTTTGTTCAGACACTAAATTTGCATTCAAACTGAATGGAAAAAATATACAAATCTGTGTGTATTTTTCAGAGCTGCACAATTTTCTTCCATAGTCTAAAGCATGAAATTGTGCAGCTTTTAAAATGCACATGCTGCTTTTCCAAATTGTACACTTTTCCCGTGCATGAATGGAAGTTTTGGACTTTGTGAACATTTGGGGAGAGTTTTCTTCATATTTGGGGTTCTGCTTGGGAGTCTTTGCATGATTTATGAACATCAATGAAGTTCTTTGCAATCCAAGAAACCTATGGCCCTCTATATATATTGTTTCACAACTCCTATAATCTCTTACCATTGGCATGCTGCTTCATAGGCTGTAAGCCAAGACTTCTGATAGAGGACACAAGTTTCCACTCTCAGGACTGGGAGGTTGTACAAGCACCTCAGGTGGTCCTGAAATAGGGATACTCAGGAAGCAGATCCCTTCCTGTTTTTTTGGGCCCAGAGTTTTGCTAGGGAAGAAAGCAGGTGGCCTGGATTCACCTGCATTCAATAACCACCAAACAGCATCAGGGAGTATCATGCCAGCTTCTACCCCAGAAGACCTTATGTGGCACAAGTCACCAAAACGGGCTGTAAGTTGAGTCTGGCCTGCCCCTTGAGCCTGAACAGTTCCAACCATCTGAGATGCTGATGCTTCCCAAAGGACTCATTTGCTAGCCCTTCTCCTCAACCCCTCTCCAAATATAATCAGGATTCACCTTGGGCTGAATCCATTTCCTCAAACGACCCCACCTTGCTGCCAAGAGCTCATCCTTAGGAGGTGCACAACACCCTTTCAAAGTGTAGAAAATGTAATATTCCAAGGCCAGGTAGCCAGAAGAAATGTTGGAGTAAAACAGGGGCATGGCCCTTTGAGAAATGCTGGAGAGGGCTGTGGATTTTGTATTAAATCTGACTTTCTGCATGGGCTCTTTCCATTATTGTGTGTCTGTGTCTATGCACTTAGTTTCCTAACATATCTCTGCAACATAATTTATCAGGTACAGCCAATGTGGATAAGAAAGAGTGCAGTGAAAGTGGAAAGAAGACTGTATTTGCATTTAACCATGCAATTTATCCCAAGCAGGCATTTCTTTGCATCTGGGTGATGCTACTTTGAGAACTGCATGGCTCTGCTAGAAGGGTGCCTTCCATCAGCAGTGGGGTTGTTGCCAGATGCAGCATCTAAACCCTGCCAAGTGTTTCATTCACCAAAGAAGATTATTCAGAGCTTGGCTGAGCTCAGTGGGGGGTCCTTGTCAAGGGAAGGGGGTAGAAATTAGATTGGCAGCCATCCTTGTGCAGGTATGGAAAGAGCCTGAAGGAAAGTTTGAACTTCTGTACACTCATAATCCCTCACAAAGAATTCTGCAAGGACTTTTCACAATATCATCACCTTCTAGAGTCACTCCTGCATTTTTCCAGCTTTTAGAAACATAGAAGCAGAGTGAGTCAGAAGAGGTCTCCCGGGCCATCTAGTCTGACCTCCAGCACCAGCTGACTCCACTCACAACATGCCCACCATGTGCATGTCCAGCCTATCTTTGAACACCCTCAGCGATGGGACGGCAACAACCCCTCGTGGAAGTGCATTCCAATCCCTCGGGGTCCTAACTGTCAGGAAATGCTGCCTGGCATCTAAATGGAACCTTGGTTCCCTGAGCTTTGCTCCATTGGAGTGCATCCTGCCTTTCTCTGCAGGAGAGAACAGGTCTCTACCCATCTCCATGTGACATCCCCTCACATACCTGTTTGTCGCCAACATAGCCCCTCTGAGTCTTCTCTTCTCCAGGCTGAAGAGACTCAGTTCCCGCAGTCTCACCTCATGCCCTATTCCCTGCAAACCGGCCACCAACCTTGTGGCCCTACGCTGCACTGACTCTAACCTGGTTATATCCTTTCTGTAATGAGGGGTCCAAAACTGACCACAATACTCCAGTTGCGGGTGTACCAGAGTCGTATAGAGTGATAGTAATACCTCTTTTGATCTAGAAGCCACACTTTTGGCCATGCAACCAAGGGTGGTGTTTGCCCTCTTAACCTCCGCATCAAACTGCTGATTCATGTTTAGCCTGCAGTCAACCAGTACCCCGAGGTCCCTTTCACAAGTGCTGCTCTCCAGCCACTTGTCACCTAACCTGTACTTATGACACCTATTCCTATGTCCCAAGTGCAAGACCTTGCACTTATCCACATTGAACACCATCCTGTTGTTTCCTGCCCACTTCCATAGTCTGTCCAGATCCTTTTGGATCTGGAGTACCTGCTCCTCAGTTGTGGCCACTGCTCCAGTTTTAGTGTTGTCTGCAAATTTGATCAGCAGACTGTTCACCATTTCTTCCATGTCACTGATGAAAAGATTAAACAGGATCGGCCCCAGGACAGAGCCCTGGGGCACCCCGCTTTTCACTGGCTGCCTTCCCGATGATTCCCCACTAATGGTTACCCATGCCGCCCCAACCCGGAGACAAGGAAGTTTTGCTGCCTGCTGGGTGCACGCATCCAGCATGTGAAGGACAGAGTGGAGCGTAGTGTTTGCTCCGGAGGTCACCAGCCACTGGGGTGATCCATGTGGGCAGAAACAATGTGGCCAGGCAGGGTGTTGTCAGGATCACCAGGGCCTTCAAGGCCTTGGGGAGGAAACTCATGGAGCTAAAGGCCCAAGTGGCCTTTTTGTTGATCTTTCCGGTCCGGGAATTTGGGCCAGGAAGGGACAGGAGGGCCTCCGAGGTGAACGACTGGCTTAGGGTGTGGTGCCAGAAGGAAAACTTCGGGTTCCTCAACCACAGCACTCGGTTTCTTGCCAATGGACTTCTGGCAAGGGACGGGTTACACCTCACCAGGATGAGGAAAAGGTCCTTTGGAGATGGTCTAGCGAGCTTCATCCAGAAGACTTTAAAATGAGTCAAGGTGGGGGGTTCAGGCCCCCCAGAAATGTGTCTGCACTGGACAAGTGTAGGGAGAGAATCAGGGCTCTGGGTGCAAGGTTTTAGAGGTACTGCAGGGACTGACAGGACGACTGGCTTAGGGTGTGGTGCCAGAGGGAACGCTTCAGGTTCCTTGACCACGGCACTCGTTTTCTTGCCAATGGACTTCTGGCAAGGGACGGGTTACAACTCATGAGGATGGGGAAAAGGTCCTTTGGAGATGCTCTAGAGAGCTTCGTCAGGAAGACTTTAAACTGAGCCGGGGAGGGGGGTTCAGGCCCCCCAGTAATGTGTCTGCACTGGACAAGTGTGGGGGGAGAATCAGGGCTCTGGGAGCAGCGTTTTAGAGATACTGCAGGGACTGACAGGACTCCTAGAGAGAGGGGCAAGGTATCGGGGAGGATGGGAGGTAGGAGGAGGCTGGGAACTCCAAGGAAAGGAAGCAGTGGGAAGGAGTTGATGTGCATGTACACCAATGCTAGGAGCATGGGTAATAAGCAGGAAGAGCTTGAAGCTCCTCTGGGAATAGGAGGGTATGACCTGGTGGGAATCACAGAAACTTGTTGGGATGAAAGGCAAGTCTGGAATGTGCACATAGAAGAGTATCACCTTTTTAGAAAGGACAGGAAGGGAAAGAGGGGTGGGGGCATGGCTTTATACGTCAGGGAAGGGATAGGATGCAGTGAGATAGAATGCAGCACAGATGGGGGTCTGTTAGGGCTGGAATTCCTCCTTGCTATGACTGGGAGCAATCTTGTATTTGGAAGCAGAATGAGTTTGTTGGGCAACTGCTGGCAGCCATGTGAATGTGACACCTGGGCATTTTTAGGCATTGTCAGTAGCTGTCAAAACGGGGACCTGCTACCTTTTGTAATCTTCCAAGAAAGGGTGAAAGTAGAATAACAACAAAGCCACCTCTCAAAAGACCTTAATTTGGCTCTTTTCCTGAAGGGTCATTGAGACAGGTCAGGCCATGCTCACCTTTTCCCATCCACCCTTTCCAAAGGATGGAAATGCAAAGAGTACTTGTAAAGATGTTTTTCTCCCTCCATGCTGCTGTGCCTTTGAGGCATCTTTTGACTCCAGCAATAGGGAGGATGCTTCTGTCCAAGGATGTCAAAAACATCCCAAAGCTCTAGAGGCCTTGATGTGATTGTCTCTGAGACTAATAAACACAACCTTAAAACTGTGAACAAAATCAGGACACCCCTTGCCTTGTGCCTGAAAAGCTCAGTGCATAAAACACCTGCCGTGCTATGGAGGGCTTGGGGTGAGACTTGGAACAGGCAGAGGGGTGTGGTGAGCATGGCTGAATGGAGCTTAGAAGAAATCTTTGATTCAGAACTTGCTGCGTCTGCAAGGATTGCGCAGTCATACTTTTCTGACTCCTTTTGGGCATGGAAGTGAGAAAAGCAGGCCTGCAAGGGAATGGGCGATTCAGGAAACACTTCCTGATCCCACTGCTCCTGGTGCTGCTTCTTGCAGCTTGTGAGATTCAGGAGACAAATTCTCCTTGGAGCATTCTTCAAGAAGAAGCATCCAGCTATTATCAGCCAGGGAACTGCCTTATCAGTGGGGTTGTGTCTTCACAATATTTTCAGCATCAAGAGCCCTATGTCTTTCATGAGTCCCCCTTCAACAGGGCTGAGAGGTAAGCCATGCTTTAATGCTTCCCATTCAGCAGTTGAGTTGTCCCTCTCTCCTGGAGACAACCTGTTTTTCTGCCTCCCCGCACCCTGCCTGGGCCATGCCCTAGGAATTCACTCTGTACATGTTGCCCCTCTTATGTACTAGGAAGGAGCAATGGAAGGACCATCACGAACACCCTGTCAGCATTTCCGTCAATGTGTTTTCATCTGGTTTAACTTGGAGTTCTGCACTGAGCAGTGTGTCGGACCTGATGGCCTTCTGACCCCTTCCTACTCTGCTATTCCATGAATCTATGATTCTATGACACTGGGGTTGGGGTGGGGAACACAGCAAAGGAGGAAGAAAGAGAAACACTTGTTGTTACTTGGCTACTGCCTCTCTGAGAGCCAGCTGGGGGCAGGGGTCAGATAAGATGATCTTTGTTTTTATGCTGTCTTCATAATATGAAGAACATGAGCATTTATGAACAATGGCGGTGTTACTGACAAGTAGCAGAAACCATCATGTGAGGTTTCTCCCTTCTCATGCATCTATTGGGTGGCCTTCCATGTAACTTCAGTCTTTTACTACCTAAAACTACAGAATGCAGTTGACAGATGGCCAGACTTGTCATGTCAACTTTGGTTCCATTGAGGGATATTGCAGGTGCAGTAAGCCTTCCGACAGCCACAGCCATATCTGAAAATCAGTTTGTGCAACTACCTCTCCTTCCATGTTACACAAACAAGAATTGTGAACCAAATTGCTCTGCAAAGGCCAGGGTGACTGGCTTCATTCCAGCTGGGCCAGAGATGCTCTGTTCACTCATCCTTGGTGCTCAGAGCATGGAGCAGGAGCAGAGAGGGCATCCCTCCCTGCTACTTAACAGGAGAGATGGATGCTCTCTCAGCTGCTGCCATACTGCTCTGGACATGAAGCTTCTGCTGCTCAAGGGACCACTCAACCTGCAAGGGGGATATGTCCCCCTACCTAACAGGGGACCCCTCAAGGAGCAGGGAGGGAGGCTCTCTTCATTTCATGCAGAGAACATGAAGCAGAGGTGCAGAACATAGGCCCTCCTCTTGCTCAAGAGGAGACTACTTGAGTGGCACAGCTGCCCTCTCTGCTTAGCAATGCTGTCCCAAGCTGAGGAGAAATGGAGGAAGCCTCTGACAGCCATCCTCCAGGTGAGGCTTGGGTACCAACTCACTGGCTACCTGCTAGGCAAGTGTGGCAGGAGGACATGGTCACCTTTGCTGAGTAGCTCTTGAGCTTGTGGTCTACTTGTGGGCTTGACCTTCGATGGGTTTGGATGACACAGCAACCCATCATGAGTCAAGCAACTGGATTTGCACAGCATGAAATCCAGAAACATCAGAAATGGTCAAAAGTTCATTGCTGTGTCATCCAGAAGAGTCCATTGCCTGAAGTAGGTTTTAGAATAAGAAAGCATGTGGTGAAACATGCCCTTAAGTAATGAAGAAATGTTTGCCAGCACATGGGAAAAGTCTTAAAGCAGCCCAATTATTTTGGTCTGACCTACTGGTTCTACTTATACATGTGCATTTGTACCTCTTATGGGAGGATGAAGAAATGAATTGGTGAGTGATGGAAAACCATACGATTACTGGAACAGCCCCACATAAAGCCTGAGGAGCCGACTTTGCAATTTCAGAGACAATTTTTTTCACTGAATGGAGCAGGACCATGGAATGCTTCCACTCATATTTGGATGTGTTGTTTTGCAGTTTCCAAGCTCTGAGATACTGGCACATTCTGTCCCTCCTGTTTGCCATTCAAGAGGTCAACCAGAATCCCAGAATATTGCCCAACATCACCCTGGGCTACAGCATCTACGAGAGCCATTTCGATGCCAGAATGACTTCTTATGCCATGCTCATCCTGCCTGCAGGTGGGGAAAACCATCTTCCCAATTACAGCTGTGGGAGAAGGAAGAACCCACTGGCCATTCTTGAAGGGACTGAATCTGACCTCTCCATTCTTATTTCAGCCATGTCTGACATCTACAAGATTCCACAGGTAGGACTGGGAAGGGGAACAAAGGCCAGCTCCCACCAAATTGAGGGGAACTGGCTCAGTTCATCCCCAGCCCTCCACAGAGGAGAGCCCCACTTTACAAATTCAGCTATTAGATGTCTGTTGTATGGAAGGTTCTTAAGAGATGTTGGTCCTTCCTTCCATACAGAGGCCTGACATACCTTCATGGCAGGTCTTTTCTTAGATACTTCATGTCCAGATATGAAGATAAACAACACAAACCACCAGTCTCTTCCTTTCCTCTGTAGATCAGTTATGGCTTTGTTAACCCTGTCCTTGAGGACAAAACTCTGTTCCCCTTTGTCTACCGGATGGCCCCAAGGGAAGAAACTCAGAACTTGGGCATTGTCCAGCTGCTCCTCTTTTTTCGATGGATGTGGAACGGTCTTCTTGCACCTGATACTGACAATGGGGAGAGATTTCTGGCTGCCTTGACTCCTTTGATGATCAGTAATGGAATCTGCATTGCCTTCACAAAAAGACTACTACGAATTAGTCAAGCAAACATGTTTCAGAGTGAACTTCCTGTTGTGTGGAGGCAAGTGAATGTACTTGTTTTCTACACAGACTCTGTACACTGCATTGCCCAAATGTTCTTCCTGCAAAAAACCCTTGAAAGAGAGCAAATAGGAGCAAAGGTCTGTATTACAACAACTTTTCAAGAGATCAAATTTAACTTATTCTTGGATCCTGCTTCCTTTCAGCCTCTCCATGGTTCCTTGTCCTTCGTCATGAAGAATCCACGAAAGACAAAACATGACTACTTCAATCCAGTTAACATTGCTATGGTTAGGTTTTGGCAGAATGCCTTTCACCGCTCCTATTCCAAACATCTTCTCTCCATGAAAAGTTGGAGGAGATACACTGCAAAAGAGGCAGTGGAGATGCTGTCCCAGGAGGAGCTGGAAAGGGTCCTGTCTCATGACAGCTTCATTTCCTCCAGAAGTGTCCAGACTGTAGCCCATGCCTTAAACACTGCATATTCATCACAGTGCGAGTTGTTGTCAATGGCTAGTAGAGAAGACAGGCTGGAACAGCAGAGACTGCAGCCGTGGCAGGTATTCCCTTTTCCTTGTGGGGTGTCACACCAAATGGAGAAATATTCAGGGCTGACATGAGCAAAGTTATTGCATGGAAGTGCAGAGAGGGACACAGTGTCCATCTTCTTTTTTTCCTGTATCCCCAAGTACCTAGCCATGGGACATGTTCTGAAAGACCAAGATAACCTGTACTCTGTCCTGCAACTGGTCCCCACAAGAACTCAGTGTCTTCTTCCCTGCAAAGCACTTGCAGCAAAAAATTTTTTCATCTGTGCAGTGAGCTTGATGCTGCCATTGAAAGAAATGCCATTCAATTCTCTGAGGCCTCTGTATGCCCCATCCTGTGGAATGAATGTCATTGCTGTCATCCTGATGAACTGGACAAAGCCCTTGCAATGTTGCATCCAATCAGTGGCCCCACTTTTTCTGCCTGATCAATGCTATCTGAAGAGTAGAACTGGGCAGATCTAGAGTGCAGGAAACAAATCCATACACAGTGTAGTGGTGTCTCCTCTTAAGGAAGCAGCAGGGCCACCATTGCTGAAGAAAAACCTTATGAATCTGATGGATCGAACAATTACCATGAAGTCACTGGTATCTCCAGTTCAGCTACGTTTCTGAGGAAGGTGGTGTCAGACCAGTTGCAGAGAGTTTGAAGGATCCCAGTTACCTAGACCTGTTTCAGTCTAGATGTGGGACTGGATCACACTCAATACTCTGATTGAAGACCATGATAGAAAGGGAAGGAGTTGTCCCTGTCTCTTCCATTTGCTCAATCATTGTACTTTGAGACTCTCAAGTCAGATATCCTCCTGGATAAATCTGGGGGTGTTGGAAGCATTCTGGTGGTTCTGCTCCAACCCAAGGGTTGGTTTTAGAAAGTACCCTACACTGATATTTGACCTCTTGCTTCCTGAACTGGATGGATCCACAAGTTACATGATTGTCCCCAATGTCATTTAATGAGTAGGTTAAGTTTTGGGGGAGCATCGTTAAGGGTGATCAGGAGATCCAAGGTGTTCCAGATGCAAAACACCAAGGACTGCTATCCAACTCTGAATTGCTTGACTTCAGTTCATGGAAGATCAGAGCATGGATGGCTAAAACATTGAACATGTGTGCATGTTACCTTGTTGTCTTCTCTGTCATTCCAGTTCCATGCTTTCTTAAGGGAAATCTGGCATTCTAACACTTCAATGGATGAGCTGAATTTGGACAAGAATGGACAGCTGGAAGCTGATTTTGATATTGTGAACTGGGTGCTGTTTCCCAATCATACTCCTGGAATGGTGACCATTGGGAGTTGGATGAGAGGAATGTTCCCAGTGAAACAGCTCAGCATCAAGCCAGAAGCCATTGTGTGGCCCAGGCATTTTAACAAGGTGGGGAAAATAATTTGTGTCCTCTTACAGGCTCAGGACATGAGTGAAGATTAATCAGTCAAATAGTATTTGTAAGGCATACATTGTCATTCAGTGCACACTTTTCTAGGGAAGGACGTCCCATTGAGCATAATGGGTCTTCTTGTTGCATAGAAAAATAGAAACTTAGCGAGTCAGATGGGGCCTTCCCAGCCAACTAGACCATGGGTCCTCAAACTATGGCCAGCAAGCTGGATATGGCCCACCATGGTCATTTACCCAGTCTGCCTCAGAGCTTTTGGACTCATTTGGAGAAAATAATCTCTGAGCGAGTCCGAAAGCTCTGAGCTGGCCCAGACGTTCTCTGAAACTGAGCAGAGAGCTGGCACATGTGCCAAATTGTAACAGCTCCCTTCAATTGTGCGTACACTGACTTTACCCCCACTATTGCACACATGCATTTGCTCTGAATATAGAGTGGGGATATGGAGTGGGAAACAGAAGAGAGGAGGGCAGAAGAGAAAGAGAGACAAAGAAACTAAATAAGGATTGCAGGTAAGAAAAATATAACTTTTAAAATCTATTTTTAATGTGAGCCATGTCTCCAGGCTGTGGGCCAAGCTGCAGCCACTTCACTGAGCATGGGAGCGGACAGGCTCAAGAGTGGAGCCGCAGCTCCCGCACATCTGCTGTGGCCCTTGAGCAAGCTGCCATCATCAAGCAGCTGCCATGCTTCCCCCTGCACTGGGGACAGGTGGGAGGCACCCTGCTTGGCCAGCCACTGCCCCAGCCCTCACCTCCACTTGCCTTGGAAAGCAGTCCTTACCTTCCTCCTCACGGCCCTCTCCCAGCCGGGGGAGCCACCCCACGCTTGACTCTCCAGCCTTCAGCTCCTGCTCCCTTAGAAGCAGGGCCACGGTGAGGACTATAATTTCCATCATGCCCTACCAGCATGGCCAATGAAAGTTGTAGTCCAACTCATCTGGACAGTACCAGTTTTGGCATGGTTAAACTAAAATATGGTTGTTGTTAGCTCTGCATCCAAATACAGCCATTGTGTATGGTGGGAATTGTTCTGTGATGACTTGCTCCAAATACTAAAAGTGGCATTAACAGTATTTATCCTTAGTACTTTTGCTTCATTCTTTGTAAATGCCACTCTCTCTCCACTTTCTTTTCCAGCACTGGAGGCTGGAATCAAAGATTTCTAAACAATGGATTGATCTTGATGATTCCATTCTACCTTTGTATCATGAGGTTTTTACAGGGAGATTTTTACTTGCTGCTCCTCCCCATTCTGTTTTCTAAGGGCTCATCTAAAGCTTTGTGGGTACTTCTGTCATTTTATGGTAGAGTTTCATTGCTCCAATTATTGTTCTTCCAACATAGTTCACTTTTATATCCTGCCTTGACCATATTTTCCTAATGAAAGGGTGGATTTACATTCAGAAAAAAGTAAATGCATGAAACTGGATTCCCTGCCCTGCTGTTGTGCACAAAGCCACCATATGGAAAATAATTGGAAAAAGTCCCCAGTGTTGTTAGGAATGGAGACTCTTTTGGGCCCTTCCAATCATAAAGGTTTGCATCCACAGAAGCACATGCCTAACATGGTTTTCTTGAAGCTCTTCTCTTCACTGCCAGGTGCCGCCTCCTTCCAGGTGCGTGGCAAGCTGTAGGCCTGGGTATGCCAAGGAGGTTCAAGAAGGGAAGCCACCCTGCTGCTATGCTTGTGCTGTATGTGCTGAAGGGACCATCTCCACTCAGGAAGGTGGGTGCTCTCTGAGGAAAGTGCGTTCCCTTAGGGACTGCAGCTGATCACTGAGTCTGCCCAATCTCTTTGTGTTTGATTGGTGGCCATTGTTTTGAGCTAGTCTCTTCCTTCCTTTTCCTCTGACTCCAACACCCAAGACCATGATTTGCAGTGCACACTTATATTAAAATTGCTTTGCTAAGAAGAGAGTTTGGCCCTAAGTAGCCTTTGATTAAATTGAATAGATAAGCCACTGATCATGTCAAGAGCTGAACCCAAACTGGAACTTCTTATTCACTCCCATTTGGTAAAATCATGTCTGCAGACTCAGGGTGGTTCCTTCTGGTGGAGAGGCAGCCGACATGATCTATGCAGGCCCATTAACTGGGGAGCTCACCTCTCCTCAGAATGAAGGAAAGGATCCTGACCTCGCTCCCACTGTAAGCATAATGTGTCTCTCCTCCCAAAGAACATTTGCCTCTTTCCCTGCCAGACCAGACAGAATTCCTCCCTGTCATAGCCTACATACTTTTCTTTGAGTCATATGAGCAGAATCAAGGCTTTTCTGGATGTCCCATTAATGGTGGCAATGCTGAATACCCCTACCTTCTTTTCAGATGCAGGGCATTGTAACAAGTGTCCAGAAAATCAGCACCCAAACCAGGACCAAGACCAATGCATCCCCAGGGAGATAACCTTCCTCTCCTATGAAGAACCTTTAGGAATCATCCTGGCCTCTTTTGCTTTCATCTCTTCTTTGACCACAGGATTTGTGTTAGGAATCTTCATCAAATTCCTAGAAACCCCACTGGTCAAGGCCAACAACCGCGACCTTTCCTATGTCCTCTTGGTTTCCCTCCTACTTTCCTTTTTGTCCTCCTTCCTGTTTATTGGGCAGCCAAGCAAAGCAACTTGTCTGCTCCGACAAATGGCCTTCAGCATCATCTTCTCAGTTGGCGTGTCTTCTGTGCTGGCAAAGACCATCACTGTGGTGCTGGCCTTCCTGGCCACCAAACCAGGGAACAGCGTGAAGAGATGGCTGGGGAAAAGTTTTGTATGCTCCATTGTAATCTGCTGTTCTAGTGTCCAGGTTGTCATCTGCACCATATGGCTGGGTGTCTTTTCACCATTCCCTGAGTCTGACATGCATTCCTTGCCTGAAAAGATAATTCTGCAATGCAATGAAGGATCAGCCACCATGTTTTATACTGCCCTCAGCTACATGGGATTCCTGGCCGCCATCTGCTTCACCGTGGCTTTCCTTGCCAGGAAGCTTCCAGGGGCCTTCAATGAGGCCAAGCTGATCACCTTCAGCATGCTGGTCTTCTGCAGTGTCTGGGTGTCCTTTGTGCCCTCCTACCTGAGCACCAAGGGGAAGTACATGGTGGCTGTGCAGGTCTTCTCCATCCTGGCCTCCAGTGCAGGGCTACTTGTCTGCATTTTCCTTCCCAAGTGCTACATCATTGTCCTGAGGCCTGATCTGAATACAAAGCAGCATCTCACAGTCAAAACTAAAGGGGATGGGACACTCAAGGATTATTAGAGGACAGTGAAAGAAAGCTGTCAATGCCTCGTTAAGAATAACAAGAAAACCCAGAGATAGCAGATGACTGTGGATGCAATTTGAAGGAGAAGGAGATTGCTACTGGACAGGAGTTTAATAAGGAGGGTCTGTTTCATGGACTGTAAATAAATTCAGTTTATAAACTCTCATCGAAAATGCCTCAGTGGGGGGAGTGATTGCTACTGTGTTAGACTAAGACAGCAATTATACTGAAAAAGAGATTTGAAACACAAAGCAAATCAAAGATACTTTTGCTTACAGACTGTAAAATTTTCAGCAATTAAACTTAATTAGATTCAGCACAGCTCCAGTAAAAGATGATACAGTAAATAATACTAATGGGACTGGCTTGTGATTTGTGAGAATGTAAAAGCATCATTTTCAATTTTTTAAGGTACTCAGTGAAATTAAATCTTAAAATAAGTAAAATATAAAAACTTATATGGATATTTCAAAATCTATAAATAACAAAGCTTGTTTACATTCCTGACTGCTGGACAAGTATAATGTCTAGAAGAAAGAAAACAATAACTAAGAAGTTATTGAGAGCTCCCTCTGCTTCATGAAGGATGTATAATAGTTTCAACTTTTTGAAATAAAACTCAGTAACTGGACATGGATACAGAGCTCCATCTGCTGGAAGACTATTGGATGTTCTTTTATTTTGGTGACATGAAGCTTAAAGAATATTTATTTATTTATGTAAAACATTTCTATGCCACCCCCCACTGCAACAAAGCCTCAGGCGGCTCACAACATACTTAAAACATATAAATAACAATTAATACAATTAGAGAATAAAAAGCCCGGTAGCATCTCGGCTTAAAAATTTAAAATCCTATAAATTCTATAATAAGTTAACAATTAAAATAAGTTTTAAATAAAAAGGTCTTGGCCTGGCACCGAAAAACAAATACTGATGGTGCCAGGCGGACCTCTCTGGGGAGCTCATTCCGTAGGTGGGGCACCACCACAGAGAAAGCCCTCCTCCGGGTACTCACCCTCCTAATATCATTCACGGAGGGTTCCCGGAGAAGGGCATCTGTTGCTGATCTCAAGGGGTGGGAGGGCATATATGGACACAAGCGTTCCTTTAGATAACCAGGTCCCAAGCTGTTGAGGGCTTTATAGGTCATAACCAACACCTTGAATTGGGCCTGGACTTCAATCAGGAGCTAGTGAAGCTGACAGAGAACTGGGGTTATAAGAGAACAATGCCCAGTCCCCATCAGCAATCTGGCAGCTCTTTTCTGCACCAATTGAAGTACCCGGACCATCTTCAAGGGTAGCCCCACATAAAGCACATTACAGAAGTCTAATCGGGAAGTTACCAACATGTGTGTCACTGTCACCAGGCAGTCGTTCTCCAGGAAGGGATGCAGTTGATGGATCAGCTGAAGCTGAAGGAAGGCACTCCTTGCCACCTCCGTCACCTGAGCTTCTAGTGACATCTCAGGGTCGAGGAGCACTCCCAAGCTGCGAACCCTGTCCCTCAGAGGGAGTGGAACCCCATTTAGGACAAGGCCCAAGTCCCCCATCTCAAAGCCCGAACCACCCACCAACAGGAATTCCGTCTTGTCTGGATTGAATTCACAATTTCTTGCTTATGATGTTACCAATTAAGTTAACCTGTATATCTGGAAGGGCACATTTATCTATTAATATCCCTTTTTTTTTCCTTTCCAGGATCTCAAGGCAGCTGAATTAATCTTCTTCTTCCTCCTCCTTTCCATTTTATCCTCATTAGCAGGGTTGGTATAAATCTTACTTGAGTATTCATGGACTTTGTCTTGTGCTTGTCTTGACCACACAAAACAAGCTGTGCTGAGAGAACATCTCTGAATGCTCACAGACCCTCAGCATTTGCTGACCAGCCCTTTCTGGCATCTGTTGCAGCTGCTCACAGGGCATGAACCTCCCTGAGCCAAGAGTTTTGGGGTCAGCTCTTCCCATGGGCAAAAATTGCTCCAACAGACCAGGGAGATCATTGCTTGATGGATGCTAGATGTCACCATTTCTTTCAGAAAGAAAGAAAAGATCCTATACTACCATGAAAACTGTCAAGCTCTAACAATATATGAATGAAGAAGATGCTGTCTTTAAAGGAAGTATGAAAAAAGATGGAGCTGTTGCTACTTCATTGGGTGACGGGAGCTTGGCAAGTGCTTGGCTGTGCTGGAATTGAGTGGGGTGAATGCCTGATTCAACTTAGTCCTCCCAAATGCCTCAGTTAGCGAATTCGTTGACTGTTCACAGATCAGATGAGTTCACTGGGGCTCCTGTCCAGGGACGCAGAAGGAAGAGGCTTGAAAGCTGTCTACCACTGGTTGTTTCTAGGGATGTGTGAGGAATTGATTAGATGTCATTGGAATAGGAATATGCTGGATACCCTGGCTGGGCTCCCTCTACTCTGGTTCACTTTGTAGTGTCTCTGACTCTGAATGCCAGCTCAGAATTTGCAGACTGACCTCCTGGAATGGAGCGTGGTAGTACCACTGTCGGAGACGCATTGCTCTTCTGCGCACCACCCAGTTGCACAAGCTTTCTTCCTTGAGTATTGACAAGCTTCCTCTGAGCTTACTGTACTTTCCATGGCTGGCCAAGCCAGAGCAGAATTCTATTCATGGTACAGCAGTGGATTCTGCTAGTCCTCAACCCAAACCTAGTCATTCCCACTACTGCCCACACCACATGGCTTATTGTGCTTGGATAGAAGGAGGGGAAGGACCACCTTTACCAACTTGGGAAAACAATATGGATTTCAATTGAAACAATGAGGAAATCTACAGAGGGCCCACTGCTGAGATATCAAAAGATGTTCCTGATCTGCGTTCCTTTGCAGGTGTATCTCTGACAGAGGACTGGCCAAGCTCCCACTTCCTGCACCTTCTCTATTTGCAAAAGATGCAGCCTCATCAAAGAGTACTAACAACATGTTTTTCTACCTCCATGCCCCTGTGCCTTGAGACACACAATGGGTCCAGCAGCAGAGAGGATATATTAATCAGAGAGTGATTAATATGGCTCTGGCCAATACTCTAGAGGCCTTCTTGAGATTTCTCTTGAAACAAATAAACTGCAAAATCAAGGGCAATATCAGGAGATGACATGCCTTGTTCCTGAGAAACTGGCTGTGTGCAACACCTGCAGTGCTCTTGAGGACCTGGGCTGAGGCTCAGGTCAGGCAGAGAGATGCAGGGACTGTGCCCATGTGAAATTTAGAAAAGCCCCCTTTGGCTCAGATAAGAGTGCATCTGTGGGACTGCAGGGTCAGAGATTTCTGGTGGAGCTGGGTCTGCGGGTGAGAAGAGTGGGCACATAGGGCATGTGGAAACCAAGGCAAGGTATCCCAATGCCGGCGCTCCTGCTGCTCCTGCTGCTGCCTCCTGAGGTTTCTGAGATGCAGAAGACAAAATGTCTTGAGAACATGTTTATAGAAGGAGCATCTAATTATTATCAGCCAGGAGACTACCTGATCAGTGGGTTTGTTTCCTCACAATATTTTATGCATTACCAACCCTATGTCTTTGATGAGTCACCAGCCAAACAGAGGAATAGGTAAGACATGATGCTTAAGTGCTTCCCAACCTGCACTCTAGTTTTCCCTCTCTCCAGAAGACAGCCCTTAGTTCTGGTCCCTGGTCATTCCCTTAGAATTTCTGCTCTTTATTTTACCCTCTTGTCCATTCTGAAGGAAAATTGGGAGCATGCAGAATAGCAGGCCCACACATGTCTGGCCACTGCTTGCATGGTTTCAACCTTAGGGAGAAACATTTGCTTGCTTTAATCAGGATGGAAGGACCCAGGCTGGAGCAAAGGTAGCTTTTCTTTGGGGTTGCCAAATCACATTACCCATCTCATGGCCCCCTTTGCCACATCTGCATCACTGCCTATTGCACAGCAGCAAATCAATAAAATAGGATGTCTCTGTGTTTTAGCTCTTCTAAATGAGGTAGCATGAAAACCATTGTGAGCTATCTGTGGAGAAGCCAGAGAGGGTGAAGGCCAGTCAAGGTTCCTTGGCATGAGGATGGGGATGTTTCCTTCAATTATTTCCACTTGCCATCAGGGGAGGAGAGGAGATATTTCTTCTCAAGCCCTTCCCTGACATACCCTTCCGGAAAAGATCAGCCAGATGAATGTTCCATCTCTATCACTACTGTGGTAAAGATGAGAAAATCATATTTTTTTTCTGTTGGAGAGGAAAATGAATGTTAAAGCCTATACTTCTTTCGTGAAATACAGATCTTTCCTCTACACTCTTCTGCAGCAGTAGTTTGAATTAACTTTGTGTCTGTGAGTGTTCTACAGTAGGTGCAAAGTGATTTCTGTGACTCCTTTAGGGACTGTGGTACACCACCAGTTGGGACTTCTCATCTTGTTTTCAGCATCCCAAGAAGACATGAATATAATGAGAGCCATGATGCATGAGACCAATAGTCCTTAAAGGTCAGCATTTAATGTATGCAGTAGGAACCCGGTGCCAGTGGGAATCCCAAAAATAGCAAGGAGAGGAGAAAAATCTATCCACTTCTTTTTCCAGCTAGTGGTGTTCATATGATTCAGCCACTTATAGGGATGTGTGAGCAGTTGGGGTTGGGGGATCCATCATATACCTTGGGCTTGGCTCCCCACACTCCAGCTTGCTTTGCTGAAGCCCAGAGTCCAACTTGCTGGTGAGTGTGCCCAGCATTTGTGAGGAACTCTCCAGGAATTGAGCCATACATGTTGAGCAAGAGGCACCCCCTCACACACAAAGTGCAGTTGCCCTTTGAGTGGCAGCATCTGATACTGAAGAAGGCAGGTGGTTGGAGGCTCACAGGAAATGCAGCCCCATGACTGCTGGCAGCATGCCCCTCACAGGCCAGGAGTAGCTCCCATTAAGTGGGCACAACTAAGATGGAAACTTGCATAAGTGGGTGTCTGCAAGCATTCATGGACTTCCTCTCAGGTCCACATAGTTGCATAGAAACATAGCAAGTCAGAAGGGGTATGCTGGACTATCTCATTTGACCTCCAACTCCAGACAGCTCCACTCTTGTAATCCTCAATATGTGGATGTCCAATGTTTCCTTGAACACCCTCACTAATGGGTCCTCAACCATCTCCCTTGGAAGCCCATTTCATATCCTAGGAGTCCTAACCGTCAGCAAGTACTTCCTGAAGTCCAACCTGAAGCCTGGTTCCTTGACCTTTGGCCAATTGGAACACATCCTGCCCCCACTGCAGGAAAGAACAGGTAACAGCCCTCCTCCACATGAAAATCTGGTGACATACCTATGAGTCACAAAAAGATCCCTCAGAGTCTTCTCTTCTCCAGGCTGAAAAGATCCAGTTCCCTCAATCTCTCCTCATAAGTCATCCATCCCAACCTGGTTACCATCCTTGTGACCCAGCATTGAACCACTTCTAACCTAGCTATGTCTCTCCTAGAATGTGAACTGCAGAACTGGACTCAGTACTCCAGTTTTGAGTGGACCAGAGTCATGTAGAATGGTATTACCACCTCCCCAAATCTGGAAGCCACATTTCTGGGCTATACATCCAAGGATGGTGTTTGCCTTCTTAACTGCCATGTCACACAGCAGGCTCATGTTCAGCCTTCAGTTGACCAGCACCCCAATATCCCTTTCACAAGTGCAGTTCTCCAACTACTTGTCCCCTAACCTGTACTTATGACACCCATTCCTATGCCCCAAGTGCAAGACCTTGCACTTATCCACATTGAACACCATTCTGTTGTTCCTTGACCACTTCTATAGTCTGTCCAGATCCTTTTGGATCTGGAGTACCTGCTCCTCAGTTGTGGCCTCTGCCCCCTTTTTGTATCAGGTGCAAATTGCATCAGCAGACTGGTCTCCCCCTCTTCCAGGCCACTGATGAAAAGATTGAACAGGATCAGTCCCAGGACTGAGCCCTGGGGGACTTGATTCAGCACCAGCTGCCATCCTGAAAATTCCCCACAGATATTCCCCCTCTGGTTGCTCTCTGTTAGCCATGTCCTAATCCTTTGGACAGTGCATTGATCTATCTCAAAGCTCATCAGTTTCTTAACCAGGATATCATGCATTACTTTGTCAAAGGCCTTGCTCAGATACAGGTAAACCACAACCTCCTGGAAGACCACGCTGAGCCCAAGAGGAAGCCTGCAAATGCTTTGAGGATGGATTCTGGGAAGTCTCATTCTGGGTTGGTCTCATCCCAACCCCAGCCTTTGATAACAGAGGCAACAAACAGCAATCAGAACTGGTCTTATTCACTGGTCTTATTCACTCCTTAAACCAGGCGTTTGACCTGTTGAAGCCATCTAAGTTAGTGGCCCTGATTAGGGTTTGAACGAACCCATTTGAAATCTACCCCTCTAAAACCTGTTGACTCCTTAACGTCCTTGGCCCACTCTTGAAAAGTAAGGTGAGTCGGGAGGAAATCTGCTGCTGTCAGTGGTGGGCATGGAAGAATGGTACTGATTGTGCAACACATGGGACTCTATTCCTGTGGAACATCTTGCAAATGCGGGGTGTGCTCATCGGGAGCTCTGACTCTGAGCTGATATGAAGAGATAATGAATCAGGGAAGCCAAAACCAAGGAATACAATGAATTTTCTGCACAGCCCTAGCCACAGCATTAGCATCTGGTGCAAGTGAATGCCAGTATGTGAATGAACCCTTCTCTTCATCCATCCAGAATTTTCATCATAAAATTATTTATTTATTTATTTATTAAAACTTTTGAATGCCGTCTCTTATGCATGACATCTCAGAACAGCTTACAATCCTTAAAATCAAAATACAATAAACAACCATATCTATAAATAAATAACAGAATGCCAATAAAAATTTAAATCAAAATCCAAAGTGACTGCTAAGATGTTAAAATACTATTTTTTAAAATGATGATTGAATAAAAAGGTTTTGATCTGGTGCCAAAAAGCATTTAAACTCGGCGCCAGACAAACCTCTCTGGGGAGCACATTTCACAATCTGGACTCCACTGAAGAGAATTAGCCCAGTTTCTGTAATTCTTGCATTGCAGCTTCCTTCTTCTGGGGTACTGGAACATATTATCCTTCTTGTTTTCCATCCATGAGATAAACCAGAACCACAGCCTCTTAACCAACATCAGCCTGGGCTACGACATCTGTGAGAGTCATTTTGATGCCAGGATGGCTTCCTATGCCATGCTAGGTCTGCCTGCTGGTAGGGGAAGCCACCTTCCCAACTTCAGCTGTGGGAAGAAGAAGAACCTGCTGACCATTCTTGAAGGAATTGAATCAGACATCTCCACTCTTATTTCAGCCATGTTGGGCATTTACAAGATTCCTCAAGTAGGCCCTGGGAGGGGAAGAGAGGCCAGGTCCACCCACATGCAGCTGGCACTGACTTAACTCAGTCCTCTTCCCAAAGCATAGTTGCTCACTGAGAAACCATGTCCTCTACTGGATGTGTTACATCTGGAAACTGGTGCTTTGAAATGGGAAGCAGTTACAAGCTGTCAAAAAAATGCCCTTGAAATACAGAAAACCAGCAAAAGCCTTATTGAAGGGATGCCACCATTTCAAGTTGTTCCATACAGCTGAGTGCACATGTGGAAAGCATGTAGCAAGGGAACAAGTTTCCTCATACAGAATAAAAAGTTGCAAGTGTTCGATCAAAATGTATTATGGTCCTAATACAGTATGACAATGTGAAAAATACCTTGATGAAAACTTAGAAAGAGAAAAACTAGAATTTAGAAAAGTTGTGAACTGAAAATGTGGCCCTAGGCATTTCAAGTTCCTTCTTGGTCAGCGGGCTACAATAAATCTGTAAAGGAAAATCCTGTAGGGATCAAAGTCTGAGCTTCTGGAATGTCCACAACGTAGTATTTTGAAAGGGAAACCATTTCACCACTTGGCCTGAGCTTGGAGGGATAAATTGTTTGTTGGATACATAAACAAATCCAGCTATATCTCTCACAGGGTATTCCTTCTGGGGAACAAGAGAACTGTGCAACCAGGGTAACTTCCATGAGGTTTCTCACTAGCTTCCTGCTTTTGAAAAAGGGAAAGAGGGAAAGTTCTGATTTCCCCTCCCCTCCCCTCCTCCCTCCAACTGTCATCCCCTCCCCTCCCCTCAAAAGATTGACACATCCTTGAGAAAGAAGAACATTCTTGAAAAATTTGGACCCTTGCTTCTTCCTGCACTTCTATTTCACTTGTGCTGGCTTTGGTTGGAAATTTCATGTTCATATGCTTCTGAAATTCATCCAGATTACAAGAAATGCAAACTACGAGTCTTTTCATCTCTTCTTTAGGTCAGTTATGGCTTGGATATCCCTGTTCTGAAGGATCATACACAGTTCCCATTCATGTACCAGTTGGCCCCAAAGGAAGAAACCCAAGACTTGAGCATCATCCAACTGGCTGTGAGGTTTGGTTGGATGTGGATTCGCCTTTTTGCCCCAGACACTGAGAATGGGGAAAAGTTTGTGAGGTCAATGATCCCGTTGATGAACAGTCATGGAATCTGCATTGCCTTCACAAAAAGGATACCACGGGAAAATGTAGTCAGAATGTCTCAAAACGTGCTCTATGCTTCATGGGAACAAGTGAACGTAGCTGTTTTCTGTGCAGACTCTCACTATGGCTGCAGTCCTATTCTCGCCATGCAAGAGATACTTTTAAGGGAACAAATTGGAGGAAAGGTCTGGATCACAACCACTGTGAAAGACATTAACATGAATTTTATGTTGCAACCTGGTATCTTTCAGTTTTTCCATGGTTCTTTGTCCTTCATTCTGAAGAGCCCCCAAAAGGCAAGATTTGATCCTGGAAATCCATATTCTAATGCTACTATATGGTTTTGGAATACTGCTTTTCAGTGATTCTATTCAGAGCATATATTTTCCTTGAAAAGATGGTCAAGTTACAGAGAAAAGGAGAATCTGAAGATACTCCCCCAGGAAGAGGTGGAAAGAGTCTTTTCACAAGACAGCTTTCTTACTTACAACACTGTCCGAATCATAGCCCGTGCCTTAAACACTGCATCTTCATCCCAATTCAAGAGAACATTGATGGTTGGAAGAGGAGACAGACTGCAAGGGCAGAAGCTGCAGCCTTGGCAGGTACCCTCCTTTCCTGTTCTGGTTTCACAGCAAATGGCAAAAGATTAAGAGTTCAGTTGGGCAAATTCATGTTACAGGACTTCATCTTGACTATTGCATGGCAGCACAGAAGAGGAAATCAGTCCCACTCTCTTGCCTTTGCTCTCCTGCCCTCAAAATGCTCTCTGGGCAAGGATTCTAAAATATCCTGGGAGCATTTGCACTTTCCTTGGAACCCCTCAGGTGCACAGTGTCCTGTTTCCTGAAATTACTTTCAAAGTATCAAAAGTGCCTTGGCATGGAAGTTGATGTCTCTTGGGACCAACATCCTGGGGTCTCCAACACCAGATCCAAGACAATCTCCTTCAGCTCAGGCAGGGAGTCTGTTGGGAAAAAGGGTGCACAGTACACCAACAGAATCCCTAATCTGTCTGAATCTCCCAGCACCAGGTGCAAACACTCAAGACCTATCCTCAAGTGGACAGGAAGCCTTGTGAGGGAGATTGTATCTCCATGAATTAGGGCTACAACCCTTCCACATCCCTCCAGGTGAGGTTGAAGCTATACCAGATACCCAGGTGGTCACAGCTAAATACAGCTTCCCCTGCTTTTCCTACCCAGTTGGTCTGAAGCAGCTTATACACTTTTGGGGAAATAACCGTGAACTGCAAAATCTTACCCAATTGAAAAATCATGACCCCACATCCTGGATCAAGATTCATGGAAAAAGTTTGCCCAGCTCTTTGAGACAAGTTCAGCTTGTGATGCTTCAGTGGAGGTCCAAGTATCTGCCAGCTGTGGCTTTCTGTGGTCATTCCTTGGTGTCTGAGGAATATGAAGCCAGATTAGGTGAAGTAAGGTTTTCCTCACTGGCCACTCTCTATCTGCTGACTGCCACTCCATAGCCTTCCAACTGGAGGAAAAGACCATCCTCACAGGGTTTCCCTCAGTCAGGGGAGTATTGCTTGCATTATCTGTTTGATTCACAGAACCTTGGGGCATAAGGTGGGCCTCAGAGCAGTGCCTATATACTGTGGATGTTCTGATAATGAAAAAAAACTGCAAAATAGCATGTGGGTTTCTCTTGCATGATGGCATTTTCCCTAATGGAACAATGGGGTGCATTGCAAACACACCACTCAATAGTTCCCTAGAGCAGGGCAAGCATTTTCAGCTTCTGAGAATCTGCATGCTGTCTTGCAAAATGTTAGGTCTGAAAGGGATAGCCCTGAAGATTGTGATCAGAAGGAACTGTTGCCTGAAGCTCTGTTTCTCAAATTAATTTTCACTGCGTGTGTTGAGGGGTCATGTTGAAGTTCTCGTAAAATGACATAAGAAAACAATATGGTGATCAGCGGTCTTTAGGGGAGCATAACAGGAAACTGGAGGGACCAGGTCAGGGTGCTGGATCATTGTGCAAGGGGAATTTCTCTGCACAAAGTCACTGATTCTGCTCATCTGCAAACTGCTAAGGGAGAAAAGAAAGGTGATCAGCTGTGAAACACCAATGATGGCCATCTACTTTGAATGCAGATAGGACGTGGTTCAGCTTCAGGTCATTGAAGATCAGATCAAGTATGGCTAAAACATTAAACCTCCTTACATGTTATCTGGTTGTCTCTCTGCCACTCTAGTTCCATCCTTTCTTAAGGGAAATCTGGCAATCTAACACTACCATGGAAAGATTGCATTTGGATGTGCATGGACATCTGGAAGCTGACTTCGATATTTTGAATTGGGTGCTGTTTCCCAATCATGCTCCTGGAATGGTTACCATTGGGAATTGGACAGGAGGGACATTCTCAGGGAAACAGCTTAGCATCAGCTCAGAAGCCATGGTGTGGCCCAAAAATTTTAACAAGGTGGAGAAAATAATTTGTGTCCTAGTATGGCTCATGGTGTGTGTTAAGATGTATTAATCTGTGGGATAGTACATGCAAGGCATCCGCTGCCATTCAGTGCACACTTTTCTAGGGAAGGAAGGACTCTTGGATGTAATGGGTCTTTTAGTGACATAATCACAGGCAGGATGGCCTTGCAAAGGGAAGCTGCTCTCAGGAGCATGGACTGGGGAGCATTTTGGTCTACCTACCCTTCCTGTTTGGGGGTTTCCTTCTGGTCTCTCAAAGCTCATAAGGCTGCAAAACATTCAGTCTAACCCAACCTTCTGAAGAAATCAGTCTTCAACCTCTAGAAACATAGATGTGGTATAGCCAAGAACTAACAAAAGTGGAGTCAAATATTAATCTGTACCGAGAAGAAAAATGAAAGGATGACTTGGAATGAAGTAACACGATCACATGGAAGAGGGGAAAGGGCCATGTGGGGCTAGGCCTTCCAGCCAATGTCGGAGAACAGAGGTGTTCTCAACTACTGCTGTTGCGTCTCATCATATCCAGCTTCTGGTTCTTTGGTCACTTGCCCGTGGGGTGCCACAGAATACCTTCTCACTCCAGTGCTACTTCACTGCTCTGCTCAGCTGCTGGGGTGACATCTGAGAATTCTAGAGCAAGGTGTCACTAGGCTGCTGCAGATAGATGGCTCCATTTCTGGATGCCACCAGAATCAGGAGATGGTAGTTATGCTCAGCTCCTGTCTCTGGGTGCACTGAATATGGCCAATGAACTTTTGCCATCCAGTGATATTTTAAATACATACTTGCTATAAAAATAACAACAGCAGCAGTAGCAGGAACAATAGTTATTTACAGGAAAATATTCATTAAGGGGAAATACAGAATAGCTACATTACTCCTTCTAACTGTTAGAGCAGGAAGCCCTCCATCTGGATTCCCTGCAAGAGTCCTCCCTGACTTATCCAGTGTCATCATGTCCTCCTTCTCCTCCCTCTGTGTCTGCGTCTGTGTCCGCCTCCGCCTCCTCCTCATGATGTCAATGATTAAACCAGTGATGATGGAATACTGAAAGCAACAGAGAAAACGGAGGAACTTCCTTGGTTGTGGCTCCAGAAGATTAAGCAGCCCTCAAAGCAGAACTATCTCTCTCCATTTCCTTTCCAGTATTGGGGGCTGTGGTCAAATCTTTCTAAAGAGCAGATTAATCTGGGTGACCCCCCCGCCACACTTTGCATTTGTGATGTCTTTTGAAGGACAGCTTTTCTTGCTTCCTCCCTTCTGTGTTCCAAGAGCTCTTCTAAAGCTTTCTGGGACACTTCAGGGTTTCACTTGCTTCCATTATTGTTCTTGCAACATTGTACTTTTCAGTTTTATACCCTGCCTTGACCATATTTTCCTATTGAAAGGGCAAATTGACATGCAGAAAAAAATGAATGTATGAAATTGGATTCCCTACCCTACTTTTGTGCACAAAACCACTGCATGGGAAATACATGGGTCAAGTTCCTGGTGTACCTAGGAATGGAGAGCCTGTAGGGCCCTTCCAATCTTGAGGGTCCATGTCTACAGAAACACACTCCTGATGTGGTGCCTTGAGGCTCTTCTCTTCACTGCTAGGTGACACCTCCTTCCAGGTGTGTGGTGAGCTGTCAGCCTGGATGCGCCAAGATGGTTCAGGAAGGGAAGCCACCCTGCTGCTATGCGTGCGCTCCATGTGCAGAAGGGACCATCTCCACTCAAGAAGGTGGGTGCCCTCAAAAGTAAGGGTGTTCCCTTCGTGATTGCAGCAGATCAGTAAGTCTGCCCAAACTCTGTATGTGGTTGCTGTTGTGAGCTAGTCTCTCCTTTTCCTTTGGTTCCAAAACTCAAGACCATGTTTTGTCACTGTACTCATGGAAGGCCCTAGTCTGGAAGGCCCAACAGATGCAACAAGTGATGTGACTGCAATGCTCAGTGAAGGAAACTTCAGTGAATTGTGATGGATTCTTCTGCTCTTATGGTTTCACTTCCTGAAGGATTAGGATGGTTAATTAAATCATGATTGATCAATCTGATTCATGTCTTAAAATTATTTGGAGAAAGTAACTTGGAACTCAGGGCAGTGTCCAAAGGTGCTGCACTCCAGCCCATTCCATTCTGCCCATGCATGCTGGTTGCACATGCAGCCCTTCTTCAGGGTGATCATGGCTTGCATGGGGGAGAGCAAGCATGGCTCATAGGAAATCTTGGACAGGGCAGAGAAACATGTACATAGATCAGGACAAATCAATAGAGCTTGTCTTCCCATCTTGCTGTCTTAACCCATTCCAGGATAGATTGTTTCTTTCCAATTCTGTGGCTCCCCAAAGCAGGAGATGCTAATGTGTATGGAGGTTCTCACTAGGAATTGGAACCCACAGCAGCCCAGTGGAGTCCTAGATCCCTCTTTACCTGAAGCATTTTGATTGCCATTCTGAATAGCATGAAGTGAGTTGCAAGTAAAGACTGGGAAAGCAATGCTCGGAGTAGAATGACCTGCCCCTGGTTCAATTCACATTCCCTGTGCTCTGCATCAAAGGGACTAAGGCTGGCCCATCTCTGGAGACCAGGCTGTGCCTCTTTTATACATTGGAGCCTCTGGAAACTGGTGCAGAGTAAGCTTCTTTCTCCTAGTCTCAGCCAGGACTTACCTGCTTTGTATTCATTATTCATTCATTATATGCCCTTTTTTCAACCATGCAACCAAAGGAGGATTAACTAATTCTCTGTCCCTCTATTTTATCAGCACAAAAACCACCGTGAGAGGCCACACCTGTTACCCAGGGATCAGAACCTGGGTCTCCACAGCCCTAGACTGGCACTCCCAACCCCTATGACTCACTGGTTCCCCTCTGTAGAAAAACCTCTGAAATGTGCTGTGATTTTGTGACATTGCATCAGGGCATGATTAGTGAAGACAGGGGATGTAGAGCATGTCTGAAGATTGGTTTGAATACTTCCAGCTCACAACAAGCTCCACTTTTGGGAGTCATTCCTCTCATCTCCCAAGATCAATACATTCTTTTCTCCTGCTGTGGTTTTATAGTCATTTCCCTTATGACCAGAGATAAACTTGATAGGTACTGGGCCTCATGTGGAATATATAGATAGATAAAAAATGAACACAGCACTTGAGCAAAATAACTTTTTGGCAAGGAAAACCACAGAATTGGTAGGAAGAATGGCTATTCTGGCTTGAATTGCTATTTTATAGAGGGAGATTGAGGAAAGGCAACTGCACCCCACAGTAGTACAGATGTAAGTGAAAAGCAGCGGAATTCATAGAGGACATGTTGAGTGTTTGGTTGGGGCTGTCAGGATCATAATCCTGTCCCTCAGAGATGAGTTTCCTTGCCCTTGCCCCAGAGAGCCTCTGTAAGAAAAATGCATTTCCTCCTGGAAAAGATTTGCCTCTCTCCTGCCAGGCCACACATCTCCCAAAAGCCCTTATTTGCCCCATATGAAGAGAACTCTGACTGCTCTGGATGTACCACTGATTTTGGCAGTACTTTCCTTCTTTTCAGATGCAGAGCATTGCACCAGGTGTCCAGAAGATCAACACCCAAATGAGAACCAAGACCAATGCATCCAAAAGGAGATAACCTTCCTCTCCTATGAAGAACCTATGGGAATCATCCTGGCCTCCTTTGCCCTCATCTCTTCTTTGACCACAGGGTTTGTGTTAGGAATCTTCATCAAATTCCTAGAAACTCCACTAGTCAAGGTCAACAACCAGGACCTTTCCTACATCCTCCTGGTTTCCCTCCTGTTGTCCTTCTTGTCCTCCTTCCTGTTCATTGGGCAGCCAAGCAAAGCAACTTGTCTGCTCCAACAAACAGCCTTCAGCATCATCTTCTCAGCTGCTGTCTCTTCTGTGCTGGCCAAGACCATCATGGTGGTGCTGGCCTTTCTGGCCACCAAACCAGGGAACAAAGTAGAGAGATGGCTGAGGAAGAGTTTTGCATGCTCCATTGTCATTTCCTGTTCTAGTGTCCAGGTTGTCATCTGCTCTACCTGACTGGGCATGGCTCCACCTTTTCCTGACTTGGATATGCATGCCCAACCAGGGAAGATCATTCTGCAATGCAATGAAGGGTCTATGGCCACGTTCTACACTGCCCTTGTCTACATGGGCTTCCTGTCTGCTGTCTGCTCCATGGTGGCCTTCCTGGCCAGGAAGCTTCCAGGGACCTTCAATGAAGCCAAGTTGATCACCTTCAGCATGCTGGTCTTCTGCAGCATCTGGGTGTCCTTTGTGCCCTCCTATCTGAGCAGCAAGGGGAAGTACATGGTGGCTGTGCAGGTCTTCTCCATCCTCACCTCAGGTGCAGGGCTACTTTTCTGAATCTTCCCTCCCAAGTGCTACATCATTGTCCTGAGGTCTGATCTGAATACAAAGCAGCATCTCACAGGCAAAGCTAACGATAGCATCTCATTATTTTATGCGATGCTGAAGTATTCTAGCCCTGCCGCAATTTAGATAAGAATCCCATGTTATGTGGAATATGAAAGAAATCTATGTCAGCTATGGGTCTTGTTTATCTGGGAGGAGTCTATTTATCTATTTATCTATTTTCCACATTTTTTCCCTTTCAAGTAGCTCAAGGAAGCTTATGTCTTCCTTTTCTACCCTGAACCCCATCCCCAACTCAAACCATCACCTGCTGTGTCCACAATCATCATGATGCTCTTTTGAACTACCTAAACCATAAATCTTTCTTCTTGTCACCAATACTCCATGGAATATAGCCATTCCCTAAAAACATGACTGGGTTGGTTCCTGTCCAAGACCTATTTTGATATGAAGACATTGTCAGGTCTCTAGCAGACTCAAACCAATAACTGCTGGCCCCAAACTAAGAACTGTCATGCTTTGCCAATGAACATTCAATCCAATTCTTACCTTCTCAACCCATAGGCCAATGTGCCACTCACACCAAGAATGGTAAGCTTGAAATAGGAAGTAGGAAGTGCAGTAGAGTCAACATTAGGGCCACCCCAGATCACGTACCCCCATGTCTACAAAGGCATCACCAATGAGATTCCTTGTCATCAGGAGAAGAGATAATGCCATAATAAGCATGTGTGATCTGAATGTTGAACCTATGGCCTTGTGGGGTGGGGTTGTAGAAACAAGGTCTGCTTTTCCAAAATGCATCATCTCAAGGTGGATACCTTGGACTATGAATGAAACCTGGAAGAAGAGCTGGGGTGAGAATTCTCAATTGACTGCTGAGACCAAGAAACCTTCAAGATAAACCATGCAGCTGGTGAGAACTGGACCACCTCTGATAGAGAAAGGAAGGTCAGAGTGGACAGGTGTATCTTGCATTGCAAGTGCAAAGTTCTTTGTGCAACTGCTCCTAGAATAGGTGGAATGATTTCTGTCGCCAGGGACTTTTCTGCATCATGTGGTTGTTCTTGTTGTTATGTGGATGTTCTGTGCAGACAAGTAGTTTGTGATTTCTTTGACTGCAAAGTTTTATATCCTGCATTGGCTTTCCCCAAGAGGAGCCAACGTCCTTCCTCTCTCTTTTCTCTATGCCTCTCTCACAATTCTATGACATGGGTTAAGCCAGTGGACATGTTTACACAAGAGGACAACCCTTCCCTGGATTCCAATACTCTTTTGGTAGTCCAAGTTTGGTAGTCCAGGATCCAAGTTCCTTCTGACCATGCCCAATATTTGAAGGTTTCTCTCTAGGAATGCATCCCCACATGCTGCACAAGCAGGGTCCCTCTTCTGCAACCCAGCAGCAGCCCAAATATCCACTAAATGTGGCTTCAAAAAGGGACACTGCCAGCAGTCCCTGGCATTCAATTAAGAGTGTTGTGAAGATGGCCCTGAGTGTAGTCATCAATGTATCCCCTTTTCCCTCTGCTCTGTTCAGGACTTACTTATTTTATTTATCCATCCATCCATCCATCCATCCACATATCTACCTACCTACTTATCTATCTGGGTGACCATTACAACCATTACAACTAATTGAACTTTTGTATTATGGTATGGTCATATGGACCAGTGGAGAACCTTTTTGGAATCTTCTGCTTCTCCCCCAGCATTTCGGGGATGAGTGAAAAGAATGCTTTGTACAGTAAGGCCATCACCCCAACATGGTGTAGTCCACATGTTTTGGGTTAACACTCCAGGAGTCCTGAGCAGTGGCCACATGGGCTGAGGCTCCTGTGAGACAATGCTGAAAGCTTCTGCAGAAGACCTCTTTGGAGATCTTGGCCTTCAGGGATCTCCTAACAGAACCATTGTTAGGAAGTTAGAGGGCTTCTTGCAGGAGGCAGGTGCATGGCCCCGTGGAATACCAACAGATGTCCCATCACCTGCCATCCTGTGAACCTCCTGGATGCATGGTCCTCTTTCCTTGCCTCCACTCTTTCTCTCTTCTGGCATGGGAAAATCTCAATTCACCTCTAAGTTCTTGCCATGCAAGTGTCCTTCTGTGCATGCTCAGCCTCCCTCTTCAGCCTAAGACTTGTACATGGGCAGAGGATCCCTGGGACAACCACTCTTCCTTTTTCAGTGTTGAATGTCCCAGAGTGCAATAATGTAATCTCCCATATGTGCTCATGCTGGGCCTCTCAATCTGTGGCAGATGGATGGATGGTTGGATGAATTCCACTTCTGTGCTAGCCAATAACCAAGCCTATCAAGACAAATTCATATTAATGGGAAAGGGAAAAAGTTCTGGCCCTAAGCTAGGTAAGCATGAATGTGGATGGGTGAGTTCCCTGCAGGTCATGGAAGACAGCAAGCTTTTGCTTGCTCCTTTTCTTTGTTTGGAGATGCTGGTACATCCCATTCTTGAACTCTCCACCAAGACCTACTTTTCCTGCCCTATACATTATGGATTGGTAAGGACCACTCCCCCCACCAAATGAATAAATAAATAAATAAGATTAATAATAGCAAGGAATTGTAAAATAAAAGATGAATATCAAATAGCTGACTGGTATAAAGATGTCTAGAATTAATGATAGGTTAACTTGTGATATTAAATGCAAAAATGATAGATAAGTAAAAACAATTTTGAAAATATTTGGAAATGTTTAATTGAATATGCTTTAATAAAAGGGGTGTGAACCATCACAAGAGTCAATACAGTTCTGGAAGGGAAGCGGGGCAACGTGAATGAATAAATGATGTTACAGTAAGCGACTTGATTTGTTGGTCCTGATGGAGGTAGCACTGGTATTGTTGTATTGTTTAAATATGCTTATTAGTAATGATTAATTATGTTTGCTGTTATTATATTGATTGTATTGTTTTTGGTAGTTTAATAGAATGTATTTAAGATGAAAAAAGACTGCCCTCTGAAAGCATCCTGCTTCCTCAGTGTACATTGATTAGCATATTGAGCTATTTGGCAATGTACCTGAGAAGGTCTAAACGTTTTTTGACCTCATCCCTTGCCCCTTAGTAACCAAGTCACAAGAACATCCTAATTGTTGGCTCTTCCTCTCTCAGACCTCCTTTCTGGTGAAGAGAACACAAGTGGTCAGGAGTGCAAGATTCCTTTGATCTGATGGAACAGTCTCTATTGCAAGGCATCTGTGGGCCAAAGCAGAACATGCTGAATAACCCCCTCACCAGCTTCATACCCTTGCAACTCACTGCAATTTTCTGCCTTAAGGGAAATGTCATCAAGCAGGAGAAACCCGATTTTTTTCATACTTTCATTGTGAGTAACTGCACAGGATATAGACAGTCCTACGCACATCTGGTGTTCCTGCCTTAGCAGTGAATTCCAGAGGTCTGCTCCCTAGATCACTTTCTCTCTTGTCCTAAGCTGCTCTAAATCAAGTGTTATTGCAAGGAACATCACACCCTGGAGGTGCCCAGGAATGCTGTTTGGATAGTATTCCTCCAGAGACATTCGGGATGGCATTGGTCAGATGCATCTCTACAATTGTTTTGTCCAGTTCATCCTGGTGACATCAACAAAGCTGATGCCACATGATGGGGCAAGCAGCAGATCTCTTAGTGGCTTCTCTTCCTACAACAGCATCAGGTTCAGTGCTTGAGCTCTTCCAGCAGCTGCTTCCATCCATTCAAATATTTCTAAAGTGCAACATGATTTAGAAACACTTTGGTCATTGTTTGGATGAATCCATGGACCATGGTGACTACACAGGGTTGGTTTTTGTATATCCAACAAGTGAGCTTGTGAAACAGGTAAACCATAGGGGTGTATGTGGTCACCTGCACTCAAACTGCTTCCTGTGGAGGAATGCAATTCAGCATTCCTTGACTTGCTTTATGGGTCATTGAAGCTACAATATGTCAATGTGCAGTTGGACCCAGATGTCAGCTTTATTGTGGACTTTGGCAATTTCCCCCACCCCACTCCCATTCATAAAGGGCAAAGTCAGTGGGAGCAATTTTTCACCTCTCTGAAAACATGAATTTCTCTTCCCATCATCATGTCCTCTGCCCCCACCCCCATACCCCCACCTCCGCCTAGGTCATGAACCTCCCAAGAGGATCTTGGGCTAGTCACAGACTACCAGCCACATCTCCATTACAGGGTGTTTGTGATGAGGATAAAATGGAGAGGAGAAGGACAATCTTGTGAGCCACCTTGGCTACCAAGGAAGAGGTGCAAAATTGAGAATGGAGTGCAATAATAATTGTAGGGATAATAATAATACCAGGAATAGCAATTGGAATTCAGGAGCAGGTTGAAAAAAATGATGCAGAAGCTATGCTTTTAGAATCTTAAGTATTCATTTATTACATTTTTTTAGCACTCCAATAGCCAAAACTTTCTGGGTGGTTCACAACCACTAAAATTACAAGGATTGTCACCAGGCTGAAGTTCCACAGGGAGACCTCTTTTTTCCTGAGGAAAAGAGAGAAGGTAGAATGGAAGCAACCTTGGCTTGACAATCAAGGTGCTCCATCCATGTTTCAGCATCTGTCCCATTCGATTCTTAGAATGGGAAGATGCCATGAACCTGCCAAGGAGAAGTAGGGACAGTCACAGATGCCCAGCCACATCTACTGTACATTAACAATACATGTGAGGAGAGAATGTAGGGAAGGACAATCTCATGAGGCAGCTTGGCCACCATGCAAGAGGGAAAACAGTGTGAAATGAATGCAATGAGAAAACAATGATATTAGGAGGCTCAACTGGTGTTCAGGAGTCTGCTAAAAAAAGAGATATGGAAATGTGGATTATTTCCTGCTCTCCTTTATTTTAGCAATCCAATCACCAAATTCTCTGGGTGGTTCACAACAATTAAAGGACAAAAATACAGCAAGATGAAAAATGTAAAACTTTCAAAAGCTTGACACTTCAACTAAAAGACAAGCTGACAAACATGATTATTGCAAAAATCTAAAACTACAAGGCAACATTGAAAACAACAAAAGATGAAGAACTTCATATGCTCTGAAGAATAACAAAGTCTGCACATGGCAAAAATAGGTCACAAGTGAGGTGGCTGGGTAAGGCTCTCTAGTGGGCACTTTCCACCACCTGGGCACCACTACTGAGAAAACCACCATCTTAGTAAGCATCCAGAGACTCAGTTCCAGGCTAAACACTGAGTACCATGAATCAGATGCTATCCTTCCTTTTGCTCATGAGATGTTCCTTCTTATTCATATCTGGTCTCAGGACAATGATGTAGCACTTGGGAAGAAAGATGCAGCCCAGCAACACAGAACTGGAGGCCAAGATAGAGAAGACCTGAACAGCCACTGTATATTTCCCCTTCATGCTCAGATAAGTGGGCAGAAAAGACACCCAGATGCTGCAGAAGACCAGCATGCTGAAGGTGATCAGCTTGGCTTCATTGAAGGCCCCGGGCAGCTTCCTGGCAAGGAAAGCCACAATGAAGCAGATGGCAGCCAGGAAGCCCATGTAGCCCAGGGCAGTGTAGAACATGGACACAGACCCCTCATTGCATTGCAGAATGATCTCTCCAGGCAGCAAATGCATGTCTGAGTCAGGGAAAGGGGGAGCCATGCCCAGCCAGATTGTGCAGATGACAGCCTGGACACTTGAAGAAGAAAGGACAATGGAGCTTGCCAGACTTCTCCCAAGCCACCTCTTCACCCTGTCCCCTGGCTTGGTGGCCAGGAAGGCCAGCCCCACAATGATGGTTTTGGCCAGCACAGAAGAAACAGCCACTGAGAAGATGATGCTGAAGGTCATTTGTCGGAGCAGGCAGGTTGCTTTGTTGGGCTTGCCAATGAAGAGGAAGGAAGACAGGAAGGATAACAGGAGGGAGACCAGGAGAACATAGGAGAGTTCCCGGTTGTTGGCCTTGACCAGTGGAGTGTCTCTGCATATAATGTAGATCCCTAACACCACAAGTGAGGATAAAGAAGAGATTAGGGCAAAGGAAGCTAGGACGATTCCCAAAGGTTCTGCATAGGACAGGAAGATTATCTCCATGGGAATGCATTGGTCACGGTCCTTGTTTGGGTGCAGATCTTCTGGACATCTCCTGCAGTGCTCTGCATCTGAAGAGAAAAAAAGCAATTTCAGCACTGCCACTGTCAATGGGACATCCAGAACAGCCTGATTTTAATTCCATTTTCCAAAACAGGGAATGTGGGAGATGTCCAGAAACAGTAATGTGGTCTGGCAGAGCAAAAGGAAATGTCCCCTGGGAAAGGGAATGCACACTGCTCAGAAATGTTGACATGTGGCTTCTCTCTGAAGGAGGGTTTCAAGGAAAACTGTCTCTTTTGTGTCCCTGAGCTTGGGAGCCAAAGAGGCACTCCTGATCTTGATGAACCAATCATAATTCAACAGGGAGGGGCAAAATGCTCTAATCTTGGCAGCAATTGTGCCTTTCTGAGTAGGGCATTCCATGAGAAGGGTGCCACAACCAAACAGGCCCTCTGCTCCCCTCATTGCAGATGGTGGGGGTTCAGCAAGAGAGTCTCCAATCATAAATTACAGATTTGTAATGCAGACTCAGCATTTTGATCTAATTCTCAAGCGAACATGCTTTCCTCTGAGTTTACCCACCTTCCTCAGTGGAGACAGTCCCCTCTGCACATGGAGTGCAAGCATAGCAGCAGGGCAGCTTCCCTTCCTGGACCTCCTTGACGTAGCCAGGACAACAGCTTTTAACACATCTGGAACTAGGTACAGTCTGACAACAAAGAGAAGGTGCATCATGAGAAAATATTAGAATTTGGGTTGATGGAACAAAATCTTGGAGTTGGGAAAGACCCCTACAGTCTAGTCCCAGTGTCACCTGTCTTGCATGGATGGATTTATTCATTTCAGGTCTTTTTTGTTTGTGGGGGGGGGCATCACCAAATTACTTCTTTTTTTCGGTGTTTTGACTACTCACTCAAATGCTGGCAAGAATGTGGAGAGGTCATCTCCTTCTTGAGAAGCTACTTAATACTCAGGAGGCATCAACTAAAACCAGGATACCTAAAGGAACGCCTTTTTCCCTATATGCCATCCTTCCCCCTAAGATTGGCAGCAAAGGCCCTTCTCTGAGAACCCTCTGTGACAGAGGTCAGGAGTCAGAGTACTCAGAGGAGGGCCTTCTCTGCCGTGGAGCCACAACTATGGAATGCGCTCCCTAGAGAGGTCTGCCTGGTGCTGTCATTATATATTTTTCAGCGCCAGGTCAAAACCTTTTTATTTGGCCAATATTTTAACACACAGTAATTTTAATTGTGAAATGACTCATTTAATTTATTTTAAATGATGCTCAGTGTGGAATAGTTAATTTATGTTAATTTATTGAAGTCTGAAATAATGTTGTAAGCCATCCAGAGACAATAGTAATGGACGGCATTCAAATTTTTAAAATAAATGAATAATAAAATTAAAAGGCTCCTTTTCTCTCTTAACTCCTCTCCGATTCAATCTTCTTCTTCTTCACCAAAATGAGAAAGAGGAAGAATAAACTGACAGAAGCAATAGTTAGGGAACAAAAGGGTCTTGAGAATAAGGGGATGCCTGTTGCATTCATTAATTTATTATTATTTATCTTATTTTAAGCCTGCCCCATTAGCCACATACTTCCCTGGGCAGGTTACAAACAGCAAACCAATATGAAAACAATACCAAACATTAAAAACACAATATTACATCTAATTGAACAGCAATGAAAAACAGATCAAAATATCTTAAATGGACAGAACCTACACAAACATACCACATTCCCTATTAGATTACGTTATGCTATGTTAGCCTCAAAGTTTTGCCTGACCCATAATGACCCCATGGACAACATTCCTCAAGGCTCTCCTGTCATCCACCATCCTCCAGAGTCAAAGTAAGCTCACACCAACTGCTTCAGTGACTCCATCTAGCCACCTCATTCTCTCCCATCCCCTTCATCTTCTGCCTTCAATTGTTCCCAGCATTAGGGTCTTCTCCTGTGAGTTCTTCCTTCTCATTAAGTGGCCAAAGTAATCAAGTTTCATCTTCAGTATCTGGCCTTCCAAAGAACAGTCAGGGTTGATCTCCTCTAAGACTGACCGGTTTGATCTCCTTGTAGTCCAAGGGACTCACAGGAGTCTTCTCCAGCACCACAATTCAAAGACCTCAGTTCTTTGGGGCTCAGCCTTCCTTATGGCCCAACTTTCACAGCCATACATTGAAACTGGGAAAACCATCGCCTTGACTATACGTACTTTTGTTGGCAGGGTGATGTCTCTGCTTTTTAGTATGCTGTCTAGATTTGCCATAGTTTTCCTCCCCAGGAGCAAGTGTCTTTAAATTTCTTAACTGCAGTCCCCATATGCAGTGATCTTGGAGTCCAGGAAAATATAATCTGTCACTACCTCCATTTCTTCCCCACCTATTTGCCAGGAAGAGATAGGACTGGATGCCATGATCTTAGTTTTCTTGATGTTGAGTTTCAAGCCTGCTTTTGCCCTCTCCTCTTTCACCCACATCAAGAGACTCTTTAGTTCCTCTTCACTTTCTGATATTACAATGGTATCATCTGCATATCTGAGGTTGTTGATATTTCTCCCGGCAATCTTAATTCCAACTTGTGATTCATCTAGCCCCACCTTTCTCATGATGTGTTCTGCATATAAGATAAATAAGCCAGGCAACAGTATAGAATCTTGCCGAACTCCTTTCTCAATTTTGAACCAATCAGTAGTTCCATGGCAAGTTCTCACTGTTGCTTCTTGTCCCGCCTACAAATTTCTCAAGAGACAAAAGTAGTCTGGTACTCCAATTTATTAAATTACACACCATTAAAAAATTAATAATTAAAATACCATTGAAACAAAAAGCTCTTAACCCTAACCCTAACCCTAACCACAAATGTTAGGAACCTGAATTGGGCCTGGACCTCAAGTGGTAACCAGTAGAGGTGAAAGAAGACTGGTTTAGCTGCCATCCCTCATCAGCAGCCTGACTGCCATATCCTTAACCAGTTGAAGTTTCTGGATCATCTTCCAAAAAAAAAAAAAAAAAAAAAACCCCACATAATGTGCATTGCAATAATCCAAGTAAGAGGCTACCAGCATGTGGATACCTGTTGCTACACCCTCTGTGTTTCAGACAGGACTGCAGCTAGTATACAGCCTCAGATGATAGATGCCACCAAATAAATCTGAAATTTCAGCAGTAATTTAGGGTCCAGGGAGCACTCCCAAGCTACAAATCCTGTTCTTAGCAAGATTGTGGCTCCATCCCGGACAGGTAAGTTTTCACAATCCAAACAGACAATCCCCCCACAAACAGTATCTCCACCTTATCTGGATTGAGTTTTAGTTTATTAACCTTCTTCCAATTCATTATCGAGTTCAGTCTCTGATTCAGAACATCGACTGTCACACCTGAGAAACCTGCCTCAGTTGTCAGATAAAAAAAAAAAAGGTAAAGCTGAGTGGCAGCTGTGTACTGATGACATCTTATCATTCACCTCCTGATGACCTTTCCCTGAAGTTTCATGTAGATGTTGAAAAGCATGGGGAATAACATAGAGTACTGCAGAACTCCATCAATGTCATGATGCCCAGCAGTAATCCCCTGGCACCTTCTTCTGGACAAGTCTGGTCAGGTAGGAGTGGAACCACTGCCAAGCAGTGTTGCCTACTCTCAACTCGACCAGCCTGTCCAAGAGGATACCATGGTCGATAGTTTCAAAAAGCACTTAGACAACAAATGTGTCATTCCCCCAGTCTTTCTCCTCGGGTCACCAAGGCATTTTCCATTGTCTGGGTCTGAATGCTGATTTAAATAGATCAAAATGGTCCATTTCATGCAAGAGTACCTGGAGTTGGTCTGCCACAACCCACTGGAACACCTGGCCTTAAGAAATCATACTAGTGATTGGTCCATAATTTTTAACATGCCATGACTCCAAGTTGGCCTTCTTCAGGAGTGGTCTAATTACACTATCTTTTAATGATGCTAGGACCACTCTTTCTCTTAATGAGGCATTCACAGCCTCCAGGACCCAGAGGCAAACCTTCACATTTTTTTGTGTGACCAAGCAAGAAGGGAATGGGTTGAGCATACAGGTAGGAGGCTGGACCAATCAAAGCACCTTTTCCACATACTTAGGCTTCAACAACTGAAACTCATCCAATAAACTCAGACGTGATGCTGCACTGGATACCTCAGCCAGAGAAACTACAACATGGAATCCAATTCACGATGTACCCGAGCGACTAGTGGATTCTAAAGCATGTATGAGGTGTGTCCAGAATATTATGAGAATGAACTTCCTACACTTGGGAAGAGCTCTGTGAAGGGAGAAGCTGGCCAAGGTCACTTGGGGTGGGGTGCCAGGTATATGTTAGAACACTGATCAGTTGCATTCCAGCCCTGTCAGAGTGGAGACATTCTCTTTTGTGACACCCTGTTCAAGTGCTTTGTACCTAGAAAAATGCAAGTGAATTTGGAACAGCTGTACACAATAAAATGTGGAATGAAGTTGGGTAAAAGTGCATCAGAATCTTGGGAAATGGTGAGAAGAGCTTATGGAGAAGTTGTGATATCATCTGCACAAGTGTATCAAGTTATTTGCCCCACCTTGTTAAAATGCTGGGGCCACACGATGGCTTCCTCCCTGAGGGTGAGTGTTGCATCAGGGGAGGCCTCTCTCTTCACACTCCCAACAGTAACTCGACCACATGTTCTATTGGGAAACAGCACCCAATTGATGATGTCAAAGCTGGCTTGGAGCTCCCCGTGCTCATCAAACTGCAACCCTTCCATGGAAATATTGGACAGCTGGATTTCTCTTAAGAACACATGAAACTGGAAGGACAGAGGAGAAAAACCATGAAAACAAGAGGAACAATTCCATATCCTTCCCATCCTTACTTTCAATCTCAATCAACCATGAACTGGAGACAAATCACATCCCATCAGCACTCAATCCATTAAGGTTGCCAAGGCCATGAGATCCTCCAGTGACAAAGGCCACTACCTGCACAGTGCTGATCTGGGAGGACAGAGAAAGCAACATTGTATGGATAAAGGAGGCAGCCTGGGCAGGGGCAGGGCTTGTAATGCTGGCGTAGAACTGGGTTCTGGTCTCCATTCAGCAACAAAACTTGCCTGGGGAGTTTGGGCAAGTCACATAGTGTCAATCTAATCTGTTGCATAGTATTGATGTAAGGATAAAATGAGGAGGAGGAGCATGATGTATGCTGTCTTGGATTTCTTTGAGGATAAGACTATTTCTGCTATTATCATTGCTAACACTGTTTTAATATAGTATACAATCATTTAAGCAGTTGAAAAATTAAAAACTGATAAAACACACAATAGCAAAGAACTACTCTTTCAAATCTGGGGGGTTGGGTAATCACCCTCAAGCACCTTCAAGGGGCCACAGAATGGAGGTTGTTCCATAGATTGGGGGCCACCACAGAGAAAGCCCTGCACTTGTTGCCACCCTCTGTGCTTCCCTTGGAGTTCTCAGTTGAAGGAAGGTCCTAGTGGTCTAATGCACTGTCCAAATAAATCCCAGCAGGGAAAGGTGCTCTTGCCATGTGAAGCTGTGCAAGGCTCTTAGAGGTTAAAACAAGTTTTTGAAGGAGATCCATAAGAATCTGATGGGCATGGGGACCACTCACCCACAGGACCTCTCACTTAGCAAGAAGCACATGCACTGGTGTAGAGCAGACACTATGGAGACCAATCCTTGTGGTGGACTTCCATGGTCATGAGTTCAAGTGCCAAGAGATGTCCATGATGCAGATTTCACAAGGACATATCATCAGCGTCCTCATGACCCTCCCCTAATGAGGTTCTGAAAAGTTCCATGTAGTCCTTAAGCAAACCTGGGGAAAAGATCACAGCTTTGGAACTATGGGGAAAAGTGAGAATCAATCATTGTCACTCTCTCAAACCAACCCTGCATGTTGGAGATGAAACCCTGCAGCATGGGGCCTTAAAATGATGGAATCATTTCTTGATGGCAAACTTGCCTCATTTCCAGTGCCAGGTTAAGACAGCCCTCTTTGCAGGGACCTGTAAAGACTTCCCTGGCCATCCAGGAGCCTGAGACACCCATCCAGGTGCCTTTCTTTTATTCTTGTCTGGGTCTTTTTTCTTGTCTTTTTCTTGTCTTCCTATGCTCTTTGAGCTATTTAAAATTATTATTTTTTTAATTCTCATTAATGTTTGTGTCTGTTGCATTCTGTTGTTTTATGCATTGTTGTGAACAACCCAAGGAGCTTCAGCTATGAGTAGCACAGAAATGGAAATTGAAGAAATGAATAAATAAATAAGCATTCCAGTGACATTTTGGACTTGAAGTACCAAAGTGTTTTGGTAAAACAAGCACCAAGAATAGGTTCAAGTTCCCATTTTCTCTGGTTCTCTGAAGGTCATCCTTTGTGACCAATTCTGATGAAGAAACCAGATGTAATGGGTACAGACAACCAGAATCTTCCAAACCTTCCTGCAACTGCTTCCAAATCCATGAGGTCTACAAAAGCTTTCTTAAACTATTGTGGTAATACCGCTTCTTCTAGTGTAGTGGCACCATCTCTTTGGACCTGCCCACTCCTACTCTCTGCCAGTATACAGTTGTTTGCCATATTGTGTGAGCTCAGCTCCCAAGTCTTTCTCCATTTCCAGCGATTTTAGAAGCAAAGAAGGAAATACCTGCCATGGCTGCAGCCCTTCATACTCCCACTCATTTCGTTCACCCACCATCAATGTCTGCTTGGATGGGGAAGAAGATGCGGCATTTAAAGCATTGGCAACAACTTGGATGCTGCTGTATGTACTGAAGCTTTCTTGAGCCAGAACTCTCTCACCCATCTCCTGGGACAGCACCTCTAGTTCCTCTTTCTTTGTGCATGAACTCCAAGGTCTCATGGAGAAAACATCCTCTGAATAAGAACAAGAAAAGGCATCATCCCAGAAGAAATACATATCAGTAGATTGTGAAAGGAAGTTGTCATTTTTCATCCTTTTTGTGGGTTTCATGATGAAGGAAAAAGAACCATGAAATAACAGGAAGTCATCAGGATCCGGCAACAAAATTACATTAATGTACTGACTGCTTGTTATGATCCAGAACTTTGTCCCAAACTCATCCTTTTCCAGTATGTTGTCTATTGCAAAGCAGCCATAGTAAGAGCCTGCATAGTAAACAGCCACATTCACTTGTCCCCACTTGACGGCTACTTCATGCCGAGACATTTTGTACACGCTTTTTTGTGGCAGCCTTTTTGTGAAGGCAATGCAGATTGCATGACTGGTCATCAAAGGGGTCAAGGCATTCAGGAATCTCTCCCCATTGTCAGTGTCTGGAGCAAAGAGACCAATCCATGTCCATCCAAAAAAGAGGAGCAGCTTCACAATGCCCAAGTATTCAGTTTCTTGCTCTGGGGCCATTGGGTAGACAAAAGGAAACTGAGTTTTATCTTCAAGAACAGGATCAATAAACCCATAACTGATCTAGGAAAGAGATATACAGACTGGTGTTTTGCTTTGGTTGTTTTTTTTTCAGTTCCCTTCTGAATAAATATTGAATATATATTTCTGTAAAATGTCTAACCATATTTGAACATGAGTGCAGTGTGTGAAAATGGAGGGCCAAAAGATCTCCATGTTATGCAGTAGTTTAACCATTCTTCCTTTGATTTGCTCAAGTAGGTTAAGTGGTGCCCTTCCTGGGGATGGCAGAGGAAGAGAACTCACTCCACCCAGTGTCAAAAAGTGAGGGAAAGGAAGGGAAAGCATCCCATGGGTGGTGCTTTTTTCCATGAAGGGATGGATGTGAAGCATCCACTTTTCCATCCAACTTGGAGTCAGGACAGTAGATAGATGGCTTGACATGTACTTGTGCTGCTCACCACCAGATGACCCTGGATGAACATTTGTTGAAAATATATGTTCAACAAATGAAGGAATGGATTCATTCTCTTCCCAAAGGAAGATTCATCCAGTAGCAATCGGGTCAAGTGTTGAAGACTGCTTTGTTTAATTACTGTCTTGATGCTCTCCCGATATTGCAGCCCTTGATCTGCACTCTCTCTCTCTCTCTCTCTCTCTCTTACCGTTGAAGCCTAACTATGAAATACATTTGAGGTATTTTACGAGTCCAATGTTTGCTATGTTCAGGTCTCATTTTTGTGTATTTTTACATGGTCACAATAAGTTAGCACTTGAGCATTCAGGTTTCACTGCCTGACACATTTAGCTCTGCAACACTGGATTTATTGTGGCATTGCTTGGTAATGGAGCAGAATCTGGTACAAATGCCCAGACCTGTCTGAACTAGTGTGATTAGAGACATCCTACAAAGAACCTCCAGGCTCCTTTTGCTTGGCCAGCAGTGATCACTGAAGTGCCTTCAGGGTGGGAAAGGAGAGGCTGAAGTATTGCCAGGAGAGCTTGTTCCTCAATGGTGCTGGTCTCCTGAACTGGGCCCTCCAGAACTCCTTCTCTTAGCCTGCTTCAGGGATCATGGCAAAGCAGCTGGTGGGGATCATTCTGCACCAACTGTATTGGTGCGCAAGAAGCATCAGACCTCAGATTCTCAACAGAGTTCAGAGCACTGTTCTGACCTTGTTGTCAGGGGACTCAGCAAACCTGGACTACTCCGTATGCTTCCTGGCAGACACATGATTACTCACTTAAACAGTTTCAGGAGATGACAGCTACAGCACTTCACTTTGTTCTTTTGGGATTGTAGATGTTGTGAAAGAGCTTTTTACTGTTTCCAAGAACCCAGACTCACCTGCAACACAAGATGCAGAGGACAAATTTCCAAAGGTGCTTTGGAAAGGGAGGTGAACTGAGATGGTGCTCAGCTGAATGTAGAGCAAGCCAGCCTCCCTTGCCCATTCCTACCTGTGGGATTTTGTAAATGCTTGTCATGGCTGAAATAAGGATGGAGAGGTCAGATTCACTCCCTTCCACAGTTGCCAGTGGGATCTTCTTTCTCCCACACCTGTAATTGGGAAGGTGACCTTCCCCACCAGCAGGCAGGTTGAGCATGGCATAGGAGGTAGTTCTGGCATCAAAATGGCTCTCATAGATGCTGTAGCCCAGGGTGATGTTGGGCAATATTCTGGGATTCTGGTTAACCTCCTGAATGGCAAATAGAAAGGCCAGGGTTCTCCAGTATCTCAGGAGGAGGAAGCTGTGAAACAGAAAAGCACCTAAAAATAGTTGGGTCATTCTGCCATCCTACTTAGATTTCTAATAAGTTTAAAATAAAAAGGATATCTGCGTGTCAAAAAGTGAATTGAATAACACCAAGGAAACCATAAAGAAATCTTTAAGTCCATCAAAAGCAGGAACTTGGGAGTAGAGTCAGTTGGAATGCTGTGTGACTGAACTTGTAGTTCTCCTGACTAAAAGGAGGATAATGAGATTGCCCAGAAGCTGAAAGAATTCCTTTACAGTTTTCACTGCAGACAATTTAGAGCAGATTCTTCTATCTACTGGGTTCAGGAATAATGTTTCAGGAAGACTGCCCGAGATGCAGAAGCAAAAGTGATAAAAGATGGAACTTTTGGCCTTATTGACTGATTGAAAGCTTACAAGAGACTAGGTGCACATAGGACCTATCATCAAGTTCTCAAGAACTGTAATATAAATTGGTTGCCCTGACACCAGTGTAACACCAATACCTAAATGCAAAGGGCTTCTGGAACTTACAGACCAGTTCTTTAACCTGTTCTCCAGGTAGGGTGGTGGTAATCCTGAAAAAAGTTACAGTTGGGATGCTCTTAGAAGTACATGTTCTGTTGAAAATGAATCAGAAAGGGAACTTCTTTCTCATTGCCTTTGAGAGTTCTTTACTGGTAGACTGGGTGAGAAATCATAGAAAGTCCTTAAATTTCCAAAATACTTTTGACAATCCCTCCACCCAAGCTTCTCAGTAAATAAAGCAACCCTGGAGTGAAAGAATAACTCCTTTTCTGGAGTGATGATGAACAAAGCAGCAGAAAGGTGAATGTTGGAATAAAAGATCAACCATCATAATGGAGGGGTTTGAATTGTTCATGATTATTTGGAATTCTATGTGAGCAATGTATGGCCAAATTATTTACGCCGTTTAAATCCAGGGATGGCCGCTGAGGAAAGAAGAAGAAGAAATACCGATTCCTTTCATTGGTTGATTGCATCTGACCTGCAAGGTTGATGGACCTTGAAAAAGTTTTGAGGTACTTGTGGGCACCATGACAGATATATCAGCTCAGTGGTCAGCTACTGTGGCAGTCCAATCCATGTTGAATATCACTAGTGAAGGAATTGAGAATGAACTTGTCGATATCTTTCTACCCATAAACAAATCTACAGTGTGAGCTCACTTCAGTTATTGCAAGAAGTTCAAGACAATGGCCCCTGAGAAAGAATATCATAGATGTGGAAAAAGGTCAGAAAAAAGCAGCCAGATAGTCATGCAAGAGGCTGTATTCACCTATGAGGTGACATTGCGGAATATTTGGAACATTATTTGGAACATTTATTTGGAACATTTGGATATTTGGAACATTTCAGCACTGAAAAAAATGTGAGGAAGGGGCATCCTGATAGAGGCACAGAAGTAATACCTTTTATGGAGAAAGGGAGGAAAAGCTCTCCCCCGCCCTCCTAGTTATGGACATTGGGATCATCCTGTGAATTTGACTGGTGGGATATTTGGGATGGAAAAAAGGAACTACTATAGGTCCCAGTTTTAAACTGTGGAATTTATTTGCACTGGAGGTAGTGCTGGCCTGCCTTCAGATGGCTGAAGGCCAGTGAGGAGTAGTGGTTCAGAGTGCTGGACTGGGAATCCAGAAGGTCCAGGTTAATGTCCCCACATGGAGATGAAGTTCACTGGGGAGCTCTCAACTAGTCACTGCCTCCCAGTTTAAATAAAAGGAAGAGTTCCTTGTTAGCCACTGGTGGGATATAAATACTGTATGATGATGATGATGATGATGATGATGATGATGATGAAGGGGAAGGGTTAATCATTGAAATTCAGCAAATGTGAAAATATACTGGATTGCCAGAAAAAAGAACAAGTTGGTCCTAGATCAAATCCAAGCAGAGCTTGCCCTAAAAAAAGGTGGGGGGCACATGCACAAACACACACACACACACACACACACACACACACACACAGTTGAAGCTGTCATATGTTGAGCACATCATGAGAAGACAACATGCCCAAAAGAAGACAATATTGCTAAGGAAAGTCAAAGGCAGAAGAAAAGGAAGACCAAAAGTAAGCTGGATTGACTCCACAAATTAAGGCAGGGACTTGACTTTCCATGAGCTGAACAGGGCTTTCATGGAGGTAACACTGAAGAGTACTCATTCAAATGTGAGAATAAATAAGAAACAGTCCAAGGGGACAGGACAACAGCCTAACAACAACAACCACACAATACAGAAAAGCAGAGTGCTAGTCCTTAGAAAAGTGTACAATTCAAACAATTCCAGAAGAGTTCCATAAAGTATTTGGCACTTAAAATGCACACACATTGTCCAACTGGATATTATCGTGAATACATTTTCTCATTGTAATCTTGCAAACAGTGTTAGAGGACAGGCTTGCCTTTTCCCCAAGGACACAGGGTGGGTTTCAAGCTCTGAATGCAGCATTTCTCCATGCATCAGTAGAACATGACTATGGCCCATTCATTTAGTAGACATCTTTACATACAGTATGTCAAAAAAGGACTGTAAAGACTTAACACCCCTTTCCCTCTCCAAAATATTTGGGGCTAATGCTAGAAAGTAACAGCTTGGTTCTCACACCAAGCAACTCTGCCTGAGTCCACCCTTCACAACTTCCTCACAAATGTTCCACAGTGCTTTTAATTCTACCTTCTTTAGAAAAGCTGAACCCAAAATTCATCCACCTACTTGCTGTTAGAATGAGCAGGTGTTTCTAAGTCAGAGATGACATGATGGCTACTAACAACAGTAAGGCTATGAATGAGAGGGAAGCTTTGCCATGGCTGCAACGGTGAGGCCACCCCTGAGGAAATGCCACCATGACTCCAGCCTGGGTATTCTAATGAGTGCTGAAGTAACGGGGCCTTTCTCCTTCAAAATGGAACCATGCAAGCCATTGCCAGCCATGAGCAAGCATAGAGTGTTGGATGCTGCCTTTGTGTTCAGAGAACTCCCACTTTTCCTTTGGAGAAGACAAGAGAAAAAAGCCCAGATGTGGAATCCCTAAGGATGATGAAGGGAGCAGAAATATGGGTGCTCTCCAGGAGATGGGGACAATTCCAGTGCAGGTGGGGAAGCACTGAACTCACCATTCGACCCTGTTCAAGGGGGACTCAAAGAAGACATAGGGTTGCTGCTGCTGAAAAAACTGGGAAGAAATGACTCCACTCAGCAGGTAGTCTCCTGGCTGGTGATATAGGAATGCTCCATCTCCATATAGGTTCCAGGGACACTCCACCTCCCCTCTCTCACAGGCTGAGTGAGGCAGCAGCAGTAGCAGCCCGAGCAGAAGCATCATGACTCTGATAGACTGCCAGAGATCCCTGGTGGTTGCTCGCGTTGCCTGCATTCCCAGCTCATCCAGATAGTCAGGAAACTCTTGCCTCATGGCTTTCCTTTAGCTCTTGGCTAGTGTGGAACTTGAATGTAGAAAGAAACTCCTGTACAGCTATAATCAGTCCTGAGCAAAGCAGGCTTTTAGTGACTTCCCAGAGGCCTCTTCCCTTTATCTCTTTGCCTGCTATAATTCTCATCTCGAGCCCTCTACAGCACCACAGGCATTTTATGCACCGAGCTTCTCAGCACAGTGCAAGTGCTTGCCTGATGCAGGTCTTGATTTTGAGGTTTTGTTGATTACCCTCAAAAGCAATCTCAAGGATTTCTCCAGGGCTTTGGGAGGATTCAAAGTAACTCTCCATGTTTGTGAACATCCCAAAGGATAGGCAGAAGGGTGCATAGTACACCAATAGAATCCCCAATCTTTCTCGGTCATCCAATTCCAAGTGGAGGCACTCCAGCCCCGATCTCGAGAGGACAGGAAGCCCCACAAGAGAAATAGAAGCTCGATAAACCAGAGCGACCCCCCCTCCCCTCTCCTCCAGGCATGGTCGGTGCTGGACCAGGTACCCGGGCGGGCACAATTATGAGAGGGAAACATCCCCCCTCCCCCACCCAGGTCTCTGTTATGCAAGCAAGGTCAGTCCTCTCATCCTTGATCAAGTCATGAATGAGTATTACCTTATTTTGGACTGACCTGGCATTAAGCAACAGCACCGACAGGCCCAGGGGGCAGTTGACAAGTCTATCTGGAACCTGCCGGCTGGGAGAATAACCAGAAAGAGGGACAGGTGTTAACCATCTGTCCCTCCTTCTTCTATGCTCTTCTATGCATAGCTGCCATGGCGCAGAGCCATAGTCCCCCAGCACCACCTTCTGGAACCGGCCATTGAGATAGGAGCAGAAACACTGCAAAGCAGTGCCTCCAACACCCAATCCTGCAAGCCTATCCAGAAGGATACCATGATTGATGGTATCAAAAGCCACTGAGAGGTCCAGGAGAACCAACAGGGACACACTCCCCCTGTGTCTCTCCCTGCACAGGTCATCATGCAGGGCAACCAAGGCAGATTCAGTACCGTACCCGGGTCTGAAGTTGGACTGAAATGGATCCAGATAATCCGTTTCATCAAAGAGTGCTTGGATTTGTCCCACCACCACCCACTCTAACACCTTGCCCAGGAACAGGATGTTGGCCTCTGGTTTATAATTGGTGGCCAACTCTGGATCCAGGGATGACTTCTTTAGGACTGGCCAGATTACCGCCTCCTTTAAAGGGGCATGTACCTGGCCGTCCCTCACAGAGGTGTTGATGACCTCCAGGATCCAGGTCCCAATCCTGTCCTTGGCTGTCCCCTCCCTCTGTCCAGGCATGATAAGCCATGGGTTATTCTGGTAATGACTAGGGTTGGGATGAGGCCTAGGGGAATCCACCTTTCTAGCATGAATGAGCTTCTGCTATGGCTAGGCCCTGTATTGGAAAATAAGCCAAGATTAGAGAAAATCTGCAAGCACTTTCAGAAGAAAGCTTGTATAACAGGGAGGTGGACAGAAGGGGGATGCTGCACAGGCAGTGGTAACGTGGGACTCCACCCCTGGGGATCAGCCCACAAAAGCTGGTCAGGCATTCACAGTCAGGACACTACAAAGTGAGCCTGAGTATAGGGGCCAAACCAGGATATGCAGTGGATTCCTTGCCTAGTGGCAGTCAATTGATTACTCAAAGAGCCCTGGAAACAACCAACGATGCACTCAGGTTTGTTGGAGCAGCTTTTGTCGATGGGAAGAGCTGATTCCAAACCAAAAAGACACACTAAATCTAGTCTCCACCCTCACGAAGGTCCATGCCTGTGTGCAGCTGCAAATTATTCCAGAAAAGGATGGTCAGCAAATGGTTGGAGTCCTTTTAACCATTGTTTGAGAATCTGCAGGGGGTATGAAAGGAGTGTGCCGGTTGCACAAATGGTGGGAAGTGTGTCTGGGAGGTTTTGGAGATTTGCTCTCAGCTCAGTTTGCTTTGGAAGGCCAGGCCAAGCACAAGACAAAGCCCGTGGATACTCCAGTAGGTTTACCTGAGCCCTACTATGGGGATAGAAATAAGAGGAGATGAAGGAAGAATGTGTAAGCTTCCTGAGATCACTGAAAGGAAAATGGGATAAGAAAGGAAGGAAGGAAGGAAGGAAGGAAGGAAGGAAGGAAGGAAGGAAGAAAGTCTTCCTGGAGGAACATGCCCCAGATCTGAAACCTATTTCTTTCATCTGCAACATAAGATGTGATTCCTATCCAATGGGTGCTGGCAGTGGAATCCTTCAGCATCTCATACACCAATCAAGTGCCATCTTTAGTTTTGATTGTGAGATGCTGCTTTGTATTCAGATCAGGCCTCAGGACAATAATGTAGCACTTGGGAAAGAAAATGCAGCCAAGTAACCCAGCACTGGAGGCCAGGATGGAGAAGACCTGCACTGATACCATGTACTTCCCCTTGGTGCTCAGGTAGGAGGGCACGAAGGACACCCAGACACTGAAGAAGACCAGCATGCTGAAGGTGATCAGCTTGGCTTCGTTGAAGGCCCCTGGAAGTTTCCTGGCAAGGAAAGCCACTGTGAAGCAGATGGCAGCCAGTAAGCCCATGTAGCCAATGGCTGTGTAAAACATGGTCACAGAACCTTCACTGCATTGCAGAATTATCTCTTCAGGCAAGGTATGCTTGTCAGCATCAGGGAAAGGTGGAGCCATACCCAGCCAGATGAAGCAGATAGCCACCTGTACACTGGAACAGGAAATTACAATGGAGCGTGCAAAACTTTTCCCCAGCCATCTCTTCACTCTATTCCCAGGCTTGGTGGCCAGGAAGGCCAGCACCACAGTGATAGTCTTGGCCAGCACAGAAGACACAGCCACTGAGAAGATGATGCTGAAGGCTGTTTGTCGCAGCAGGCAAGTTGCTTTGCTTGGCTGCCCAATGAAAAGGAGGGAGGACAGGAAGGAAAGTAGGAGGGAAACCAGGAGGACATAGGAGAGGTCCTGATTGTTGACCTTGACTATTGGAGTTTCTAGGAATTTGATGAAGATTCCTAACACAAACCCTGTGGTCAAAGAAGAGATGAGGGCAAAAAAAGTCAGAAGGATACCCAAAGGTTCTTCATAGGAGAGGAAGGTTATCTCCCTGGGGATGCATAGATCTTGGCCTTTGTTTGGGTGCTGATCTGCTGGACACCTTTTGCAATGCTCTGCATCTGGAAAGAAGAAAAGCATATTCAGCATTGTCACCCCCAGTGGGACATCCAGAACAGGCTGAGTTCTTCCAAGATGTAGTGAAGATGAGGACTTGGGTAATGTTGGGGAAGAATCATATATGGCCTGTCAGACAGAGGGGCAAATCTTCTCTGGAAAGAGAAGGAAATTTTGCTTAGAGAAGTTGTCAGGGACAAGGACTGAATATGTTATTTCTGAGGGACAGGAGGGATCTCCTGACAGTCCGAACCAAACAGTCATTATGTATTCCATGATTTGATGGTACTTGACTGTGCAAAGCCCAACACAGTTCAGAAAAGCTGATCTGCTCAGTTTTTTTAATATCTGTACTGCTTTGGGGTCCATTGGCCTGGCTCAATCTTGGTATTAACAATTTGAGTAGCAATTCTTCCCCAAACCTCCATGGTTTCTCTTTAGAAAACGTCAGATATTTGGCTAAAGTTGTTTGTTTATCCATCCATCCGTTTGCCATGAGGCCCAGCAGTAGACAGGGGCCCAGGTGATGTGGGTTCCTTGTCCCCACTCAGCCATGAATCTCCCTGGGTCACTTTGGGCCAGATGCTCTCAGGGCTGTTTTTGCACAGATAAAGTAGAAGGAGGAGAAGATTTCAGCCACCTTCAGATCCTTGCAAGAAATACAGAGACTAGGACAATGAAGAGTACTCTGCACAGATATCTGGAGCCCCCTCTGTGCAGAAGAGGAAAAGCCCGGACTCTGGAGATGGACCAGCCTTAGTCCCTTTGTTGCAGAGCACAGGGAATGCCAATTGAACCAGGGTCAGAGAAACCTGCTACATGCATGGACCTCCCAGCCTTTTATCACAGCTCACTTCATGCTATTGTGAATGGCCATCAGAAATGAGGAGGTAAAGGAGGGATCCAGGACTCCACTGGTCTGCCAGAGGCTCCATTCGCAGGTGGGACCCTCCATAGATACATTAGCATTTTCTGCTTTGGGGATCCATAAAATTGGGAAGAAACAATCAGTCCTGGAAAGGTTAACACAGCAATTCTAGAGGAGAAGCTCTGGTGTTTGGTCCTGATAGATGAATACTCCTCTCTGCCCAATCAAATGGAAGTTTTGACCCTCTCCCATGCAAACAGTGGGCCTCTTGGGAGAGGGGCTGCACATGCAACCAGTTTGCACGGGCAGATTGCAATGGGCTGGAATGCAGCACCTTTGGGCACCGTCCTGAGTTTCTGGGACATGAATAGGATTGATCATGATGTAACTGATATAATTTCTCACCCTAATCCTTTGGGAAATGAAACCATGAGAGAGGGGGAATTCATCACAATTGAAATAAATAGCAAGCCAATGACATTTGAACAGATGAAGTGTCTGGGTCAACGAAGACTTCTTCATCAAGTATTGTGGTCACATCACCTGTCCCAACAGGTTAGCCTTCCAGACTGGGGCCTTCCATGGGTAGGGTGCCTCAAGAGAACAGGCTCCCCTTCTACTCACTGCACACTTCCTTTGGGATGCTAGTGAGATCCACAACACAGCTGTAGGGAGTGGGCCAGGTACTTGCTCTTTGTGGAGAGGGATACATCATTGGATTCTGAAAGGGGGAAACACATGGTGGGGTGAAATAAACATTGAGGCTCCTTCCAGGTTGCTTCCTGAATTTTCTCAGGTCAAGTGTGAGGGCAGGCCCAGATTGAAGGAGACCGAAGAGGTTTAGGAGAGGAGGAAAAGGAAGTTCAGGACAATGTCCTTCATCCTACAAGGACCCATCAGAAGATGCAAGCTGCCCAGTTGGAGGGCCAGCGTATATCACACCAGCAACCTCTCCACATCAAGCTCCCTGAGAGTCAGATGTGGAGTTTCCAAAGTGGAGGGATTCAGAAGTTCCAGTTTGGGTTCAGCTCTTGACATGAACAAAGGCTTATCCTTTCACCTTAATAAAGGCTGCTTACATTCTCTCAGTCTTGTTAGTTGTGGAGCTGTAGTAAAAGTCTGTGTTGCAAAACATGGTCTTGTGTTTTGGAATCAGAGGAAAAGGAGGGAAGAGACTAGCTCACAACAACAGCCACCAATTAGTCAGAGAGAGTTTGGGCAGGCTTGATGATCAGTTGCAAACCCTAAGTACAGCCTTTCCTAGGAAGGTACCCACCTTCCTGAGTAGAGATGGTCCCTTCTGCACATGGAGCGCATGCATAGCAGCAGGGTGACTTCCCTTCCTGAACCTCCTTGGTGTATCCTGGCTGACAGCTTGCCACACACCTGGAAGGAGGCACCACCTGGCAGGGAAGAGACAGAGCTGCAGGGAAACTATGTCAGGAGTGTGCTTTTGTGGACATGAACCACAGAGATTGGCAGGGTCCCACATGTTCTGCAGTCCCAGCAACACCAGCAACTTTTTGAGTTATTTCCCATGCAGCAGTTTTGTTCACAACAGCAGGGCATTCAATGTTTTTCCTCATGTAAAGCCATCCTTTTCATAAGAAAGTATGGCCAGGGCAGGGTACAAAACTGAACTGCACAATGTTGCAAGAGAAATACTGGAATCAAATCAAACCCTCCCCTAAAATGACAGAGGTGACCCACAAAACTTTAGAATTGCTATGGGAAAACAGAGTGGGGAAGAGTTGCAAGAAATGTTCTCCCTCGAAAGACCTCACAAATAGGAAAGTGGGCAGGAAATCACCAAGAGAACTCTACTCTTCAGAAAGATTTGTCCACAGCCCACAGTGCTGGAAAGGAAAGTGGGGAGAGAGAATCCTGTTTGGAGAATGACTTCATCTTACAGGAAACACAAATGAGGAACTTCCTTTCTGCTCTTCGTTGCTTTCTGCTTTAATCATGACCATGAAGAGGAGGAGGGGGAGGGGGAGATTACCTTGAATGGGTAATTGAGACCACTTGGAGTGCATCCAGTGAATCCAAATGCTTCACACCCCAAAGCAGGAAGGGTGTGGAGACTAAGATGCTCCCGAGCCCCTGCTCCAGATAGAAGCTTCCCTTTGCTAGGACATCCTCTCTATGATTATGCAATGGGGAAGACCCATTATTTTCAACGGGATTTCCTCCCCTAGAAAAGTGTGTACTGAATGACAGTGGATGCCTTGCATGTCATATCCCACAGATTAATAGAACTTCACTCAGCCACAGGCCAATGATAGGACAGAAATTATTTTCCCTACCTTGTTAAAATTCTTGGGCCACACAATGGCACCTGGGTTAATGCTGAGTTGTTCCCCTGGAAATGCACCACTCGTCCAGCTACCAATGGTCACTATTCCAGGGCTACAATTGGGAAACAGCACCCAGTTTACAATATCAAAGTCAGCTTGCAGCTGTCCATGCTTGTCCAAATGCAGCCCAGCCATGGAAGTGTTAGAGTGCCGGATTCCCCTTAAGAAGGCATGGAACTAGAATGACAGAGAAGGTAATATGTATGGATATTTTGTGTTTTAGACATCCTTGCACAGGTCTTCCATGAACTGAGGCCAAAGCACCTCCCATCTGCACTCAGAGTAGTTGGCCATTATTGGTGTGTCTCAGCTGAGACTCCTTCTTGAATCTCCTTTCTTTTTTCTCTTAGCATTTTTCAGGGGTTCAGAGGAAAGTGCATTTGCTCCCAGCTTATTTTAGAATCCATGCTCAGGTAGCATTTTGAGGGGAGTGCAAAGGCAGAAGAGTGGGCTCACATTTCCCTTCTGTATTGCCAGGTAATAGGCAAGAGGATGTCGTATAACACGTGCTTCCTGAACTGACCCTGGAACATTTTGGCATTTACTGTGAACCCAAAACAAGAAAGAAGAGTACCTGCCATGGTTGCAGCCTCTGCACTTCGTGCCTGACTCCTTTTCCAGCCATCAATACCCTCTTGGATAGAGACAAAGATGCATCATTTAAAGCATGGGCTACCAATTGGATACTGTTGTAAGTGTGGAAGCTGTCTTGAGAAAAGACTCTTTCTAGCTCCTCCTGGGGCAGCATCTCCAGAGTCTCCTTCTGTCTGTAGCTTGACCAACTTTTCATGGAAAAGGTGTGATCTGAATAGAAACAATGAAAAGCATTCTGCCAAAACCGTACCATAGAATAAGAAAATAGATTGTAATTGTCAAGTCTTGTCTTCTGGAGGCTCTTTATGATGAATGACAAAGAACCATGGAAAATCTGAAAGGAATCAGGAGGCAAAGATAAGTACAAATTAATGTCTGCCACAGTGGTTGTGATCCAGACCTTTCCTCCAATATGTTCCCTTCTAAGTATCTCTTGCATCCTGAAAATTGGACCACGACCATAGTGAGAGTCTACATAGAAAACAGCTACATTCACTTGACCCCACACAACAGAGAGCTCCTTCTGAGTCATTCTTAGTATGTTTTTTCGTGGTATCCTTTTTGTGAAGGCAATGCAAAGTCCACAACTGATCATCAATGGAATCACCGACCTCACAAATGTTTCTCCATTGTCAGTGTCTGGGGCAAAGAGACCGATCCACATCCAACCAAAACTTGCAACCAGTTGGACAATGCCCAAGTATTGGGTTTCTTCCTTTGGGGCCATCCGGTAGATGAATGGGAACTGCGTGTGATCCTCTAGGACAGGGTTAACCAAGCCGTAACTGATCTAATGAAGAGAGGAAAAGCCTGGTAGTTTGCACTGAGCATAGCAGTGAGCATGAGAATCATATGAACATGAAATCTGTGACCAAAACCCTTCATAAGGGAAGCAGAACTGAGGAAAAAGGGAGGGCTAAAAGATCTCACAGTTCTCATCTGTATCAATTCATTATTTGCTTTGTGAAAACGGGGTCCTTTTCTTTAGAGATAAGAGAACCTAGATCTGAAAGTGCCTTATATTTCATTATGTACTATTATATTTCAATGTATTTTATCATGTTGTAAGCCGCCCCGAGGTTTCGGCAAGGGGCGGCATAGAAATGTTATAATAATAATAATAATAATAATAATAATAATAATAATAATAATAATAATAAAGACAGGGCCTGGCAAGGCAAGCCAGGACAAGATCAGCATCTCAATGAGCCTATATTCCTTTTTGTTTTGGAGTGAGTGGAGATCTCATTTTTCCAAGCATTGATGGAGGTAGTGCCTGTTTGACAGTTCCTTTCTTCCTCAGGAAAAACACCTCTGTGAGAGAAATGGCTGGATTTGTCTATGTCTCCAAATAACAATTAATCATTCCATGAACAGGCCAAGTGGTGGCTATCAGTGTCCTTTTAAACTAGATTCTGGGCATTCCAGCAGCTCAGACTGTGATCTTTTCATGATTTTGCTTTGCCAAGTTTTTGTAGCTTACCGAAAAGAAGGATCATGACATGTTTTGACCAAATTGTCATTTAAAAACTTGTTCATTCTGGGTTTAGTTTTTCTCACTTTTCACCAATGTGTCTTACACATTGTCATACTGTTTTAAGACTTGAATATTTTGATATTGCACATCCACCTTTTCATTCTGCCTGAAGACACCTGCACCATTGTTTTTTGCCTGTTTACTCATCTGTATGGAACAACATGAACTGGTGCCATTTGCTCAATTAGCTTTTGCTGGATTTCAGTATTCCAAGGACAAGTTTGCTGGCTTGTCATTGCCTCCCAATTTCACAGCACCAGTTCCCAGTTGCAACATCCTTGACAGAGGACATGTTTCCTCTTTGCACAAGGGTGCTTTGGGAAGAGGGCTGAGCTGTGCCAGTGCTATCTGGATTTGGGTGGAGCTGGCCTCTCTTTCCTTCACAGGGCTCACCTGAGGAATCTTGTAGATGCCTGACATGGCTGAAATAAGGGTGGAAACATCCAATTCAGTTCCTTCGAGAATGGCCAGCAGGTTCTTCCTCTTCCCACAGATAAAGTTGGGAATGTGGCTTCCCCCACCAGCAGGAAGGCCTAGCATGGCATAGGAAGTTGTTCTTCCATCAAAATGGCTCTCATAGATGTCGTAGCCCAGGCTGATGTTGGATAAGAGCCTGGGGTTCTGGTTGATCTCATGGATGGAAAATAAGAAGGACAACATGCGCCAGTACCTCACAAGTAGCAAACTGCAATGCAAGCATTATAAAATCAGGACTCATTCTACAAGGATGATTTAGAGGAAGTTAAGAAGACATAAAGAAAAGGATTACTTCACAGGGCACACAGATGAATGATAGGATTCATTTGCAGCTGGTAGTGAGGGATATGTAAGGAATCTGGGTTCTGCAGAAAATTTGTTGGATTCCCTGGTTTTGACTTCGTGAATGCCAGACCTCTCGGCATCACCCAAGATGGTGCACAAGCAGTGCCACTCTTCCATGCCCACCTCTGCCATCTACATCAGTGAGTGGGGAAGAACCTTTTTTTGCGGAGGAATGGTGGCTGGCATACCCACTTGCTGTGCCCCTTTTTGGCATCTTGCAGATGCTCCTGATGGGGAAGGTTCCATTTGCACAACTTCATCTTGGCTCAGCTCACTTTGCAGGATTGGGCCAAGGAGGAGAGGAAGTCTGTGGTTTCTGAAAGGGTCCATCCCAACCCTAGGCATGTCACCAATTCTGATGGCTTCAGCAGAACACATTCTTGGAAAAGGAGAACAGTTAAGATTACATTTTGTTGCCTTTTCTATCAAAGGCTAGTCTTGGGACAAACCTTTCCAGAATCCGTCCCTCCAAGTTTTGGCATGCTTTCTGTTGTGTTCAGCCTGGCCTTGCAAAGTGTGCCAAGCTGAACGGGAGATCATAGATGCCTGGGTAGGCCCAGTTGTGCAACCTTCCATGATAGTTGCAGCCACAAAGCATAGGGAGCAGGGGATAGACAAGGGGTCTGGGACTACGGTCTCTCTCCAGGAGATGCGTACAACTAGAAGGCAGGCTGGGAAGTATTAAATGACTCACCTCTCAACTCGGTTGAAGGGGGACTCATAGAAGTCATAGGGCTGCTGATGCTCAAAATATTGTGAAGACAGAAGCCCACTGATAAGGTAATCTCCTGGCCGATAATAGTTGGATGCTCCTTTCAGATACAAATCCCAGCAACACCTTTTCTGCTGAAGTCTGGAAACAACACGGTGCGGCAGTAAGAGCAGCAGGAGCAGCCGTGTCAGGATGTGTCTCCTCTTTGTCCAGCTGTTCTGCATGGCTGCTCTGCTCACCTCCATGTCCAGTTCATTAGAGGCAGCCAGAAGAGACTTGCTTCATGGTACTTACCAAAGCCAGGGGTCCTGAGACAAAGGGGAGTTCTTTCAAGTTTCCCACAGGTGCATTCAACACACCACCAGTTCCATATCTCCCCTCAAGATCTCAATAGTGGAGCACATATTTTGCACAATGAGCTTCACAGGCACAGGTGAAGTACTTTGCTGAGATAGCTTTTGAGGACAAGGTTTCCTTCACTGTGCTGAAAGACAGTCTCAAGCAGTCTCAAGAAGGTGCCTAGTGCTGAGGCAGGACTCAGGTGAAATCACCATGCTTTGGATCATCCTCAGGGACAGAAGCATCCTCCGTGCAACTGGGCGCAACTGAGGTCCCAGGGCACAGCAGCCCAGAGGGAGAAAAACAGGTTTGCAAGGACTCTTTGCTGCAGCTTCATCTTTTGGAAATGGGGAGGGAAAAGGGAACATGCCCTGTCCTCTCCTGGAGTCCCTCCAGCCAAAGGGACTGGATGAAGAACATTTTTGGAGATGAACCAAAGAGATATAACCATGTGTCCCTTTGCAGATTTCTTCACTGAGGAGACTGAAAGCCCACATTGGCTTTCTCAGGCTGGTACACACGTTCCTTCTCCTCCTTCTCTCTACACACAATCAGCTATGCATTGTGGATTGTTGTGGCAAAACCAGTTTCGAGATGAAGCCAGGTAGAAATCATCCCTCGAGCATTCACAGCATTCCTCTTTTGCTTGGCTTAGGCTTACAAAATGAGCCAAGCCACAAACACTCAAAGAAGAATGGCTGGGGAACCAGCAAGCTTCCTTCATGTCAGGAGTTGCAGGCAGCATGGATGAGGTGCTTGGGCAGAGGTCACACAGGTCACCATCCTAAGCCAGCCCCTGGTGCTAGTCTTCCAGGTTGTGTGCAGAAGTGCTGCTGCAGGAGGCAAAGAAGAGGAACACTGCTTGGGCAGCAGCGGTTGGGGCTCCATTCTAGGAGAGCACCCTGTGGAAACTTTTGAAGCCCACCCTAGAAAGCCAGTATAAAAACTAGTTTCAGTGGAAAGATCTAAAAATAAAATAACAGAGTTAATGCAAAGAAAAGCTGAAGAAATCCATCTGCCTTGAAGAAGACAAAAGTCTTCACCTGGCACTGCGAGATCATAAGGAAGGTAGCCAGATAAACCACCCTGGATAGGGCATTGTACCACCTGAGGGCTACTCCAAAAAATCCCTTCACCTTAGGAAGAACCTGATTCACTTGATTTGCACTAAAAGAAGGGCTGCTATGAAAGTCCTCAGAGTATGGACATATATATTATGAGGAAGACGGCCCTTTAGGTAACATGGCAGCCCTCTCCAGAACAGTTTGGATACCTTTTAACCAGAAGACAAAACACCCACTAACAGTCATGCTGGATTCAAATGCAATGACAAGCCACAGTCATCCCTATTATGGCATTTCTGGAGGACACTTTGAATTTTTAGAAAGTGTGGTTAGAAAGCAGTCCATACTATGGTTTCCATGCTTCACCATGGTTTCTCAGATCATCTGAACTTGTTGTCAAGGCTTTCATGGTCCTGCTATGCAGGTATCACATTGGCCCCTTGGAAGAACAGCAACTCATGCAGAAGATCCATCCATCCTTCAGCTACAGGCTGATGGGATATGGGTCCAAAAGTGGGAAGTCTGAATGAGGAGTTCTGACATGTAAACTCAGCCATTCTCAGTCTTATCTAGATTGAATCCCAGTGACCTCGCAATCAGGAAAACCATTCCTAAGCCCTTGCACTAGTTGAGAGCATCTACAGATTCATTTGTATTTTTTGAAAAGGGGAGAAGAAGCTAGGAGTCATTGGCATAACAGTGACACGTTAGCTGACACTGATGGAGAATCTCCACTAACAGGTTCAAGGAGCTGCTGAAAAGCATGGGGGATGTACCTAATCCTTGTGGTGCCCTATGGCGTATCTTCCAATGCACAGAGAAATAAGCCCCATTGTCATCTTCTGGAACTGCCTATTACATAAGGAGAGCAGGGGCTCCATCTGCTGGGGTTCTTTATTGGATGCAAAATTATATTCCTATGGACACACCCATCGTGGGCCTTGTTTATTTAAGTGTGTGTGTGTTTAAATATGCCAGCTATTATACTAACAGCATCCCTAGGTGGCTCACAATATTAAAATTTAACAGCAACCCTAGACAGTTCATTTCCTTTTTGTTAAACCGACCCTTTCCCTTTCCAGGCCACCCCATTTCTCCGAGTCTGCCTCACCATTTTGGCCCTGGCATGTGCCCCCCCCCCCCATTCTCACAGGCTACAGTGCTTGGACCTTGGGAACCACACAGGATTGATTGTCGCATTTTCCAAGCCCAGTCACAGTGCTGTGCTGTAGAGCCAAGAAAACTCTGGGTGGGATGGAGACCCAGAGTTTGCTTTTGGTCTTTGAGCTCTGGCTCCTGGAGCAGAGCTCTCAGCTTCCCTGGACCAGGCAGGGAGGGCAGTGCTGAACTACAGAGCAACTCTCTTGCAGGTCTGTGTTCTGGCCACAAGAGACATGGCATCACCATCTTTGCTGAGATTGCATTTTCAGGTTTCTCCGAACAGGCCTTTCTGGGCCCTGTGCAAAAATTCCTGGAACCACTTAGTGTTGTGAGCCATTCTGTACGATGCCTGGGTGCCTAATGGCTGAAAACATGTGGTTCCTTGCTTAACTTGGACTAAAGCTCAGCTGAGGGTGGATGCTCCCCGTTCCCTCAGTGCCTTTTTCCTCTTCTAGTAATTCACCAATTCAAGGGTGATGCATGAAGCCAATGCTGGGGGATGTGGGTCCCCCAAGGCGGCAGACTCCCAGTCAGCAATGGAAGGGCATGATGCCAGCCACAGTTACTTTGGTGGAGCAGGACAGATCAACCCATTCCCTGATGCAGCAGCCATAAATCAATTGTATTATGGTTTGGGATCAGCATGGCATGAGATTATTTTCTTTGTTTCCAGCTTTCCTGGAGAAACAGAATTAGCAAATGACCAGCCAACTCCCACCTTCACTTTGGCACTGGATGGTGGAGGGTGGGTTTTCACCAATGCATGTGGGGAAAGCCATGGCTTCCAATCTGAAAGGAATGGCTGGAAGCTTCACCCCAGCAGAGCCCTCCCTTCCCTGCCCAGCTCCCCTGATTCTCAGGACAGAACCTCAGGAGCACAGCAGTCATCTTGGCACCACTCATGCCTGGACTTCTGCAGCCTCAGTGAACATGTTCTGCATTGAGCATGAGATGCTGCTGTTGACATTCTTGAGCAAAAAGAGGTCTCAGGGGGAATCCCTCAAGGTTTGGAGAGAAGCAGCATAAATCACTGTGATTGTGGTAATTTGTGAGCAGAAGCCTCAGCACTGTAGGGCTCGATGCAGCTCCAGGAGCAGTGCAGGGAGGGGGAAATGTCTCTGAAAAGCTGCTGACCTCACCCCGGATTCCATGCAAAGGCAGCAAATGGAGCATGTGGTTTGGCCTGGCCTTAGACAGAGACCCAATGCTAGCGGATGCGGCCAAGTTTCTCCTTTTTGTTGTTGGAATGTGCTTCTCCTAAGTCAGGATCTGGCTACCTTCTCCACTAGTGTCTATTGTGATAAGCAGCATCTCCAAAAAAAATCAGTCTGGGAAATGTCAGGAAGCCTCGATGGCAGCCACAACAAGGATTAACCAGGTTCAGTCAGGAAAGACCCCTTTCTCCTTGAACCACGGCAGTTTTACTGAAAGATCACTCAGGACCCCTGCAGTTATTTATGACAGCATGCTACCAGGTAGTGGATCTCACCTCCAACTACAAAATCACAGCCCATGTACAGACCCTTTTATAACCTGCTAGTCACATACACCAATACAGAGAGTTAAGTGTCCAGATAATGTTAGTACAATGGCATCCTATTGTTGTTAGACATGACATGATGTTCTAAACCAATCAGAAATACTGGTAACAATAGTATGGAAAACATTACTTTTTGCTTTATTGACCTGTCAATTAAATAGACCACTTTGCAGTTTGGATTATACTTAAACATGCAAACGTGTCTGACTGAGGAACCATTCAGGCAATCTGGTTTGACAACTACCTTGTCTTGCCTCTGTGGGACTAGATGTGGGACTAGATGCTTAGGTGGGTCCATTCAGAAACAAATGGACACCATTGCTTCAGTTTTTGTGCAGCTGATGAGAACAAGTATTTCTTCACTCATAATGTTACCTACAGCAGCTTCTCAGTCCAGTTAAAAATTCCATCTTCTTAAAGGAACAGCAGCACTAATCAGTGACATGGCCTGGAATTCTGCTGCTTTGTGAGAAAGAGATGTAGATTTGATTTTATAATAGAAAGGCACATATAAGCAACCCTTTTTTGAAAGGATTCATCAGAATTTTCCCAACAGAAACAAGGCTGAGTGCTCATCAAAGGTGCATTCTCAAATTGGAGCTAACTAGTGAATTGTTGCAGGGTTCAGTCCTGGGACCAGTGCTCTTCAACATCACTATTAATGATTTAGAAGAAGTACACAGAAAGAGAATCAGATTTGCAGATGATAAAAAACTGGGTGGAATACCAATCTACCTAGAAGAAAAAATGAAGATCAAGAGTGATCTTGATAAACTTGAACACTGGTCTGGGCTGAAAGCAACAGAATGGGATTCTGTAAGGACAAGTACCAAGTGCTACATCTACAAAAAAGAAACCAAATGCATCAATACAATACATGGCTCAAAAGAACCCGCAAAAGAAAAAGATCTCAGAGTAATTCTGTACAAAAGGCTAAATATGAGCCAACATTGCAATGCAGCTGCCAAAAGGAAATGATATTTTGGGATGCATTAACAAAAGTATTACTTCCAAGTCATGGGAAGTAGTAGTTCCTCTATACTCCTCACTAGTCAGATCTCATCTGAAATACTCTGTCCAGTTCTGGGCACCAAGATTTAAGAAAGATGCAGAAAAATTAGAAACGGTCCAGAGGAGGGAAACAAAATGATTCACACTTTGGAAACATTTCCCTATGAGCAGAGACAGAGAGAACTGGCCATGTTCAGCCTGAAGACTGAGGCAGAACATAGTATCCTTCTATAAATAATTGAAAGGCTGTTACAAAGTGGAAGGTCAAGATCCTTTCTTGCTGATAACAGAGTGTGGAAAATGGAATAATCAATTCAAGCTGCGACAACCCAAATCAACCCAGGTTCTGGGTGGATATCAGGAAAAACTTCCTCACTGTCAGAGCGATACGACAGTGGAACCAGCTGCCTAGAGAGCAGGTGGGTTCTCCCACACTAGAGAAATTCAAGGGGAAACCAGACAGCAATCTGAGTGCAATGGTGTAAATCAGTGTCCTGCAACAGCAGGGGGTTGGACCCAATGACCTTTGTGCCCCTTCCAACTCTAGAATTCTATGATTCTCTGAATCTGTTTTGTGCAAAGCATCAAAAGTGAGCTTTGAGTTTAAACTCAATAATTTTATATTGTTAAATCATTTTATATTTTTTAGTGTATGATATTTTGTGAGCTGCCCCGAGGCTTTGGAGAATGGGGCAGCATAGAAATTTTCTAAATAAATAATGATGAAAGGTTGAATGATCCCCCCCCACCACCCCACACTGAACTTGGGACTGTACCATATCATGAGATGGGACTACTGCACAGGATAATCTTTTCACGCCAGGCCATCAATTTGCACCACACAGATTAATGCATGATGATGCATGATCAGAATTGTAAATGCAGATATGGAAATCGAAATGACAAACTCAGTCTTGAGCTGCCTTCAGATCCAGGGGATCCTCTGGAGGATGTCCATGAGTCATGTCTCATCCAGACTATTCAGGCCAGGAGGGACTGGCTAAGGAACCACGTTCTTCCACCACAGAGAAGGCTTGGGCCAGCAAGATCACACACCAACCCATCCAGGAGGAGATTGGTGAAGAGAACAGTCCTCCAATTCCTTCAGGGGACAGAACAGGTGACATGGAGGTCCTTGTTCATCCCCTTATGCATAGAAGCCTTGTGCAAAGAGGTAAAAGGGAGCCAGGGAGCAGCTTCCATGTTGAAAGAGAGAAAGTGTATTTGTACCAGAGATTTAGAAAAGAGAGGGACTCACTTGATACACAACATTTCACTACACAAGCTTTACACACAAGTTCTGAACGCAGGCTCTACTGCTTGGCTTGTTTGGGAAGACACAGGTTTTAATCCTCATGAACCCCCAAAGATCTTTCACTGGTCAGGGGCATTGCAAGTTTGTTGTTTTGAGGATAAAATGTGGAGGAGCACAATCTTGTGAGCTGCTTTGGCCACCATGCAAGAAGAGAAAGAATGGGAAACAAATATTTATTTTATTTATTTTATTTTATTCTATTTAGGGGACTTCTATGCCACCCCATTCGTCGAAGTCTTGGGGTGGCTCACAACCATAAATAAACAGAATTCAATAAAACAATATAAATTAACAATATAAATTAAGTTGCCCTGGCCAAAGAATAAAATGAATAAATAATATTAACAGTTAAAATAACATTTGAATAAAAAGGTCTTTGCCTGGCCCCGAAAAACAAATAGCGATGGCACCAGGCGGACCTCTCTGGGGAGTGCATTCCATAGATTGGAAAATGGGAATTACAGGAACCTGTTGACAAAAGAGATGAAGCAGTGTTGCCTGGATTAGTACATATTTTCTGTATTGCAGCAACCCAATGTCTTAACCTCTCTGGATAGTTCACAACAGTTACAAGGATGAAAATATAGCAAGCAAAAAAATGTAAAACTTTCAAAACCTTGCCACCCCAATTAATAGCCACAACTAAATCCAGCAATTGTAAAGCTTTAAAACTACTATCACATGCTTAAAGCAGGTAATGCTGAAGGACTTCAATGCTGAGAAGAAGACAAGTCTTCTTCTTGTCTTCACAGGGCACCAAAGGTAAAAAGATTTCTTCAAGTCTTCACATGGCAAAAAGGTCACAATGTAGGTAGCCAGGTGAGCCTCTATAGGAGGTGCATTACACCCCCTAACGAAAAGACCATACTGTTAGCAAACATCCAGAGTCCCACCCCTAGGCGAAACACATGGATCAGATGTTACCTTTGCTTTTAACCATGAGATGTTCCTTCATATTTAACTCTGGCTTCAGGACAATGATGTAGCACTTGGGAAGAAAGATACAGCCCAGCAGCCCAGTACTGGAAGCTAAGATGAAGAAGACCTGCACAGCCACCATGTACTTTCCCTTGGTGCTCAGGTAGGAGGGCACAAAGGACACCCAGACACTGCAGAAGACCAGCATGCTGAAAGTGATCAGCTTCACTTCACTGAAGGTCCCTGGCAGCTTCCCGACCAGGAAAGCCACTGTGAAGCAGATAAAGGCCAGGAAGCCCATGTAGCTGAAGGCAGAGTAGAACATCATGGGAGACCCTTCATTGCACTGTAGGATGATGTGTCCAGGCTGGGAGTGCATGTCAGAGTCTGGAAAAGGTGAGGCCATGGCTAGCCAGATGGAGCAGATAACAACCTGGAGACTGGAACAGGAAATGACAATGGAGTTGGCCAAACTCTTCCCCAGCCATCTCTTCACCCTTTTCCTTGGTTTGGTGACCAGGAAGGTCAGCACCACAGTGATGGTTTTGGCCAACACACTTGAGGTGGCAACTGAGAAGATGATGCTGAAGGCCATTTTTTGGAGCAGGCAAGTTGCTTTTCCTGGCTGGCCAATGAACAGGAAGGAAGACAAAAAGGAAAGCAGGAGTGAGATGAGGAGAATGTAGGAGAGGTTCTTGTTGTTGGCATTGACAATTGGAGTTGACAATGAAGATTCCAAGCGTAATGCCTGAGCTTAAAAGGCAAATTAGGGCAAAGGAAGCTAGGAGAATCCCCAGAGTTTCCTCAAAGGGGAGGAATGTAATTCTCCTGGGGACACAGTGATCTTGGTCCTTGTTTGGGTGCTGATCTTCAGGGCACCTGCTACTCTGCTCAGTATCTGGAAAGAAGGGAAGCCACTTCAACAATGCCACCATCAATGGGACATCCAGAACAGTTTCTACTGCACTTTGGGGATGTGGGGAACTTCAGGAGGTAATCATGTGTGGTCTGGCAGGGATAGAGGCCAGAGTCCCCAGGGAGGGGACACACCTTTTGCCTCCCAGTATCTGTCTGTGGCATTGCCATCACACAATGCCCTCTTATTGCAAGACATGCCAGTCCATCTCCGGAGGACAGGATGGAGCTTTTGACAGTTAGAATTAAGGTGTCTACATGAGCTCAATTAAATGATAGTAATAAATAAACAAAAAACAAACAAAAAACAAAGAGTTACATGATGTTCAACTTGGCTAAGCCCAATGTGAGTCTGGCAGTATTCCTGTCATTTTCCCATTTGCATCACCACAACAAGTGGTTGTTGAAGCCAGATGAAGTGGCCTTCCTTCATTTTCTTTTAATTCACTTTTATTGTGCCTGCTATGCAGACCTCTTTAGGTGGCTTGTGCCACTTCCTAAAGAGGGTCAGGATCATGCAGGATGTCTGGAAGGGCTCCTTGAACAGCCAAATCACAGGGATGATGGAATGGGGATGGTTGAGGCCGCATCTGGATACTTTCTCCAGTTCCAAAGCTATACTGCACCAATAATGTCTAAAAATGAACATCGGTTGAATCCTAAGAGCACTTCATCACAACTGAGACACTGGAAAGAACAAGAGCATCAACACTGCTCAAATGGCTGAGCAAATGAAGCTGCTTTCCTCTGTCTCTGAGATCACTTCAGCTTTGGCAGTGGGTGAGTCTACTGAGTAGGGAGTTCCATTGGATGTGGCCACATCTGAAAAGGCTCTCTGCAAGCTCACTAAACTTTCTTTTCAGATCAGTATTGGGACAGTACCGAAATACACATAGAGAGTTTGGGCAGACTCAGTCATTTGCCCTATGCCTGAATGGAAAAGCATCTCTGTGGAGACCCAACTTCCTGATGGAGATGGTCCCTTCCGCACATGGGGCACAAGAGCAGCAGCAGGGCTGCTTTCCTTCCTGAGTCTGCTTGGCATAACCTGGGCGACAGCTCTCCACACACCTGGAATGAGGCGCCACCTTGCAGTGAGGAGAAGGAGTGTGAGAAATCCATTCTTCAGCAGTGAATCACAGGGTTTGAATGTTCCCAGTCGGATGTCTAGTCCCAGAGACTTCCAGCCCTTTTTGGAATGATTTTTGTGTGTGGCTAAATCAATTTCATGTGCTCAATTGTTTCAGCATTGCAATTCTTCCTTTTGTTGTGGAGTGTACAGTATTGCAAGGTCGCTAATGGAGCCAACTCAAAAACTCTCTTTGAAGAACAGAAGCAAGATTCAGACAAGCTTTCTGACAGCATCCATAAAACATGCTGGTGTGGATGTGGAGCCGCAAGAAATGTCCTCATGCATCATTAATAATTAGTGGTTGGGTTAGCTACCTTTTAGTTGAGGCACCACACCTAGGAAAGGCCCTTCCTGCTCTCTGCCACTTTCTCTGTTCAGAAATCATCAACATCATCCAGAAGAAGAGGAAGAATTCAAATCAAGCATTACAAGTTAAAGGAATTATGAAGCTGCTCTGTCTTCTTCCCTTTAGTGGATATTTTTCTTTGTGACTGTCTTTGAATTACTTGAAGAGAGATACCATGTTTCTGCTCAGTATTCTCTTCTGAAGGATGAACATGCCCAAGTTCTCTCATTCTCTCCTCAAAGGGCAGTGTTTCCAAACCCTGCAGCATTTTTTGTTGCCTACCTCTAGACCATTTCTCATTTTTCTTAAATCTTGGTGCCCAAAACTGGAAACAGTGTTCCAGAAGAGGTCTGACTACTGAGGAGTATAAAGAAACATAGAAACATAGAAACAGAGCGAGTCAGAAGGGGCCTCACAGGCCATCTATTCCGACCGCCAGCTCCAGCTGGCTCCACTCATGACATGCCCACCGTATGCATGTCTAGCCTATCTTTGAACACCCTCACCGATGGGGCCTCAACCACCTCCTGTGAAAGCCCATTCCATACCCACAGGGTCCTAACTGTCAGAAAGTACTTCCTGGCATCTAAGTGGAACCTTGCTTCCCTGAACTTTGCTCCGTTAGAACGTGTCCTGCCTTCCTCTGCAGGGGAGAACAGGTCCCTACCCACCTCTGTATGACATCCCCTCACATACTTGTATGTTGCCTCTGAGTTTCCTCTTCTCCAGGCAGAAGAGACCCAGTTCTCTCAGTCTCCCCTCATGCGGCATCCCCTGCAAACTTGTCACCAACACTGGGGGCCAGCGGCTGGGGAGTCCCACATGCCCTTGTAGCCATGAGCAAACAGGGTGGCAGGACAGGGGGGTCATCCTGCCCCACCTCCCCCTGGTCCAGCCACCTTCCTGCTGGAAGTCAAGATGGAGAAGACCTGCACTGCAACCATATACTTTCCCTTGGTGCTCAGGTAGGTTGGCAGAAAGGACACTCAGACACTGCAGAAGACCAGCATGCTGAATGTGATCAGCTTAGATTCATTGAAGGGTCCTGGCAGCTTCCTGGCCAGGAAAGCCACTGTGAAGCAGACGGCAGCAAGGAAGCCCAAGTAGCTGAGGGCAGTGTAGAAGATCATGAGAGACCCTTCATTGCATTGTAGGATGATGTGTCCAGGCTGGAAGTACATGTCAGAGTGTGGGTAGGGTGGAGAGATGCCCAGCCAGATGGAGCAGATGACAACCTGGACACTGCAACAGAAAATGACAATGGCATTGGCCAAGCTCTTCCTCAGCCACCTCTTCACCCTGTTCCCTGGCTTGGTGGCCAGGAAGGCCAGCACCACAGTGATGGTTTTGGCCAACACACTCGAGGTGGCAACTGAGAAGATGATGCTGAAAGCTGTTTGTCGGAGCAGGCAAGTTGCTTTGCTTGGCTGGCCAATGAACAGGAAGGAACACATATAGGAAAGCAGGAGGGAGACAAGGAGAATGTAGGAGAGGTTTCTGTTGTTGGCTTTGACTATTGGAGTTTCTTGGAATTTAATGAAGATTCCAAATGTAAAGCCTGAGCTTAAAAGCCAAATTAGGGCAAAGAAGGTCAGGATGATCCCCAAAGGTTCCTCAT
>NW_025335351.1:0-2004 GCF_004798865.1 Varanus komodoensis
AATTGGTGGAGCTGTTTAAAGATGCCCCATTTGCTTCCAGGGGAAACAAACGGAAGTACTTAGGTACTCTGATTGGTGAATAGCCCTGCTGAAATCATGTTCATCCTAGCTCCATCAGTACTGTTTCTGCAGTTACTGGGGATTTTTATTTGTTTAACGGTTGTCTCTGAACAGCAGAACCTCCCATGGAATTGCAGGGGTGCTGGAGGGGTGCTAGATTGGGTAAAACTGCGGGAACCGGGGGTGGGGCTTTGTGTGCATAGGGTAATGTAGTCCAGTTTTCCCCAAGCTGTTGACAGATGTTTGGGCCACAAGCTCCCATCATCCCTGGCCACTGAGGATATTCCTTATGGCTGACTGGAGTTGTCCAGGACGTGTGCAGGAATGCCAGGTGGAGCAAGTCCCTCAGGACAACATTCTCAGGAAGACAGCATGAGCGCCTCTCGTGTGATCCTGATTTCAAGGAAATGGCAGCGGTTCACTCTTCACTTTTCCCACTGTTTCTGTCCAGATTTTAATCCCAGGATTGCTGCATTGCTAGTCCCTTTTTAAGTATCCTATGTTTCGATCAGTGAGCCCCCAGATCATAGCATCGAGAAGAATTTGTTTTTACCTATTTTAATCACAACTTTAGGGAGGCCAAAGTGGCTGCCAAGCCAAGCATCATATACTGCTGCTGGATCATCCTGTGTGTGCTGCTTCTAGACTTGCCTGGGTCGGGCCGATTCCTGGGTGCAGGTCAGACTCCCCTTTGGGCTCAGGCCTGACACCCAGTTGTTCAGTGCCAAGAGCTGCACTCCACCTTGATGGTGTACATTAGCAACAGCCCGATGGGCCGAGGACAAAACGAGAAAAAGCAAATCGACCTTTTTATGTGCGGTACTTTCAGGGCTTTTTCTGCATGAGGCTTTCATTATGTGCACATGATTCCTTCTTCACAGCTGCTTCCAGGCTCTTTAGATACCTCCAGTTTCATTGCCACAGGTACAGTGATTAACAGCCTTGGGTAGAAAAGCTCCAAGACGCAGGCTTCCTTCCAGCAGACCTCTGTGCAAATGGAAGCATTAAGGCTGAAGCATCTTTGCACTTGCCCCACAAAGCCCTATTTGCAAGTTACGCTGGGGTGCACATATGTGTGTGCTTAATGTGCATGTGCTGGAGACTTTAGATTGTGGCCATTCTATTATTTCCCACAGAGTAATCCAATCCAGATTCAAATAAGGTGGTGTCATTCCATTCGACTGCTAATGTTTTTTTTTTTCAATACGTTTTATTTGAAATTATAATCCTAAAAAACAAAAAGAAAGCTATAAAAAACATCTATCATCAAAAATATCGAGCCCACTGGGTCAGCCCCCACACATTTCTTTTTTCCATTTATGATAACTTAAAAACATATTTAAATCTTTGCCAAGTCCCATTTCTCTAGCCAATAATAAAAAGAGTCCCAAGTTTGATAGAAGTCAGTATCTTCTTTCTCTTTCAGTGATAAAGTCAATCTATCCATTTCTGCACAGACCAGAATCTTTTTAGAATCAGTTCATCGGTGGGTAGTTCCTCACTTTTCCAGTGTTGAGCAAATGCAATCCTCGCCGCTGTGATTACATGTAAAATCAAATACATTTCTTGTTTACTAATGTCCTCCGGTATTATGCCTAATAGAAAAACTTCAGATTTAAAAGCTAAGGATTTTTGTAACATTTCCTCGAGCCCTTTATGTATTTTAATCCAATAATTTTTCACATTATCGCAAGTCCACCACATATGATAGAAAGTACCCAATTTATGTTTACATTTCCAACATCCATTTGACAAATTTGGAAACATCTTAGCTAATCTATTTGGTGACAGATACCATTTATAAAACATTTTATACAAGTTTTTTTTATATGAAGTTGCTAATGTTACCTTGATATTTCTCTCCCACAGCTTTTGCCACTTTTCTAATACAATATTATATCCAAAATTTTGTGCCCATGTTATCATAGTTTCCTTTACCTGTTC
>NW_025335351.1:2538-10119 GCF_004798865.1 Varanus komodoensis
GGAGGAGGGCAGGAGGGCAGTATCCCTTTCCTGAGCACAGGCACGCTCAGCCTGGCACTGCATCCCTTCCCCTCCGGGGGCGGCACAGGGCTTGCTGGGAGCACGGCTGTCCTGATCCTCCTTGCTGCTCCTCCTTTCAGGTCCAGCGGAGTCTCACGTCCCTCTGCTTCTCGGGCAAGATGCTTCCTCCGCCATCTGTGGGAGCCCCCTGCCTGGCCCCCTCTGCTCATCAGGGCAAGGCATGCATCAGAGGGGAAAGCCAAAGAGGGGAGAACGACGGGGCCCACCTTAGTGCCGCACAACGGGGAAACAGGCGGTCCCGCTTCTGTGCCGTGCGGGATCATCAGTCAGCAGCAGAGGGCAGAAGCCGACCAAGCCCAGTGAGGGAGGCTTTCTGGGGCTGCCAACAGCTGTTCCCGTGCCCACTTTGGGCTCGTCCGCTGGTTGGAACGGCAGGGGCGCTCTGCCCAACGCTGCCCTGAGGGCCCGCTCGAGGGGGGCCACAGCATCCCCACAGGCCCAACGGGAGGATATCGGGCGAACGAGGTCAGTGTCTCGGGGCTCCCCGTGGGCTCCTCCGGATTACTGCATCGCCTCCCTGGGGCTCAGGGGCCACTTCTGCAGGCTCTGCTGCAGGTTGTTCGCAGGGGTGGCTGTCAGGTCTGCGGCTCCTGGATGCTCCTTCTGAAGACGGGGCAGCAGGAGCCCTCCAGCAGTCATCCGGCTCCTTGCCTGTTCCCATGCTCTCCCCAGGGCAGCAGCACTTCTTGGGGGTATTTCGCCCGTTCCTGCATTGCTCCAGGGTGGCTTCCCCAGGCCGGGAGAGTCGCATGTGGGCAACGACGTGCTTCTCGACCGAGTCCTCGTGGATCTCAAGCCTCGCTCCATCCCCTTCAGGGGCACTTCAGTTTGGGGAATAGGGCCATGGGGTCACACGCCACTTCCACTTCCTGTCCGGGTTCTTTCGGTCTACTGGGCAACCCAAAACCTTCTGTGGAGCCACACTCACTTCTTCTCTTTCTTCGGTTTACGTTTTTTGTGGGAAATGTTCTGTCTTGACGTTCAAACTAGCTTTCCAGCAGCTTCCCACCCAACCGGGCCTGCATTCCTCCTTAGGGGCACTTGTCAAAAGACCTGACTTGCCTGCACTGACGGAAATCCGCTTTCCCCAAGCCTGGAGAACGTACATCACTTGCCAGGTGGTGCGTCCTTGAAAATCAGGCCCTTCTGTGGGAATCGCGACCCATTTTACCGGGAACTGCTTGGCTTCCAGGGATGCCCACGCCATGCCCGGAGGCATCCCCATTCCTCAGGATTGAGTCCAGCGTGGCCAGTCCTCTGAGGAGCGTGTGGCTTGTGTTGCTTGCCCTGGTCAGGGTGATGCTGCTCTGCGGAGGGGTCCTGAGCCGGCGTATCCTCCCGCCTGCTTGCTCAGGGCCCCTTGCGGGATGGGGGGGGGGGTCGCGGTGCTGGCACCCTCAGCCCCTGCGGTGCGGGACGAGCATGGGACCATGGGCTTGGCTGTCTGGCTGGGAGCAGCTCTGGAGGACAGCCTCCTTTCCCCATGCAATCTGCAAGGGTCCTTCTAGGTCCGGCACAGGAGGAGGGGCAGCTCCGTCCTTCCTTCCTCGGCCTTCTTGCCAGGAAAAGCTCAGCTGCCTTCTCTCCCCTTTCTCCAGAGTCCAAGAGCCACAGCTTCCCGGGCCGTGAGCAGGGCGTTCGAATCCAGGCCCGTGAGTGCAGCAGGCGGGTTCTGCCCCCACAGGGACCGGGCTGGGGCTTGCTGAGTCGGTGAGCTCTCTGGACGTCGCACCTCTTGCTCTTCCCAGGATTCTTTGCTGCATCCTGGCAGGCTGCTGCTCTGGACACTTTGCGGGGCGCTTGCCTGGTTCAGGGAACTTTGGGGACAGTATTCAGGAAGGGGTCAGGGTTATGGTGAGGGTGAAGGAGCCATGGGGTGGGAGAGCGAGAGGGAGGACAAGGTAGGTGGGGAGGTAGGTGGGCAGGGCTGGGAGGTAGGCAGGCAGGGTGGGAGGACAGGATGATGGGCTGCTGAGTCTCATGCTGCCAAAACAGAAACGTGAGAGGGATCAGTCCTTGTGATCTCAGGGGGCCACTCACCCCAACGCTCCCTTTGCTGCTCCTCTCTGTGTTCTGGGAGTGGGGTGACCTGGCTGCTCACCCGTGGCTGACGTGGCTGGACGGGGTTTTCTGCTCCTTTGCTTTCCAGCTCTCCCTCCTCCATGGAGGGGAGGGAAGCCTGCCTTGTTCTTCCACGGGGCCTCCCAGCCCGGCAAGGGGCGGATACATGCTCCTCTGTGCCAGAATCCACCTCCATGGAGGGCCCCGGGCCATGCCCGGAGCCCCTTTCCACCTCCTTCCCCAATCCTCACCACACCCCTGTGGAGTGGGTCTAGCGGAGGGAAGAGTCCTACCTGGGCGGGGACCTGCCTGACCTCTGCACGTGGTCGGGGAACCGTCAGGACCCACCCAGCCCTGCCAGACACTCTCCTCCCTGCCCTGTCAAGGTGCCGAACGTGAAGATCGCAGCAAAATAGAACCCCACCGTTTCCTCTCCGGCCCGTCGTCAGGCTCTTCGCCCCTCCTCTTTCTTTGCATCCTCCGCTGAGTTTCCTGGAATCACATCAGAGCATGAACTTCTTATTGGCACATTGCCCAGTGGACCTCTTCCCGTTCACCCCACGGAGGGTCCCTTGCTTTCCTGCTGATCTGGCGGGCGGCCTGCCTTGCAGGGCTGGCCCAGGGGAAGGGAGCCTGACCTGATGGGTCCCAGTGTGGGGCCCCTTTCAGGGAAACACCTTGTCTGGTTTGTAATGCACCCCACCAGGGAAGGGGGAACAGCCCTCCACCCCTCCTGTCGCCTCCTCCCGGCCAGGAATCCTACAGCAGGGTTATATATAACTGTCAGACAACCGTGGAAGATGTTGAGGCACCCGCTGGTGCGAAAGGGTCCCCCTTGCTGAGCCAGGAGCCTGCTGAATCAGGCCACTGGGCCAAGCAGCGCACCAAGCGCAACAAGCACCCCACTCTTCTGCTCCCAAGTGAAGTCAGCAACTCCTGATCAAATCTACTCTCAAACTTTTCAGCTGGGACTATTCGCTCTTCCCATTGTAAATCTTGCTATGGTGCTAACTGCCTTAGACCTCATCCTGGGAAGGGATAGAAATCATCAGGACACCAAACAAAAAGGGTTCCCGTTCTCCCAGGAAGGCCACACCACCTCGCAGCCACGAAGGATAGGTCCTGACCTGCCTCTGCTCCTCCTGGCGCCATCCCTCCTCCATCTCCGTCCACTTCCTCTGTGGGTAAAGAGCTGGAATTGCTGGTTACAAGCTGGATGGAGAACAGCTTTGCCCGTGGCCGTCCAGAGGGACTTCCCCACTCCGAGGAACGGGATGTCTCTCCGGGACGCCAGTGCACCAGAATCCCATCGTGGATGCGTGTCCTTCACCCTGATCCCATGCAGGATCCCTCCACCCTCCAGAGCGACGTTGGACTTTTAGCAAACTCACGCACAAGTCGTCCACAGCGGCAGAGATGGCCATCTGCAGCCCCCCAGAGGGTGCAACTCCTGGCTGGTCCTGTGGGGAGACGGTTCAACAGATGAGACTCTGGATATCCAGATGATACAGCCTGGGGCAATATGGCCCTTGGTAATCTAGCCGCATTGGGTGCTAAGGCAGGGCTGAATATTCACATGGGAAAGTATTGACCCTGGATTCAAGTGTCCCTAATATGAAAATGGCAGGGCAAAAAATGGCAGATATTTCAACTGAATATTGAGGAGAAACAAGTTTAGGATCATGTCTGTCAAATGTTTTCCTTCTCATAGATTTATTTCAGGTGAGAGCATGCTAAATGAGCTTGGACTTGTTTTGAAATGTATCAGCCACCAAAGCATGATGCAGACCGAGCCGAGAAATGCCCGTGAATTGCATGCGGATGACATTTCCTGAGGAACGATGGCCCTTAAAGGAATCTAGGAGCAGGTTGTGTGGAGGCAGGGCTGACAATTCTCCCGGAAAATCCTGATTTAGTGACACTGGATGGAAGTAGAGTGGAAAAAGCCAGGACTAAAACCTTGCAAGAGAAGGTGCTGTATACTCACTCCTGATTTATCCAGCGCTTCCTGGCTGGCCACAGTTGCGCTGGAAGCGTCCTCCTGGAAAACAGAGTCATCAGGCTCTCATCATGTTTGGAAAACTCACCGAGCCCTAAAAGGAGATCTTTCAGGGTGGCAGCAGGAGCAGATCACAAACCACACTCTTCTTTCTCTGTGCAGTGTAGGTCTTCTATGTTCCGGTTTGTAAGTTTCTCAACCAGCCTAGAATGGGACATCGGCAGGTCCACCTGCCTCTCTTTCTCATGAACTGTTCTATCATGAATCTATGTCTCATCCTTTTCTATTTGCCATCCAACCTACCTACCTACCTATCATCCACTCAAACACCCATCCATCCACCCACCCATCCAATCCTAAGCACTTTGTTTTGAGTTTCCCCTCGGAAGAGTCAGGCCTTCCCATAGGTTTGCTCTCTCTGAAGACCAGAAGCTGCAGTGAAAGGGATGGCAATGGCAGCAGAAGGGCTGGCGGGCTTCTCTTCAGGAGAGGGAACAGAGCATCCGCACAGCCGGGTGATCCCTCCTCACCACCTCTGCACGGTTCCCCGGAATCCGCCTCTGCGTGGTTCCTTCTCCTGCCCACGAATCCGCTCGGAGCCCGCTGGCTTGTGCCTCTTCCCCAGTCAGCAGCCAGGGTGCGGACCATGGGGCTGAGCTGTCTGCAGGACAGGGGCTGTCCCTCACCTGGTGGCTGCGTGGAGGGGCAGGCGGGAGAAGCAGCCTTACCTGGGGCAGTACTTCCCGAGGGGAGGCCTCCAGTTCTGCAGCTGGAGAGGCAGCTGCTGAGGAGGAGCCGGCAGTGGATTGCCCGGGTGCCTGCAATCAGACGGGTGTGTGAATTTGGTGTGGGTCTAGTGCATCGCTGCCAATATCCCGCGCTCACCATGGAGGGTCCCTCGCACCCCTGCCTATTTGGCTGGGGGCTGCCCTGGAAAACCCAGCCTGATCTGATTCGTGATCATGCCCGGACGGTTTCGGGAAACTCCTCGGCGTGTCCTTAATGGGCCCGGCCAGGGCAGGGGAGGACCCCCGCTTACCAACCCACCCTGCATTCTGCAGCTCACGCGGGAGTATAGATCACCAGGATCCCATACACTGAGGCCCTGAGGCAGCCTCCGGACTTGGACCTTTCTCCCCCCTGAATGGGAAACTGACGTCTGTGCTGATGGCCGTGGGGAGCATCCAGGGACACGGAGGGCAAGTGCTCCCGGGACACCCCACCGACCAGCCCGCCTTGCCAGCACAGGCAGCACAGACGAGCCCTGACCTCCTCTTTCCGCTCGGGGCTCCGGCGCCTGCTCAGCTGCGTCCACTTGGTCTGTGAAGCAAAGAGGAGGAAGGCTCGGTTGGGAGGGGGATGGACAGCAAGCTCTTTCCGGCAGGCCCAGGGGGACTTCCTCCTGCCCTGGGGCAGATCCGGAGCAAATGCTCCTGGGAAAGAAGTGGATGTCGGCATGCGGCAGGCCAGGAGTGTCGCCAGGCGTGGGCTTGAGCCCCGACCCTCCCCAGCTCGCCGCCCCTGCACAGAGATACTCTCCTGGACTCGGACTTACAGTCAGGGACTCCATGGCCGCCAGGATCGCCTTGGAGTGTGTCCTCGGTGATGCGCCCCCTGCTGGGACCTGTGGCGAGACGGTGGAGGGTTCAGTGAGTGGAACGCTTTGCTGTGGGCCAGTGCCAGCCAAGGGAGGCTTGAGCAGGACAGTGCACAGTGCATTCCCTCGGTCCCCCTCCACCCGCCGCCCGCAAAGCATTGCAGGAGGTTCATGTAGGCGCCACTGGAAAGGGCCACGCACAATCCTCAGTGTTGCCTTCTGAACGGTGCAAGGCGCCATCGGCCGCGTCTCCATCTCTATCAACATGGCAGCTGCTGCTGGCAGCAAGATGCGCAGGAGCCCCTCACCTTGGCTGTGGCTGGAGCAGGACCCCTCCGTCCTTGGACTGGTTCCTGTTGAGCAAAGCAAGCAAAAACCCACAGCAGTGTCTAAGAACATAGGAGAAGTAAAGCGAGCTGCAGAGCCGCAATGCATCCACCTGGCATATTTCTTGAGAAGCTCATCTTTGGAAAAGTCCCTCCCGGCGTTCTTCTCAAGGCCTGGGCCCCGCCAGCTCCCAGAGCCCCAGTCCTGCTCTGCCATCCTGGCACTTCTGTGCCTGCCTCCATCCACCGCTCCAGCCCCTCTCTGCAAAAGCGCTTCCCCCAGTTCTCTCCTTGCAGAAGGACCCTGAATCCACTGCTGGAGGTGCCCTTTTCCAGACTGCCCCCCAGGCAACCTCAGGGATCCTTCCGTATGGCGCGCTGCTCGTGCAATCAGGCATGGCTTCCCTGGGCCATCATCCAGGCGCGCTCAGGGAAGGGACCCTTGGAAAGCAGCCCTCCTGCCGGACACGTACGAAAGCGCGATCATGGCTGCAGGGGCTCCGTATCGGAGGTCCCACCTGCTGAGCACCGTGGTGCGCGTGGGCCCAGTAACTCTTCCCACCAACACCATGGATGCTCCTCTGCTGACATAGGACTGAAGCTCAGCTCCAGGCCTCCTGGACTGTGTCTCTGCTGCATCAGTTTTTCCATCTCCACCTCCCTCCCCGGAACTTACCCGCAAGCGCTCTTCTTGCGTGGCCTTATAGCGCAAGAGAAGGCGTCTGGCGGCATTGCTGCTGACGCCCAGGACCTTCAGTGGAAAGGTTCGATGCCAGGTTAGCAGCGGGAAGGCCCCTTTGCCCATGCCCATCATTCCCTGGCCGTAGACCCCAAGCAACGCCATCACACCAACCTCGTGGGAGACCCCGCACCCTGCTTCCCATGCCCATACGCATCCTGAAAGTGTGGCTTCTTACCTGGCCATGGAGCGGGCGCGTGGCCGTAGGGTTCCTGTGGCGACTCATGGTGTTGGGGCTGAGGGGGTGATGGACTGGGTGGGGCATAAAGGGTCGGGCTCCGGGTAAAACTAATAATCCTAACCTAAAACTACTATGCTACTAACTACTAAACTACTATACTAACAAACTACTAAACTATAAACTACAAACTAGTGAAAGACAAATCAAAACTAATAAACTAAAAACCAAAAATGCACATCTATAAATCTAAACTACGAAAACCAAAACTAACTTCTATATGACTAAACTAAGATAATGCAAATAAAGATAATGTAATTAAACTAAGAATAACTATCTAAAACTAAACACTCAAACTGGCGCTCCTCTCTCTCCACCCTTCCTCACTCCTCGCCTCTCAACTCCACAAAGAGCCCAACGGTCTCTCAGGGCCAGTGGAACTCGGCAGCGCCATGGCAATCGGAACCACAACACTGGGGAGCATCCTCTGAGATGCCAGGTGTGGCTTTGCGTGGGTGCTCTCTGCTGGAAAAGGCCTCGCCAGGGGTCCGCCGGGGGTTGAAGAGTGGCCCCCAATGTGTCTGTTGTTCCGCAAGGCAA
>NW_025335352.1:0-16833 GCF_004798865.1 Varanus komodoensis
TTTTTTTTTCTGCCTTATCTTATGTGCCGTTTGTATTTATATTCAGCCAGCCCAACCTTGAAATCACTGGCAGTTTTATTGAAAACAACTTCAATCCCATTGATGTTAACAGGTTTTATAGGGAACTAATTTTCTCAGAAGAACCAGCATATCCTATCTGTGTATGTTAAATCTATGTAACAGCAATGCAGACATAACAACTTTTCCCAAAAGTTGGACCACAGGCTGTTGGACTGTTCCCAGGCAGCGCCATTCTGGCAAGGGGTGGTAGTCATACAATAATATGAACTGGGAGAGTCTTGTAAACTTAGGAAAAGGAACTTGCCATGTTAAGTCCAGCACTGATATTTTGCTGTGACAGAAAATGGGATGCACTCAAGAGAATTTAAAGAATCTGGGAAAGTAGAAACCTTAGATAATTTAATGCAGTAATTGAATGCAGTTTGAAGAAGGGCTGTGCTAGATCATCTAAAGGGCTTCTATTCTATAGTACCCAAGCCCACACAAAGGCCATAAAGGTAGTTGTGGGAGAAATGCTACTGTCAGTTGGTAGAAAATGATGTGGGAAAAAATCCCATAGGATGTGAAACAACGCAGGTGCAAGCAGGTAGTGCAGGTTAAAATCTGGTCACTCATTGGTTTGGCAGGGAATGGGTGGGTTGAATTTAGTCCCTGTTTCATCTTCTGTACAACTAACCTGCACAATTTGAAACTATTTTGAAGGACTTCAGGGTGCAGGACAGGGCGTAGCAGCAGTGTGCAATGCAGAGTGAGGAATGCAGACAGCTGGGGCTTCAGCAACTGCCTCACAGACCATACTTCCAAAAGATGAATCGAGACTGCCTTGCCAGTCCCTACAGGAAGATCATTCCTGCAGAGGAAGGCAGGACGTGCTCCAATGGAGCAAAGCTCAGGGAACCCAGGTTCCATTTAGATGCCAGGAAGCACTTCCTGACAGTCAGGACCCCGAGAGTGCGGAATGGGCTTCCACGGGAGGTGGTTGAGGCCCCATCGGTGAGGGTGTTCAAGGATAGGCTGGACATGCACATGGTGGGCATGTTGTGAGCGGAGCTGGCTGGAGCCGGGGGTCAGACTAGATGGCCCGGGAGACCCCTTCTGACTCACTCTGTTTCTATGTTTCTATCATCATAGTAGTGCACTGATAATTAGGAAACTAACACAGATATTTAAAAGAATGAGAAAATAACAAAACAAAAAGCAGCACAGGAATGAGACCATTTGGGAGTGAGGACCTCTTGATTGTTGGGAGGAAACAATGTCAGTTCCAAGGACAGCAGCCAGTCTGAAAGCCCTCAGTATTTCAAATGAAAGTAAACGTGATATCTTCTGACCATCCAAAGCCACATCAGAATTATATATGGTCTGCAGAAATGCACACACACACACCCATTTCAAGTAAGCAGGAAGCAGAACAGAAGATAAAAAAATTGGGAAGGACTAACATGCCAGTATTTATACACCTCACAGGTGCAGAACATACTGACCCTGTTGGATATCGGGGCCATTCAAGACACGCAAGCTAATCGATTAAGTGGAGGACAGAAGCGGAAATTGTCCCTTGGGATTACTTTCTTAGGAGACCCACAGGTAAAACATGATCAGACAAACAGATCTATTGCACATATTGCGTACATTAGTTTCCTTTAAGGAATACTCTCACTGAAATTTGCAGGTGGAGTGGATCTCATGTCACACTCATCTCATCTTGTTTCCATTCAAACCTGCAATTTTTAAAGCCAATGTACAGAGAAAATCAGCTCCATGTGCAATTTTCATAAAGTCTGCACTTTTTTATGTTTTGAGGAACACACTGAAAACTCAAATAGATTTTTTGGTGAATTTGTGAATTGGCTACATTAATTAGCAAATGACTTTCCCATATGTCACTATTCCCTTCTAACTGATGATCTCTGGTAGGTTCTGGAGCCCCCTAAGCCTGGTCTCTGTGGCTGCAGAGGGTTAGGAATACCTGGTGCGAGTGCTTTCCTTCAGCAGGAAAAGTTCCACTGTCAGAATAGGAAAGATTTCACACATCATCCTATTACATCACCATTGTTGGAAGATCCAGTTATCTTCTTAAAACTTTCTTGAAGGCTTTGCATGTAAAATTTATTCAGAATTAGCTTGAATTGCAATAAAATAAAATAATAAAATAAAATATGAATTTCTTTAAAAGCCACATATGCTTATCTCACTGTAAAGAAAAAAACATTTGATATTGTCCAACACTAAATGTTAAATGCACATTTCTCAGTGCAATTGGAGTCAAGCATTTAACCTATTTTGGGAAGCATCAACAAAAGTATTATTTCCAAATCACAAGAAGTAGTAGTTCCCCTATACTTTTCAATAGTCAGATCTCATCTGAAATACCGTGTCCATTTCTGGGCACCAAGTTTTAAGAAAGATGCAGAAAAATTAGAAAGGGTCCAGAGGAGGGCAGCAAAAATGATCCAGGGTTTGGAAACACTGCCCTGTGAGGACAGACTGAGAGAAATGGAGATGTTCAGCCTTGAGAACATGTTATCACTCCCTGAGTACCTCAATGACTGTCACAAAGAGGAAGGTCAAGATCTCTTCTTGCAGATACTAGCATGTAGGACACGGAATAATCAATTCAAGTTGTGGCAACCCAGATTTGGGCTAGATATCAGGAAAAGTTTCCTCAGAACAATACAGCAGTGAAACCTAGAGAGGCCATGGGCTCTCCCACACTAAAATCATTCAAGGCAAAACTAGTCATTCATCTGAGTGGGATGGTGTAACATGGTGTCCTGCAACTGCAGGGGGTTGGACCCCATGGCCTTCATGGCCCCTTCCAACTCTGCTATTTTCTGATTCTGTGTAAACATGTTCCTGCCTGCAGGTCTTGTTACTAGACGAGCCAACTGCCGGGCTGGATCCTTATTCTAGACACCGGGTGTGGGCCCTCTTGAGTGAGCGCAAGGCAGGCCGGGTAACTCTGTTCACCACTCAGTTCATGAACGAGGCAGATATTCTTGCTGGTGAGTCGAGTTTCCCCTGGTGGTTTGTCAAGCCACACTCAATCTGTACTCAAACCATAAATGTGGGTTATTGTTTCACCTAAAGCCCCTTGCTCTGTGTCAGGATAACCCTTCCAGATGTCTTGTCCTGATCATGGGAGGTGCATGAAGAGGAAGTATAGAGAAAGAGGCGTGGCTGCAGTCTCCACATGATGATCAGGCAGAGGCCTCACAAAACTGGCCAGGTGCTGATAAATTTGAGAAAGCGGGGAATCTGAATGTGTGATACCCAAACCCAACAGCCAGGCCACTTTATTATGCTGGGATGGCCTGACTCAAAGAAGTCAATTTGTTTGCAGGCCCTGCTGGGGTGCTTGTTTAATCACGAGCATGTCCTCAGGATCATTTGTGTTCCACATTCCTCCTTGCGAATGTCCAGCCTCCATGCTGCCCCTTCTGATACTTCCATCTGATGCTTGGCATTTGCCAAAGAGATCTTCTAACAACTAAAAGAGATTTCTAGAATTTTGTGGTGATGATGGTTGTTTTTCTGTAGACCGGAAAGCCTTTATCTCGCACGGCAGACTGAAATGTGTTGGCTCATCGCTGTTCTTGAAGAAAAAATGGGGTATTGGCTATCATTTAAGGTACTTTGAGTGTGACGATACTGTGCTTTCCTCTGTCTGGTCATGGTACCATTTGTGCCATAGCAGTGCTCTGCAGTGACACATAATAATTATCTTTGAAGAGCATGAGAGGAAGAGCCCTGCTGGATCAGCCCAAGGTCCATCTGGTCCAGCAACCTCACCACATGGGGCCAACCACCTACCCATAGGAAAGCCACAAGCAGCACATGAGGGCAACAGCCCTCATTCTGTTATTCAGGGAAGACTGTATGCCTCAAGGCAGCTCAAATCAGCAAAAGCAACGGTGAGGAAATCAGTAACTGGAAGCAAAGCAACATGCAGCAAAGGCACAAGATCATAGCCAAAAACCTGTGCAGAGTCAAAGAAAAATAAATTGGCAAAGGAATTGGTGCCACAGCATCAAATGGCCTCTCTCACTGCCAACGGAAAGTGGAAATGTGTCAAGGGGCCTCCTGATGAGGGATGGGCTGAGAATTTGAAGTAGATGTGCTCTGCCTTGTGGGTGGGCCAAGGCCAGGAGCATGGAATCTTGTTTATGTACTCGGCTTGTACATAATGATCTGGTATAACCTATCATGCCAGTAGCTGCTGAAGAAATATCAGTTGGTGCTCCCCATGTAGAGACCAACCTGGAAGGGATGCTTGAGGAGTTCAGTGTGCACTCATTCCTGCTGTCTTCACATGAAGACTCCTCTGAGAGGTTGCAGTTTAAATACGTACTACATGGGGCTGCCCTTGAAGAAGGCTTGGAAGCTGCCACCAATGTGGAATGCAGCAGCCTAGTAGAAGTCCGATCATGCTGGTCATGATCCCATGCATCTCTTCCATGGTTCAGGAGTAACTTTAACCCCACCCAGTGGGCACCCTGGAACCCACAGAAGTCTGTTGCGATGCGCTTTGCCAGATACGTTTTGAATAAAATGGCTCAGTTAAGGCCGACTTATAATAGATGTTGAAACCTCCATTGAAGGATCAGGGCCCCAGGGTTCTCCCACAGCATGTCCCAGTGGCTTCAGCCAGCTCGGTCAGAGATTCCACTGGACAGCAGGATTGGTCGCACACCAAAAGCATCCCCGGTCTGTCTCCTTGGCCCAATGCAAGGTAGAGGCCCTTGTAGCCTGCGGTAGGCTGGAAAGATTTCCTGGTGTCTTGCAGGTCATGGGAACTCCCACACGACAAACATTCAGCCGTGGTTGGTGCTGCACTGCGTGACTAGGTGGGCTAAGCTGGGCTCTGCTTATGCCGCCCAGGGCCCCATGACGTGCATCAGGGCACCCTCATTTCTGCTTTTGGCTTTCAGGCTCTCCTTGCCTCCCAGGCTTTTTCCTCCCTGTCTCCCATCCAGGGTGAGGGAGGACTGGAATCCCACATGCCACAACTTTCCCCAGCCAGGCTCCTACCCTGTGTGAGGGTCACAGGTCTGGCTCTCATACAGGAGCCAAATAATCTTCCTATTCCCTGCCCTTGTGGCTCTCAAAGGGGCAACACCCTTGGGGTCACCCTGGCAGGGCTGGTCTTCGTTGGGTTCTTCACAAGCTGCTACAGTCCCAGCTGAGGCTCCAGCTCTGGCCAGCAGCAGCACAGGCCCCAGTGGCAGAGACGCCAGAGCATCTGGACTCCATTACTGCATAATCAGGGAAGGGAATGGGGACTAAACACTGGCTTCCATTTTCTGCAGAAGTCCCATAGTTTTAAGTTCATCCCAGTTTTGCCAGCAGCCCAATCAAAATCGGAAAGCGATGGCTTCACACAATGTTGGAAGAATGCGCTTCTCTGAGCTGGGGCTGGATCTCAGATGCTTTGTTCAGAGGGGATTTGTTCTGAATTGATTCTTGTAAAACTGGGCCACTGGTGGGTGTCTAAACAGCTTTCTGTATGCGCAGGATGCATGTAAGTGAGCTCTGCAGCCCTGAGAGAACAACAGCTCTGGTCAAGCGATACATCCCTGCTGCCGTATTGTCTGGGCAGCGTGAGAATGAGCTGAGTTATACGCTGCCCTTAGAAAATGTGGATAAATTTCCAGGTAAGGGCCTGCTTAAGAAAGGACGGATAACTAGCCTCATTGCTCTTATCTCTGAGTGCCCAGTTAGTTGAGCAATACCCTAATTTGCATCTATTTCTCAGTTTGTCAAAAATTTACATTCTCTTGGAAACCCACAGATTAGAATATTAATGTTCTAAAGCACCAATTGTTAACAGCAGAAATATGCTGTAATACCACACCCGCACATCACATCTATGTTGCCAGATTTTTAGCTGCGATTGCTGTGTGTAAAAAGTTTGTTGAGTGGAAAACTGTGCAGCTGGTACCACAGCGAAAGGCAAGACTGCAATTTTGGGGAAAAAAATCCAAGCTTGTAAAAAATAATGAAGTCTTCTTCTGGCACAGCAAAGACACGAAAGTCCTAGGCACAGGGTGTACCTGCCCTAAAATGTCATTCTGCTCAAATTCCCTGTATGCAATGACGCAGGCCATTATGGGGTTACGAGATCTTTAGCCTGAGGTAGGAGGACACATGGCAGGCTGGCATCTGGGCCCTTCTCCCCCATCACGGTGGGCACGTCGTGAGCGGAGCCGGCTGGAGCCGGGGGTCAGTCTAGATGGCCCAGCAGGCCCCTTCTCGCTTGCTCTGTTTCTGTTTCTTTGTTTCCGTCATGCAGATTTGTTCAGCGACATGGATGGCCAAACAGACCTGGGAATTGTGAACTACGGGGTGACCATGACAACTCTGGAAGACGTCTTCCTGAGGCTGCAGGGAGATGAAACCATCGACGCCGAAGGTGAACTATGGTTGCAAACATTGTGCATTGCTGCAATGCTTGCTGCTGTGTCTGAGAAAACATGAACTTGTGACCATAGATATGGGGAGTAATACTTTGGGGCTATCACCACCCCTTCCCTCGTCTTTCCAGATCTGGGAAATCTTGCTGGATGGTCTCCCAGAGACTGCACTGGTTGTGGTGCGAGCAAGGAGAATGCGGAGCAGGGAACAGAAGGGAGGGGAAAGTCCTTAGGCTGACAGCAAAGCCCTGGTTTTGTTTTTAGTTAACAATCTAAATTATCACAGATTATGGTGCTCATCATGGAGAACGAGGGGACAAGGGTGAAAGGGAACAAGATGTGCTGTTGCTCTCAGATGCTGGACAGGCAACAATGAAGGGCGCTGAGCTCTGGAGAAGCCAAGTTTGTGCCATGGCAAGAATGCACTTCTTAAATCTCAGGCGTGAGAGGAAAGTCTGGGCATCCCTGTGAGTGCCAAACCATTCTTTCCCTTTTTGTTCTCCAAAATCTCCTGTTTTCCAGCATGCTGAGCATATTGGCTGCCAGTGGAATGGCCTGCTTGATTGTCAGATTAACCCTTCCTTTTCTGCATGTTTTTTCTTGGCAAAAAGGTGAACATTGCCCAACCCCCAACCTATAATTAGAATTTCACAATGCATAATTTCTAATGTGATACATGGAGTTCAGCCCTAATTTTGTCTCCTCCTTTTTTCTGAGACTATTACTGTGCCATAGAAGCGCCTAGTAAGGGTATAAATATATCACTTCTTTTGTTTTATGGCTGGTAAAATTGGTTGCATTGGAACATGTAGCAAAGATGAACCAAGAGGGCATCTGGCTTCACTGGTGTCCCCAAAGGGAAGTGTGAATGGACAGGTGTCCCCTTGGCCAGCTACTTTCTGAATTAGTCCTTCTGTTTCCTGAGTGGTGAATCTCAGGGGACTGAGAAAGGAGTTGCTTTGCTCTGCATCTTAAAGCTTGAAATAGTGTCAGAGTGTGATGGCACACATTAGACTCTAATTACACTTTAATGATTTGATGAAATAATTTAATAAATCATTAAGATAATGCATGGTGTGGTGAAAGGAGAGGGGGGGAGAGAGAGAGAGAGAGAGAGTTTTTTCCTCCCTTTCCCATAACACTCAAACCCAGGGTTATCCCATGAAGCTGAGTGGTGGAAGGTTTAGGATAGATAAAAGGAAGTAGTTCTTCACATAGCGTATAATAAAAGTATAGAATTTGCTGCCATGGGAAATGATGATGGCTGCCAATCTGGATGGCTGCAAAAAGGGACTGGACAGATTCCTGGGGGAGGAGGTCATTCATGGCTACTAGACTTGCTTTCTATGTGCTGTCTCTTTTTCCAGAGGTGGCATGCCTGCATGCAGCAGTTACTAAGCAGCTTGGGTAGGAGGAGGTCTTGCACTCATCCTGCTTGAGGGTTCCTGCGGGCAGCTTGTTTGCTGCTGTGTGTACAGACTGCTAGACTAGATGGACCATTGCACTGATCCAGCTTGGCTTTTCTTATGGTCTTAACTGATAAAGATTCCCTTTGCTGCATGTGTAACTTCCCTCCTCTGATTCAACATAAATTTGCTTTAAAGCAAGTGGCGAAATATCTTCCTCCTGTGCTTAATTAGTATCTTTTCTTCTTTACAGATTACTTCTTTCTGGAATAATGCTAGCACCTTTTTTCCACAATTTAATATCAGTGCATATTTGGTTGAATCTGCATTATGGAGAGCTTCATCCTCGCCTGTACTTTGAGCCAGGAAGGCAGTCTTTCATGGGAACCAGTGGACTCCTGATCCTCAATGACACAGGCAAGGGGGTGGAAGGGAATACACTACTGTCTGCCTAATGCTTCAATAGATACTTCTCTCGTGTGCGCGCATGTGAAGATTTGGCTATTCTGGTCCTTGCGCCAAGACTCCTTGCTGTCTCTTTTTCTTATTAACCAGGTGCAAGCATAGACAATTTTATCCATGCCGTGAAGAGCCAGAATATCCTGTTGGAAGTGGTGTCAGGCAACAACGTCAGTGGCCAGCTTGTACACAACGGGGCCATAAAAGTAGCCCTTGAAGACAAGGTAACGTATATGTATTCTATGGTCTCCACCCATGCATGGCTCCCCAGCCCGGCATTCGGTCCCCCTCTGCGGGGACATGGCATGTCCTTGTCCCTTGACAGTTCAGTTGTATTTCTGCCCAGTCTTCAGGGCAAAATATCCATCAGAGCTTGCTGAAAGTGACACACTAAAGCAAAGGGGGGGGGGGACAGTTGGCTAGCTAACCTGCAGTATGACGTTTAGAGAGAAAGAGGTTTCCAGCTGGGCCTCACTGAGATTGGGGGAGCATTGAGGTCCCCAGTGCTTCTGGGCCAGGATCATTGGTACAAGCAGTTAACATATAATTTATGTTCTCCTGCTTCTTGGCTGGCTCTGTGCTCTCCTCCCGATCTCCCCTGACTCACTCGAGCTCTAACTGGTCTCCCCGTCCTGGTTTGTGTCAGAAATACAGGTTCACACTCATGTGCCACACGGAGGTAATACACTGCTTCCCAGTGCTGGTCAACATCATCAGCAATGCATTCCTGCACATGTTTAATTCCACTGCCCGTCTTCGCATCTGGAGTCACACCTTTGTTGGTGTAAGTGTTTTGCCCGGACTGTAAAAGCTGTTCCTAGCATGCATTGACTGGGAAAAGGGTTTTTTATAGAAATATCCTTCTCAGTTAATTCATATGGATTTTAATGATATATTAAAAACTGGGAAAATCTATTTTTAAAGCAGAAGCCATGATATTTTCTCTTTGAAAGGCACTCGTTCCATCATTCTAATTAGGTATGCAGCTGTCTTCCAGCACAAAACCGCAGAAAAGGAAAATAGGTTGCTTGCACATAGCAGTAGGTCTTGCGACGGTCAGCACTGCAGCCACGCAGCCCAACCTGCTTTCCCCGCAGCTGCCCTGGGGCCGGGTTGTGCTCTAGCTCCTGTGCAGAACTGCAGGGATGCCACCCTCACTGCCGTGGCCGCTCCACCGATGCCTGCCTTGCGCACTGTTTGCCATTGTGCAGTATTTCCATCTTTCCTATATCTGTATTGTGCCACGCATATTTAATTTTCCCTTGCCATTTCAGGTTGTTTACCTGCTTGTAATGCTGTTGCTTATAGGAAACATTCTTTACTGGGAAGATTAGACTAGTAGGGAATGCATAAAATAAATGAATTAAATAAATGGTGGTCAGAAATAGGATGTCACAGGAAGGCCAGATCCACACTTCCTTTAGTTGCCTGTGAAGGAAAGCACGTGCTCACCAAAATGCTAGCCTAGCTTTCATTTGCCTGTCCAAACAAAGCCCTGGGCAGGCACTGAAGCCATGTTTAACCCTACAGACAACCACTCAAAGAATTACACTAAGAAACCTGTCTTTATTATCTTACATGTTGCTCATAATCTTCTTTAAACCAACCAAGCATAAAGATGAACTATTGGTTATTTATTATCTATGTATACACACAGATACATAAAAAGTGATTATAAGCAATGTTTTTCTGATTTATTTTCCAGGAATTTAATGACGAAAGCATGTGGACTTACTTTGTTCAAGTTTACATTTTTGCAGTCATCCTTTTATTTCCTGCTTTTCCACCACACTTCACAATGATGAGCAGTCGCGACTACAAGGTGAAAGATGTTTGCAACGAACAGCTCTTTGATTTCAATTGGAGTGGGAGAGTACAAAGATATACTTGCAATGCATATTCTATCTGTGGTTTACTTTAGCAGTCCAATAATTCTCTGCAACACTGGCGTATTCAGGTTAACTCTTGGCAACCTATGACTGTTATTCTTTGGTGTTCATTAGAGCTGGGTGTAGATATTCCACTCAAGTTTAAGTCTCAAACTCATTTGACTCCAGCATGCCACAGTGGAAGGTAAACAAATAGATATTTCAGGTTTCTACAAACTCTAAATTCCAATTCGACCAACAATACTGAAGAAAAGCATGGCAATAAAAGGCTTCATTAAAAAACTCCCCAAATGTAATTTAGATTGAAAATATTGAGAAAACAAAACAGAAGGAAATAAAACTGATTTTAAAACTACAGGAAGATTTAGAAGGCTCTGGAAAATCAATGCTCTCTGCATGATGGAGAAATGGCATGAAAAATGGCATCTTCTACCATTGGGCATTGCAAATCAGGGATGACCTGACCGCAAAGGCTCTTTTAGCCATGACCATCTTCAATACCTCATCTGGAAGTGGCCCTGGAAGAAGGGCCTCAGATAACCATCTTGGGTTCTGGAGTTCTTCATCATGGTCCCTGTGCATCACACAAACGGGGCACTGCGCTTGTGCAGTGCCACATCCGGGAAGATTCCTCTAGCTAAGCCTCAGTCTCCAGGTGGACTGAGAAAATGGCGGGCGTCCGCTTATTTATATAATGGGAAGGGGGGATGGGCCTCCCGCCAACAATTCTAGGCTTAGCTAGAGGACTCTGCTGGAATGTGGCACTACACAGGCACAGCACCCCATATGTGTGAATGCGCAGCGGACTTCTCGAAGAACGACAGTTACAGGTATGCAACCTGCCTGCCTGTGTGCAGCACGCATATGACCTTCCAGCCCTTTTTCTCACTCCATGCTTGCAGAACCATCATTCCTCAAGTAGAAACTGAGGGCTGGCCAGGAGTATGGGCATTTTTCTCTTCCAGCTGTGTCTTCTGGAGCCCCTAGGCAGGCGCTACAGGGCAGGAGTATGCTTAGAAGTGGGATGCCACCAGGGAGGTTCTGTGGCGCTGGATCCATTGGGTCCCAAGCTGCAATTTTCTCTAGACCTAAGAAGAAATCTGAATTCCCTCCGCCCACCTGTCATTCGGTGCACATCTGGCTGGGTGGATTATTTCAGGCCACACCATCTCACGGCATTCTGGTACCCCAGGAAAGGAGCTATGGTGGTGCCCCACAAGCAGGCAGGCTGCTGCACTCTTTCCCCCACTGCTACCACCTGCCTTTCCTTGTTTATTGATTTCTGCTTCACCAGCCCCTTCCTCCTCTTGCCCCTTCACTGCTCCCCTCCAGCAGCTGCAGCTACTGCCATCCTCTTCTCTGCAGACCCCCACGAGCTGCCTCCTGCTAGCAGGACTGCTCTTGCAGCCACCCCACAGCTCTCTCTCCTCTTCTGGGAGGCTTTGCAATTAGCAGGCTAAAATCCTATTTCCCTTAATGACTCATGTTAACAGATAGCGGGATAGAACGGAAGGGAGAGCTCTACCGAGCTCAGTGAGGTTTCTTCATCGACCAACCTTATGCATGTGTTAGCAGTGGATTGAGAACCAAATGTTATTGTAAACCGTCCTGTGATGTCAGTGATGGGACTGTATACAAAAGTTTTTAATAAATAAATAAATAAATATGGGCATCAGAATTTCTGCACCCAGGGCTCATAACTTTTCATTAATAACTTGAAGTGGGTTTATATTTAATTAGGATATGTGTGGTATGAAAGAAACTAAGTAAAGCAATTAAAAGTTGTAGTGGGAATAAGAAGAGAGGATAAGGAGAACCAGAGAAAATAATTATGTTGGCATTGTGTTGAGCTAATTAGAAGGGAAACTGAAGGGTGTAACAATCATCTGCCATCTTCTTTTCCAGATCAAAGCTCGCTCTCAGCTGCGGGTCTCAGGGCTCTTTCCTTCTGCATACTGGTGTGGGCAAGCTCTGGTGGATGTACCCCTGAACATCCTCCTCCTCCTTTTGGTGCTCTGGCCACTGTTCATAAGCTTTTATAGCTTACAAAGACTTGACATTGTTATTATCTGTTTGGTAAGAATGATTATTTATGTAACATGTAAAAAGTGTTATTGTATTATCATCATCATTGATGCCATTTCTATACTGCACGATCGCCAGCTTAGAAATGCTTATCTGCAACAGTTTACATCTTGGTGGTTTAACAATGCAATAACAGGCCATAAAATTGTATAGAAGTACAAACAACATAGTAAAAAAAGAAGACGAAGAACAGTTTAAAAATGCACAGAGAAGTATAGCCCTGTAAAAAATACCTGGGATGGGTAAGCCCCTCAAGGCTTTGGATATCCAAGTGTATCTTTAAAAGCCTCAGTTTATAGGGGCATCTGATCTGGCACTGAAGAAATGACAAGGTTGGTGCCAAGCAGGCTTCAGTTAGGAGGCCATTCCAAATGTCTGGGGGTGGGGGGGGGGGCTTACAGAGGAATCTCTCCCTCTTGTGGCTGCCCCCTAGCCTCTCCCAAAGTTGGCACTTGGAGAAAGGACATGGAACTGCAGTTGGAAGAGACACTTTCTCAAGCATTGTGTTCCTAAGCCATGTAAGGCTTTATGGGTTGAAACCAGCACCTTGAATTGGGACCAGAAGCATACAGGTAGCCAGTACAAGGGGGAGCAGAAACAGTCTTTTTTGTTTGGACCTGCGGGTCCCAGTTGTTAATCCGGCCACTGCATTCTGCACCAGCTGCATCTTCTGAACCACCTTCAAGGCCAGCCCCATGGAGAGTGCGTTATAATCCAGTTTAGAGATCACCAGCGTGTAGACTACTGAAGCCAGGCCATCCCTGTCCAGATAGGGGTACAGGGGAGCCAAAGCTGGTAGAGGGTGCTCTGAGCTCCTGATGCCGTCCAAGCCTCAAGTGACAAAGGTGGATCAAAGAGCACCCCCAAACTGCAGAGCTGCTCCTTCAGGGGAGTGCGACCCCATCTAGAACAGGTTGAACACCCCCAGCCCAGTCAAAAGAACCGCCCACCAACAGCATCTCAGCCTTGTCTGGATGGAGTTTGAGTTTGTTGGGCCTCATCCAGTCCACTGTCATAGCCAGGCACTGGTTTAGCACATCCACAGCCTCACCTGCTGATGATGAACAGGGAAAAATTGCTATGCGTCATCAACATACTGATGGCAGCGCACTCCAGAACTCCAGATGGACCTAGTCAGTGGTCCATGTCAGTAGAGGTTGAATAGTATGTATGCACGGCAGAACAGACCCCTGAGAAACTCCATGCTGGGTTGAACAATATTCCCCAGCACACCTGGATATGGCCATTGCAAGGCAGTACCTCCCTTCCCCCCCCCAAAAAAAAAACTCCTGAGTGTTCGAGGAGTACCAACAGGGTCGCATTCCCCCTGTCTCTCTCTCCTCCCCCAACATTACTGGCTAGCAACCTGTTTCTGTGTTGAGCCTGTGTTTGCTATTTGCAAAACTAACCCCACATGCATTCAGCCAGCATGCTCTAAGCAACTTCTGCTTGGCTACCTGAAGTACCTCCAAGTGGCCCCCAATTTCACACACTAATATTTAATTTAATTTAATTTAAACATTTATATGCTGTCCTTTGCAGCTTACAATAAATAAATAAATAAATAAAAATACCAATACAAATAACAATTATAAATAGCATTAAAAACATTCCACAATAAAACAAATTAACCACAATATATCCTCTCCTAATTAAAGAATGAAAAAGTAAAAGAAAATGAAGGTGGACTGCATACAATTAATGATATTATTTAAATAATATTAGTTAATAAAATGTTGGTTACATAAAACGGTCTTTACCTGGCACCGGAAAGAGTAGAGAGTCAGCGCCAGGTGGACCTCTCTGGGGAGCAGGTTCCATAGTCTGGGTGCCACCACAGAGAAGGCCCTCCTCTGTGTGGATATCTTCTGTACCTCCCTCAAAGAGGGCTCCCAGAGCAAGGCCTCCCCTGCCAATCTTAAGGGGCATGAGGGCATATAGGGGAAGACATGTCCCTTCAGGTATCCTGGACCCAAGCTGTTTAGTGCTTTATTGGTAAGTACCAGCACCTTGAATTGGGCCCAGACTTCAACTGGGAGCCAGTGAAGCTGGTTGAAGACTGGTGTTATGAGAGAATAATGGCCTGGCAGCTCTATTTTGTACCAATTGAAGTATCTGGACCGTTTTCAAGGGCAGCCCCATGTAGAACTTATTATGATAATCCAACCGGGAAGTTACCAGGGCATGTGTCACTGTTGCCAGGCATTGCTCATCCAGGTAAGGATGCTGCTGTTGGATCAGCTGAAGCTGAAGCGTTCTTCGCCACTACCATCACCTGGACCCCAGGGACAGTTCCTGGTCAAGGAGCGCTCCTAAGCTGGGGACTCTGTCCTTTAGAGGGAGTGCTACCTCATCCAGGACAGGACCAAAATCACTTACCTGATAACTTGAACCTCCCACCAAAAGGACCTCTGTCTTATCTGGATTGAGTCTCAGTTTGTTGGCCCTCATCCAGCCCATTACCTTGGCCAGGCACTGGTTCAGGACAGCCACTGCCTCACCTGGAGTAGATGTAAATGAGAGGTAGAGCTGGGTGTCATCAGCATACTGGTGACACCACAGCCCAAACCACCTGATGACCTCTTCCAGTGGTTTCATGTAGATGTTAAAGAGCATGGGGGACAAAATAGAGTCCTGCCAGTACTCTGCAGTACTCCATGGCAAAGCTGCTATGGCGCGAAGCTAAAGTCCCCCACCTTCTGGAATCGACCGGCCAAATAGGAATGGAACCACTGCCATGCAGAACCTCCAACCCCCTACCTGGCCAGTCTATCCAGAAGGATACCATGGTCGATGGTATCGAAAGCAGCTGAGAGGTCCAGGAGGACCAACAGGGATGCACTCCCCCTGTCCCTCTCTCTGCACAGGTCATTGTACAGGGCGACCAAGGCAGATTCAGTACCTAACTGTGTCTGAAACTGGACTGAAATAGGTCCAGATAATCCATTTCATCCAAGAGTACTTGGAGTTGTCCTGCTACCATCTGCTCCAATCCCTTGCCCAAGAACAGAATGTTGGCTACTGGTCTATAGTTGGCGGCCACCTCTGGGTCCAGAGATGCCTTCTTCAGGATGGGCCTGATCACCACCTGTTTTAAAGGGGCAGGGACCCTGCCCTCCTTCAGTGAGGCATTGATGACCTCCTGGACCCAGGGACCAATCCCATGGCTGGCTTTCATAAGTAGCAAGGAAGGGCAAGGGTCGAGTAAACAGGTGGTTGGGCGTACCAGCCCAAGCATCTGGTCCGCTTCCTCAGGCCGTAATAACTGAAACTCATCCAACAGTGATGGACCAGATGGTGCTCTGGATGCCTCCCGTTAATTAAAAAGACAAAAAAAGAAATGTTGCAGCATTGTATCTCTTGCCTAGTACTGGTATAAGTACAATTGTTTTACACACACACACAACTTAAGCAAATGGTGCATCTTTTATGTAAACATGTTAGCTTACTGTTCATATGGGGCCTTCATTCCAACAGGTGTCATTTCTGTTTGGGTACAGCATATCATGTACCTCATTCCTGTACACAGTTGCCTTCCTGTTTCGCAAAATGATCAGTACCAGCACTGTTTGGGCATTTATCTTTGTCATGGTGAGTATATTCCATATGCACCTGAAATTTTGTTCTTGAAGCACTATCATTTTATTTGCCATCAAATCATCTCCAGCTTGTGGCAGCCCTATTTATGAAAGCTCTCCAAAATGCTCTATCTATGACAGCCCTGCTTAGCTCTTCTAAATTCAAGGTGGTGGCTTCTTTGATGGAATCCATCCATCCCCTTTTTGAACTACCTTTTCTTCTGCTGCTTTTGACTTTCCTTAGCATGGTTTTCTCCTCCGAAGAATCTTGCCTTCTCATGATATGTCAATGTATGACAGCTTCCGTTTTACCGTTTTTGCTTCCTGGGAAAACTCTGGCTTGGTTGGATGTGGAACCTAGTTGTTTCTCTTTCTGCCAGTCCAAAGTATTCACAAAGCTCTCTTCTAGCATCACGTTTTATATAGGAAGATAAGCTAAACCTGCAATTTAATGTTCAGCAGCAAGTGTAATAATTAGTGGGAGAGTGAGAAGGAACAAAGGAAGCAGCAAGGATGATAGAGGATGAGTGTGAGCAATGGCAGTTGAACATATTTATTTGGGCTTTGTGTCAGTTGGGTGCTAATTCCTTCATGGACCTCCAAGATATTCCTGAACCCTCAGGGCTGCCGGCCCGAGGCTCCGGCCAACCTTTTTTCACCTCTTGTCTAAGTATATACAATAGTTCCTTATAGGCTGACAGGATGGAAGATACATTGTCCTGCTGAAAAATATACCCTAAATCCTGGACCACAAGGGCATCATTTTTGTTTATGGGAGGTAAACTTCATCCTCCCCGCCAGACGATTTTCAGCAAGAACCCTTTTATCTCTGCGTGCAAGCAAATGGAGCAATTGGTTTGCATAGAAAGTGAGGAACAGGAAATGGGACAAGTGAGTGTGAGTGTGAGTGTGAGTGTGAGTGTGAGTGTGAGTGTGAGTGTGTGTGTGTGAGAGAGAGAGAGAGAGAGAGAGAGAGAGAGAG
>NW_025335352.1:16933-18547 GCF_004798865.1 Varanus komodoensis
GAGAGAGAGAGAGAGAGAGAGAGAGAGAGAGAGAGAGAGAGAAGGAAAGCAGGAAAGGAGAGAAGGAATGAAGGAAAAAGGAATCAGAAAGAGGCAAGAAGAGAAAGGTGGCTGAGAAAGGAAGGAAAGGAGCCAGGGTAGGAGAAGGAAAGGGAGAAGAGAGAAAGAGCCAGAGAAATGAGAGCAAAAAGAGACCAGGGGTGTGAAGTCATGCATGTGTACACACACATGCAGAGAAGAGAGAGAGAAGGACACTGTCCGTTCCGTTCCGTTCCTTTCCGTTCCTTTCCTTTCCTTTCGGGTTGCCCCCTCCTCCGCATGCCCTGCAGTAAACCATTTGTGATGGTGTTCAGGGCTCTTCTCAAAATGCCAAACTTGCCTATAAAATTAATAAGACTGGGAGCCCTGCACAGGTTTAATGGAAAAGAAAAATTCAGTGAAGTTGTTTAATTTGTTAAAAAGTATATTTGTTCTTCTGTTTTAGGTGAACTTCATTGCCCTCATTCTCAATTTTGTTATAGCTTTGCCAGATGAGGATGCTTCCTTTTATATTCTGTGTGTTTTTTTCCCCATGTATCCAGCTATAAGCTTTATAACTGAGCTCGCAATGGTAAGCTAAAGTGCAAATATGTCTACATTTGGGACTATAACTCTTTTGTGGAGCAAGAAATATATGAGAGATTAACTTCAGTTACATTTTCCAGACCAAAAAAAAAAAAAAACTTGGATACAATCCTGGATTCATTATAAAGTTCAAACCTTTTTGGGCTTTGAATGCAATCTGCAAACCAATCGGTTCAACAACATTGTTCATCTGAGGCATGTGTGTGAAACATGCATACTTCTAAAAACATGTTTTGTTTGAAGAGAAAAGAATGCTTATATTTAAAACATGCACTGGCAAAGCTTTGGCAGTGGAGAGCTAGCCATCACTGTGGTCCTTGTTCCCCCAGTTTGGGAATTGCTCTGTGAAATAGCATCTTTAAATTGAAGCATGAAGAAAGTAACCCAGACATGTCCTTTTAACCTTTAAGGTTTACGAAACAGCAACACGTGAGCTTGCCAAAGTTTTCCAGATTTCATCCTGTAGCTTGTCCTCACTCAAGCATATTGCATCATTCTTCTTTTCACTTGAAAACCCATGCATGTTTTCATGTGCATTTTTCCAGATGTACACATCAATTGAGTACATCTTGGAAATATACACATTTTCTCCTATTCATCCAAACATATTTTGCACATTTTTCAAAAGTATACATTTTAATGCACATTTTTCAAATGTATGGATTAAAACCTGAACTGGAATTAATTTTTCATCTATCCTGTTCAATCTTTTGGTAAAAGCAATCTAAATTTTCATTTCAATTCCAACAGTAACAGACTGATGGAAGTCTAGAAATTACATTTAAAGCTGAGTCTGTTTTCTGTATTGATTCCAGGATGTCACACAGCTTTGCATTTTGAATTCTCCATTTCTTTTACTACCCTGCAACTACTGATCTTGATACATGTCGACTTCCATTATTGATTCACAGATTTTAGTATATGCCTTTCTGAATGGCTGAAAGTTAGAATAGAATAAATTGTACAACCTGTTAGTAATTGGCATTGGTC
>NW_025335353.1:0-2294 GCF_004798865.1 Varanus komodoensis
TTTCCAAGGAAGAGTTGCGTATTTTCCTTCAGAAGCCCAGATGCCTCGAAAATGTGTGAACAACACAACACTTTTGCTACATTTGTGGCGAGATTACATTGCATCATAAAAGTGCAGCATGACGGCAGTTGTGAAAAAGACACTCCACCTAAATTTTGGATGCAAAACAGGGGACCGGAGGAGAGTTGGGACCCTCATTCTGGTTGCGTTATATGTGCAACTGCTCTGCATCATTGGCTAAACAGGGAGAAAAGGTTCGTGCCTTTTGCAGTCCCCATGGAGAGGAGGGCACCCACCAATCATAGCAGGGAGTGCTGCGCCCCGTCCTTTCGTGGGGGGGGGGGCAAAAGGAAATCCTTCCCCTCCTGCCCCCCGCCCGGCGGCTGCCGGGACCGGGCCCACGACCCCAGGGTTGCCCAGGGCTGCATCCCTCTCCGCGGAGGCTCCCGAGAGGGGACCGCGCAATGGGGCCGCGCCGCGCTCTGCACCCGGAGAGCAGGGATCGCGTCCCCCGAGCAGCCCGCCCCTTCCGATGCCCGGGAGGCTGACGGGGCCCCAGACCCCCCGCCCCGCCCCGCCCTCCCCTCCCCTGCCCACCCCGCTCACCCCACGGGCCCGCCTCCCCCCGGCCGGGGGTCTTACCTGCTTCTCCCGAACCCGCCGGGGCGGAAGTGACGCCTCTCCTGCCCGCCCCCGCCCCCACCCCCACCCCCCGGGAGGAAAGCAAAATCCGGATCGCGAATCCCCAACTGGGCGCTCCGATTTCCCAGGATTTTGCACAGCACCACCCCCCGGAAGACTTTCACCTTGCTAAGTAACTAGTATCAGCTGTTGCTTTCTGTGTGGCTCCAATTCTGGGATTTGTTCTCTGATTATGGATAATGCTTCCCCTGGCAGCGAAGCGCTTTTCCCCTCATTTCTGCCGATCGGTTGCCTCTTCATTGCAGTAAATATAAATTGTTTATTTTAATTTTCATGCACTCGATTCATGAATCTGGAGGCCGCTGCTGCCGGCGCTCTGGGACACAGAGGAGTTTCCCTCCCAGCTTTCTGCCACTTTTTGGACTGGCTCTGCTTTTGGAGAGCTCTCTCCCCGTTCCTGTTCTTTTGATTTTGTTCAAACGGCAGGTGGAGCCCTGTAGCTCCATGTGCTGCTCGCTCGCTTTCAGTGCCTTGAATGGAGAGTCCCTTTCACGCTTCGCAGGGGGGATTTCGCAGCCTGTCTGTTACTGGGGTGCTTCACCTGCACTGGGGCTCAGAAGAACGCTTCTCCCTCCGTTTACCCAGGCAGGAAGCACAAACGCATACATGATTTGTATAAACGCAGCTCAGTAGCATAGAAACACACAGACAGGGCCCTCCTCACCTTTGGCTGAAAAGCCACAGGGACTGGCTTCGCATGACGCGTCCACCCGCTTGGCTTCAGGGCGGCTTGGCTTGGATGCCCGGGGGTTGGGCATGGAGGGGCTCCCAGGACCTCCCTCTTCTCGGAACCCAAACCATGCCTTGGGCTCCCCAGGGAAGCTGAGCGGGGTCTGCTGGGGAAGGACGGCGATGGCGGGACTGGCGGTTCTGGGACAGGGGGGCCTCACGAGCAGGAGCCCCGAGCAGGGGCTCTGGATGCTTTGCCCTCCATCTCGGCAGCCTGAGAGCCATGCAAAGGGCAGTTCCTGCCCCTCCTGCCCCAAGAAGTGCAAATCTGGCTGAAGGGACACGGATACAAGATCTGTGTCTGTGCAGTGGCACTGAAAGGGGGTTTCCTCCTGAAGCATCAGAGGTGGGAAGAGGGGTGCAAAGTCTCCCAGAGGTTCATTTCTGTCATCTATGGCCAGAATCAAGATCATGGTCATAAATCATGTGACATCATCTATTGGACCAATGCCAGGATCTGTGAATTGGACGTTTCCTGTAATTTATGCATCTTAGTATAAATAGAGTTGTCCCTGTCAGGACTGGTTGCATTTCATCCCCATCTCCTAACACATTTTGTTCCTTTCTCTAAACTCTTCATTGTCTCTTGTCTTTTCTGCATCCTTCTGTGCAGCTGTGGGATCCCTCCCCGACTCCGCTTTCCAGGGAGTCCCGCAGCCCAGATGCTGCAGCTGCTCCCGCCCCCCTGGCCCTGGGGCATTTCTCAGCCCCGCAGTGGGCGCCTTTTGGCAGGGGGGGGGAGCAGAACGGCGCTGCATTCCAGCTCTGCTCGCTCAGTGGGTTCGAACGGCACTGGCAGCCTGATCCTGGCTCGGAGGGCGCATCTTCCACCCGCCACTCGCGGGGTTGGCGCTGGCATGGAG
>NW_025335353.1:2473-413026 GCF_004798865.1 Varanus komodoensis
ACTCCGTCGGTCACCTGAACCTAGGATCCCGGCTTGTGGGTTCCGCTCCCTAAGCAGCCCGTGTGCCAGCACGATGCTCATTCCCTTGCAGCCCGGACTCTGCAGCATCTTGGCTCAGTGCAGTGTGTGACCCCTTCCCCCTCCAGGGCTTCGTTCACACCCAGTGATGGGCCACAGGCCTTCCTATGGGAGCTGTTTGCTCACACGGAGACCATTTCTGACCGAGTGAGCGACCACCTCCCCGCCCAGGTGGCGAATGGTGGCGCAGGCCGGATGGACGGCCATGGCGGGCTGGATCCATCCCGTGGGCTGTGGTTTGAGGACCCATGTTCTGAAAGCTTGTGGAGCATGGAGCATGCTGTCCTTTGTAACGGCAGGGGGCCTGGGTGCTCTCACCATTAAGATGCTGGGCTTCGAGGTGGTTCAATCGTCCCTGCAGGTGCTGGTCGTCATTCTTGCCCCTGGTGAAGAGACTCTGACATCTCTCTGCTCCAGTAATGCAGGACTTGAAGTCAATGTGTGACGTACACATGAGGAATTTGGGACGGGGGAAACCAGTAGGTACAAACTGAATTGTGCTATAGTCCTAGACTCCCAGCAGTCTCCTGTAGTGGAACCCCGAAGAATACACCCACCCCAACCCACTGCTCTATAGGTGTTTGGACCACAACTTCCATCATCCGCAGCCAGCACAACACTTGACCACTCTGGCTGCTTAGAGAGGTTAGCATTGACCGAATCTCGGGTTTCAATCTGTGAGGAAATGAACACTCGGGTCCATGGGAAAGATCAAACGTTTGAACCTCTGTGGTGACCCAGTACCTGCAGCCACTAACGATAATATATTACTGGGTAGAGGCAAACTCAACTACAAAATCACAGCAAAATACAGACATTTTTATAACTTGGGAGTCACATATGCAAGACAGAGTATTAAGATAATGTTGGTACAACAGCATCTTGATGTCTTTAGACATAATGTTCAAAATCGATCAGAAATACTGGTAACAACAGGAGGTAAAGCATTACTGGTTGCTGTATTGATAGGTCAGTCCAGCAAATTCTTGACAGTTCAGGTTGGCTTGTGTGTCTGTCTGTCAAACATGCAAATGTGTACCCAGTGCTTTTTTTGTCATAGAACACACTGGAACAGAGTTCCGGCACCTTTTTTGACAGATTTTCCAAGTTTTAAAAATAACTTTTGAAAATTTGACGTTTGGTCCACGTGGATTTGAATCACCCTGTGCAGTATAGCAGGTCAGTAGCAAAATCATTAAAACGGTGCCTGCGGGCTGTTTGTGTGTCGAATCCGGTGCATGCGTACTTCGTCCGCTGCTCGGCTTGTGGTGCTGCTCGGCTTGTGATTGGTCGTGTGGTCGCACGCTGAGTGGTTACTGCATGCGGCGACCGTTATGTTTCGTTACACAACTGACGTGTGTGGGCGTGTGGACAGTGATTGAGTACGTTGGAAAGGTAAATAATTTCATGAGTTCTGGCACCTTTTTTCTTACAAAAAAAGCACTGTGTCTAACCATTCAGGAAATCCGGTTTGGCAATTACACTCAGCAGGGTCTTGCCTCTGTGGGACTAGATGCTTAGCTGGGCCCATTCAGAAACAAATGGGCACCGTTGTTTCAGTTTGCTGCTGAGAACACAGGTATTTCCTCGCTGGCTGATAGTGTCGGCCTCCAGCAGCTTCTCAGTCCAGCTAGGAATGCCATCTTCTTAAAGCAACAGCAACACTAAACAGCAACCAGGCTGGGAATTCTGCCGCCTTGGGAGAAACAGGTGTCGATTTGATTTTATAACGCAAAGACACATATAAGAGGCGTTTTTCCACCAGGATTTATCTGAAATTTCCCAACGTCATCAAAGGATACCAGCGCAGGGAAAGCTAGGCTAGCACACTGAGCTGCTCAATTAAAGGCAGCTTTGCCAGCCGTAAGACAGATCCCCAAATCCATGTAATGTGAAGATTTGTTTACCCCCAAAGATCACAGAAAAATGCAAGTTTTCCAGATCTCTTCTTCTGGCAAGAAGCTGCCCCAGGGGAAAAAGAAAGGCATTTCTGGAACACATCTCTGCACCCACATCTCCAAAGGGCTTTTAAAATATTACTTTATTTAGCTAGTGCAAAAGGAGAGCCAGCGGGGGGGAGGGGGGCGCCGTTTCTTTCCTCATGCTCAAGTCTTGGGAGAACGCCCCCCCCCCCATTTAAGCCCAGGGTTAAAGTGAGGGCGGGGTGACTCCCGAGAGGGGCACTGGCATTGGGGAAAGAGGTGAGGGTGGAGTGGGGGCATCTCTTCCTGCTTCCCCCCACCCCCGTACCAGCCACGCTCAGGGGGCCTTTGGCTGCGCCGCCTCCAGGGGGCGCCCGGTGAGCGCGCAGGGCAGAGCTCCCTTGGGGCGCAGCGGGAGGCAAAGCAGCGGAGGGGGGTTGCAAGCGGTGGAGCCCGGGCAGAAATGGGGGGGGGGGCAGTGCTTGGCTGGGACGGGCGCCCTGACTCCCGGGGGCTTTGGGGAGGGCGAGGAAGGGAGACCCCACATGCTAAGAGATGCTAATGTCGCAGCTAATTATTCTTAACATGTTCCAGGGGTGACGGGCGCTGTGTGATTCTTTTCACCGGTGTGTGTTTTAATTGATTTTTATGTGGTCATCAGGGTTCCGCTTTTATTTGCAATTTTTATCGGGGGGAAAATGAGATAGAAATGAAATGGATGAGTGAGATGCTGACTTAAAAATATTCCAGGACGAAGTCAGACTAAAAAGAGGAACGAATCAAATGTCTGTCTGATCTCTTTGCAGCTGGGGTGCGAGAGGGGCCCCAGAAGTTGATCTTAATGCCAGGCAGGCCAGGCATGGACCAGAAATGGCCAGTGTTCAGATCCCCAGTTCAGAGATGCACTGAGTGACCTTGTTCCAGGCACTCCCTCACGGCCCACCTCGCAAGGTTCTTGTGGGGATAAAGGAGTGGGAAGGACTGTGAAGTAACTCAGGCCCTGTACTGCGGGTGGTCAGCTGTCCATGGTGGCATTTTCCCCTCAATGTGATCCCCCCGCCATTTATTTATCATATTTATATCCTGCCTTTTCCTTTTCAAGGAACTCAAAAATTTAAAAATAAATTTTTATGCCAGGAAGTCTCCAGTATTTTATGCATTTGTACAGATAGATATTTATTTATGTGTTGGAAGCCGCCCTGAGGCTTATGTGAATGGGGTGGCATACAAGTATTCCAAATAAATAAATAAACTCAACATGGCTTTCATAATGCACCTTTTCTTCTCCATCTTATCCTTACAACAACCCTGAGAGGTAGGTTGGGTTGAGAATCTGTGCCTGGCTCTTTGTCACCCAGCAAGCTCCATGGCTGAGCGGGGACTAGAACCCAGATCTCCTAAGTTCCAGTTCTGTGCTGTCTGGTTGGAATACTGGATAAGGGACTTGGGAGTTCTGGATTCCCATCCTCACTTGGCCATGGGAGTCTGGGCCAGCCACTGGCTCTTCCCCTGCCCCCACCTCCCAGGAGGTTGTGAGGATAAAAGGGAGTGGGGGGGGGGCTCATATTCCATGTGTTGGCTTTTATTGCAAGAGAGGAAAATGTAATAATAAATAAAATGTTTGGAGTTGAGCTCAGAAGTTCTACCACCCACTTGATCCCTCCCTCCCTCCCTCCCTCGCACGCACACACACACACACACACACAAACCCATCTGTCCAGTCCACTATCTCTCTTGCTGTCCCTTCCTTCCCTTCTATAAAGGTAAAGGTTTCCCCTTGACATTAAGTAAGTCCAGTCATGCCTGACTCTTGGGGGTGGTGCCCATCTCGTTTCCTAGCCGAGGGAGCCAGCGTTTGTCCACAGTCTCCGTGGCCACGTGGCCGGCATGACTAAACACCGAAGTGCACAGAGCGCTGTTAACCTGCCCACCGAAGGGGTACCTTTTTATCTACTGGCATTTGCATGCTTTCGAACTGCAGGGTTGGCAGGAGCTGGGACGGAGCAACGGGAACTCACCCTGTTGTGCCGATTCGAACCGGTGATCTTTCGATCTACCAGCCCAGCAGCACAGCGGTTTAAACCACTGCACCACCTGCAGTCCCTTCCCTTCTGTATTTATACCCTTTTCTCTCTCTCTCCTCTGTCTCTCTTGCACAAAAATTACACTTTTGAAAAAGCTTCCTTTGGTACCAGAGGGAGCTTTAAAAGAATGAACCCGCTCACTGCAGGGGGTGTTCCTGGGGGTCATGGCATGTGGGGAGGGCCATCCGGATTCAGGGGCAGTGCAGTTACGAGGATAACATGGAGAACCATGGAAGCCCCGTTGGGTTTGCCACAAATGGAAAAAGTGGGCTATAATAACCGCGGCATCTCTGACGGTTAGCCATGCCTGTGTTGGGGAAATTGAGGTAAATCCTGGCAGAAAAGAGTTGCTTCTGTGCCTTTGTGTTATAAAATGCCTGCACTTCTTTCTTGGGAAGCACCCAAGAATTCCAGGCCAGGTTACTGGTTGGCATTTGCTGTTATTTGAAGAAGTGGGACCTGATGGCTTCCCCAAGAAGCTGCCAGGGCTCTTGTTTTTGCTGATCAGTAAGAGTTGATCGGGCTGCCAGGACAACAGCATTGCAATCACCCTCATTTGCATGCCAAGACCCACAGTAACCCTGTGTCTGAGTGATGGGTATGTTCATCTCCTGCCATCAAATGCCATTGCATTGAGCCCCGCTGCAGACCCCTCACCTTCTTCTGACTGTGTTCCCCTTATTTTGTCATCAGCTGCCCAGCTGCTGGGCCCATGTGACGGAGAGTCTATAAAACACTCTGTGTATGTTCTAAAACTTGTAGTTGGCGGTGGAGACCACTACCCGGGATCATGCTGTCGTAAGTAACAGCAGGGGGGCTGGGCTTCAAGGCGATTCAATCTTCCCTGTGGGTCCTGGTGATTCATTCTTGCCATTAGTAAAGAGGCCCTGACACTACCCAGGGCAGATGGGAGTTGTAGTCCAAAGCAGCTTGAGGGCCTGAATTGTGGTACCCGTCTGGACAGCCTGACGGGAACATGGCTTGTGTGCCACCATTTTAGCATGGCTCTGGGCCTTCTGGAAGCTGATTTCTGCTTCACCCTCTGCCTGTTGGCCCGTCTTGGGAAGGGACCCACTCACAGCCACTTGGGGAAACCGGCAAGCCTTCACTGTCTCTTCCTGTCACAGCTCAGCCTGGTCCATGGACAATCCTGTAGGCAAATCCCGTGCTTTGGTCTCGTTTGGCTAATTTTTAAAAATACGGCCAACCATGTGAGGAAGCCCTATTAGCAATGGCCTCCAGCTTGTGCATCGCAGTTCCAATCTGGGTCGGACCCCCTGCTGGGCTTCTTATTATTCAGGTGGGGCCTAGTTCTGGGCCTCCGGTTTGTATGGTGATCTGTACGCTGCCTCACCCCCAGTTCCATCATTTACCATAGCTACACTTCCAATATGCTAGGCACTGGCACGATTCAGACAACATGATACCCCAGACTCCATATCTGAGTGTGGGTTGTAGTTGAATTGTGGGCTAGAGAGTTATCTGAACTCAGCCATGATAACAACCTGTGTTTGTTAACCCACAGCTTGCAACCCAACAGCAAATGATGAGCTCTCTCTGTGGGTTTTTGATTAAGAAACCATGATTTGCTAGTGTAACTGGGTTCAGACAACAGGATAGCCCTGATATTACTATTACTAAATATGCATTAGATAGTCCTGATATTTTTATGTTCTTTTTAAATTACTATTATTTTATCATCATTATATTGTCATTATTATTGCTATGCTGCCCCATAAATGAAGCTCTCTCAAGTTGTCACTGTAACTGCAGGAACAAAAAGATTTGAAAGCAAAACAGGGGTGTGTTCATTGCGTCAAAATTATGCTTGGAAAAACCAAACATTCCAGTAACATGTTCCCATGATCAAACCATGAACTGGTCAAAATTGACTTCTGGCAATGTGGGGAGGGGGTTTATCAGAGGTGGCCAGAAAGCAGGGGCTGCCCATGGAGAGGAAGGCAGCATTCCTATGCATGTCCAGGCTGAAAAAAAAGTCCATCAGCTCCCCAAATTCCCCAGCCAACTGGTATGATTGACTAGGGAGTTGTGAGCCTAGTGACGGGGTGGCTGTGGATGGGCGGAAGTGTACGCTTAAAATTACGTGTTTGGAGATACAGCCCTGCTTCTGAGCAGGACGTGTGGCCTGTAATAACCCCACGGCCTCCTGATTGGACCCAGGGTGCTTTTTTGCCATCGGTGTCCTGCAGACGGCATCCGGCGGCACCAACAGTATCATTAGCCACGTCGGTAACAGTCTCCCCCCTTGGGGCCCAGCATCGCACCTGGATTCGTGCCATCGTGTCAGATCCCAGGACGGCTGGCACGCCCCCCGGCCTGGCTAAACCCCCGAGGCACAGGAGTTATTAACAGATGCTTCGGCCCCTGTGCTCCATGTTGCCCCTAAATGGAACACATATGTTCTTTGTCCCCAAGGGAATCTTTAGGGAGCTGTTTGGAGAGAAAGAGAGGGATCGATTTGCCTTGATTGTAATAATTACAGGAGGAGGGAGCGCCACCTTGGCAACCTCCCAGATGCCGTGTGCGGCTTTGAGGCGCAGGTGCGGAGCGGGAGAAAAACATGTTTGTGAGAACTCATTGGCAAAAGTGCCGTATTCTCCTGGGTGTCAGCAAAAAGAATGGGGCTGAACTTGGCAAACTTTTGCAAAGAAACTTTTGCACAAGCCAGGATCAAGACAGAGCATTTTAAAGGATATAGCTGAGCGATCACGCTTGGTTTTTTTGCTTGGGAGTGACCCCATGTTGCCGCCCGGAGGTGACCAGCTTAGTCACTGCAGGGAATTACAATTCACAATCCTGCAACAAGGATTCATTGTGCTTTGTCACGGATGAGCAAAGCCCACCAGGAGGAAGAATTCTGCGTCACACTGAAGCTCGCATACCGCTTTGGGAAGGCGATTTGAATGCAGTAAAGCAAACTTGGCTGATGTGTCCACCAAGTGCTTTCCCCTACAGAGCTAACGGGGAGAGGGATTTAGGCTGAAACATCTGTGCCTGATGGCACAACCCACGTCCCATTACCCAAGACCAGTACCACCAGTGATACCATCAAAGGAGCATGCAAGCCGCTTGGCTACCTGACCCTTTGGGATGGTGCTGCTGACCTCAGAATCCCCCCTTCGCGCTCGGCATCAGCCCTCCCCAACCTTGTGCCTTCTCCATGTGTCGGACTGCCGCTCCCATCATCCCCAGCCAGCAGCCAGGATGGGTGCGGCAGTCCAACACATGGAGAAGGCACGAGGCTGGCAAAGGCTGTCTTTTCTCTTATTTGCCAATGGACCTGGCTGGGCACAGGGTGGAACAGCAGGCTTCATACAGCAAAGCCTCCAGGCAAACTCGCAGGTCTGCCTGAGCTGTCCACACGTTGCCCTGTCCCTGAGTGAATTCACTGCCGTGGGCACCCCTAAAGTGGACCCCGAAACATGAGAACAAGATGCTGGACTGATCTGCATTCGGTTCACGCAGTGCTGGACCAGATGCCTCGTGGGGAAGCTCACAAGCAGGATGTGAAACGTGGCAGCAGCCTCTTGCCCATGTTCCCCGGCAACTGGTGTACACAGGCATCCTGGCTCTGATATTGGAGGCTGCATACGGCCATGAGGACTAGTCCACTGAAGGTGTTCTCCTGCATGAACTTATCCAGTCCCTTTTTATAGTGACCCGAACTGGTGGCCATAAGAAGACTGCATGGAAGGGAATTCCTTGGCTGAACGCTGCAGCCCCTCCTTTCTTCAGTCCTGAATTTCCCACCCGTCAGCTTTATGGGATGACCCCTTTGGGCCCGAGGATTATGGAAGAGGGAGAAACATGTCCCCTGCTCCCCCTTTTCCACATCCTGTGTGTGCGATTCTATACACCTGCTTCCTGTCTCCCCTTGCTCTTTCTCCTAAATGTCGCAATCGTTCCATGTAGAGGAATCAGTGCAGCCGCTGCAGCTTTTCAATTGTACTTTTTGGGGAAAATGTGGAAAGGACAATACATTTCCGGTCAGGAAGCTTGATCCCTGCCCCTCCATCACCCCAGATTCCTCAGCTGGGGAGATCATTCGGCTGAAAGCTGCCTGCCTGCCTGTCTGCCCATTCTGGGGGTCATTCCCCCATGGACCCATTCCTCTCCTAGAGATGTGCCACAGCAGGGGCAAAATCCATCATCTGGAAATGAATAGAAAACGAAGCTGCCAAGATCACACTCCCCTTATCATTATTTCCATATGTATTATTGCTATTTCATTGCATTTATGTCCTGATTTTCTTCTTCTTGCAAGGAACCTGGCGGGGGGGGGGGGGGCTGCCCCACAGCAGCACATGTGGGGAGAGAAGCCATATAATTCTCATCCAACTCCCTTTGTTTCCCCTGACTCAGCAGAGGAGGAGGAAATGGTGGGGAAGGGGAAGGGGGCCACGTTCATTCCCCAGAAGCCCCTAACACACCAGCTGTATTCTGCAGGACATGGCGTCTGCCACTGCTTTGCCTCTGAAAGTGGCATCTGACTGTGAGATGGGCCACTTCCATCCACGGGAGCTTTTTGGTGCCAGTTCTGGTTGGAAGTGGCCGTGTTTTTGCCAAGGCAAATGTCTGTCACTTGGTGCCAGGGAAGCCCCAGGTGACCAGGGTCACATGTGCTCCCTGCCTTTGCTGAATAGCAAAGCTACCTCAAAACTTGACCTAACACAAGGCGGCCTTAACTCTGATGTTAAACTGGCAGGGAATTTGCAGCTGCATCAGAGGAATGAAGCCGTACTGTTGCTTGTTCAATTCCATTTAGTACAGTGGATAATGGAAAGAGTGGCAGTGCCGTGAAGGACAAGAGGGTTAGGTTTATAGGATTTTTTTTGGCCACCATTTTTCATAGCCTCCATGCAAGGCTGGAGCGAAGACGCAGGATTTTGCTAGTCACTGCCCGATCTTGAATTTTGATCTTGACCTCTTTCCTTCGGAAAGGGCAAGGAAGGCTGGTGCTTGAAGAGCAGATGAATGAAGCTGAGTTGCTCTGGCATGCCAAGTGGCAGGTGGGAGCATGAACAAGTTAAAGAGCGAGCGCTTTGCTTTGTCTTTTTCCATCAAAAAGAAACCCCTTTTCTTTTTGACAGAGGGAACAGCTCCCCCACTTGCTCTGAGGGAAGTTGTCCCTTAGTCCAGTGCCAAATGAGGCTTAGCGACTGGGTTCAGACAACCCAAGAAAATACACTCAAGGGTTGAGTATTGGTCGACCATGGGCTGTTGGACCCTGGGTGACTGTTGCCTGAACCCAGCTGTGCTAACGAGCCATGGCCTGTAAACCATGAACAACCCATGAAGAGCATCCATGCTTTGTCCTTGAAGAGTGAATGGAGGGTTGACCATAATCTGTTATCTTGGCTCAGTGCAGATAACATAATCCATGATTTGCCTTGGCATATGGGTTGTGCTGTCTGCTCAAGCTACTGTGGCGGCAGCATCCCTCCATGCTGCTCGCATCCAGCACTGGAGAGGCCCAGCTCAACTACACTCTGCCTGGCTCCCTTGGGGGGACCCCCACCCCAAATCGGCTCGGCTACAGGGGTTGGCAGGGACACTGCTGGACGCGGAGAGCCCAGCCACCTGTGAACCCTGCTCGGTCTTCTCTAGAGTAGGCCGATCAGTGCAGAGCTGCCAGTTGCAGCTGTGGCTCTTGACTGGCAGCTGGAGCAGTGTGGCGAACCTCTGACAGCCGCCCTGAAGAGCTACTTGGGCACTTATGGGTGGCTGTCACTGGCACGCACCCAGAGCCCGTCACAAACCATGGCTTTGTAGGAGGCGAGACGGAGGGAACTGGCTCTCTTTGGCCTGAAGAAGGGGAGACCCCAAGGGGATCTGTTGGCGACATGCAGGTATGTGAGGGGGTGTCACACGGAGGTGGGCCGAGACCTGTCCCCCCCCTGCAGAGGAGGGCAGGACGCACTCCAACGGAGCAAAGCTCAGGGGACCAAGGCTCAATTTGGATGCCAGGAAGCACTTCCTGACGGTTAGGACTCCGAGGGAATGGAATGGGCTTCCACGGGAGGTGGTCGAGGCCCCATCTGTGAGGGTGTCCTGTGAGGGCTGGACATGCACATGGTGGGCGTATCTTGAGCAAAGCCGGTTGGAGCTGAGGGTCAGACTAGATGGCCCGGGAGACCCCTTCTGACTCGCGCTGTTTGTATGGCTTCACAGGGTGGTTTGGAAGTCCCACAGCTGGGCTTACATGCCCCCCTCCTGGGGGGGGGAGGAGGGAGCAGAACCAGGTTTAGACCCCACTAAGCCAGTTGGGCTGGTTCTATCAAAGTATAGGAACAGTCCTTTCTAAATTGTTGTTTACGTGAGACCTTCTGCCGCTGACTGCAAGCTGGTTCTTCTGGAAAGGCAGGCTGTAACATGAAGCTCTTCCATTTCTATCAGCTGTGGCTCAAATTGGGATATAAATTCCTGCCACATTATGATTAGGTTCACGGGATTCTTTCCCCACTAAATGTGCCCAGGATTACAGCTGAAGCCATTTTTCTGCCAAGACTTACTATACTTCTAAATTGCTGTGCTTCTACCTTCATGGAATGCTTCAGATGCCCATCTCTCTCCCGCCCTGGTCTTAATTAAGATGCCCATCACATTTGATACCTGGAGTCAGAATTAGGCTTGGAGGCCTGCAATGAGCAGGGGCTTGAACTGATAACCTCACTGGCCCGTTCCACCTCTACTATTCAATGATTCCACTCAAAGAACTACTCTGAGCCCCACTGCTCAAAGCAGGAACCAAGGCCAAAACAGCCAAATGGACCTAGCAGGATTCAGGAAGATCCAAGGAAATGTGAGCAGCAAGCCATTTCTGGGCGTAGTGACTGATCCGTGGATTTGTCCCTCTTCCAATTTCCTCTTATAAAGGTTTCATAGATGCAGGAGTACAAGGGGGCAGTGTGCCTGGAGCAACCGGGAATTCACAGGCCACGATGGGACAAACAGCCATTTTTGACCAACAGTAGATGAAGAAAGAGCCGCTGTTACATTGTTTAATCTAGGGATGTGTGAGGAATCTGCCTGAGGGTGGGAATCCATCGGATTCCCTGGGCTCGGCTCCCTAGACTCTGGTCTGGTCTAGTCTACAGCAGTCCTGACCCCCAGCTTCTGGTGAGTGCACCCCTAGTCCAGTGTCAAATGAGGCTTAGTGACGGGGTTCAGACAAATTTTCAATTTGTTCAATTCCATTTAGTACAGTGGATAATGGAAAGAGTGGCAGTGCCGTGAAGGACAAGAGGGTTAGGTTTACATGATTTTTTTTTGGCCACCATTTTTCATAGCCTCCATGCAAGGCTGGAGCGAAGACGCGGGATTTTGCTAGTCACTGTCCGATCTTGAATTTTGATCTTGACCGCTTTCCTTCGGAAAGGGCAAGGAAGGCTGGTGTTTGAAGAGCAAATGAATGAAGCTGAGCTGCTCTGGCATGCCAAGTGGCAGGTGGGAGCATGAACAAGTTAAAGAGCGAGTGCTTTGCTTTGTCTTTTTCCATCAAAAAGAAACCCCTTTTCTTTTTGACGGAGGGAACAGCTCCCCCACTTGCTCTGAGGGAAGTTGTCCCTTGGTCCAGTGCCAAAGGAGGCTTAGTGACTGGGTTCAGACAACCCAAGAAAATACACTCAAGGGTTGAGTATTGGTCGACCACGGGCTGTTGGACCCTGGGTGACTGTTGTCTGAACCCAGCTGTGCTAACGAGCCATGGCCTGTAAACCATGAACAACCCATGAAGAGCATCCATGCTTTGTCCTTGAAGAGTGAACGGAGGGTTGCCAGGAATCAAGCTCCATGCACAACAATGCTTTGTTGTAAGCCGCCCCGAGGCTTCGGCAAATGGGGCGGCATAAAAATGTTTTAATTAATAAATAAATAAATAAATAAATAAATAAATAAATAAATAAAGCAGCATGCCTCACGTGATAATCGAGGGGGGGGGGGCGTTAGTTGTGAAGGCCTCCCCAGGAAAGGAGCCTCACGTGGCTGCCAGCAGTGTGGCGGCCATTTGGGCAGCTGCACCTGATGCTGAAGGAGGCAGCTGTTGCGTAACTGTGTGTGTGTGTGTGGGGGGGTGTCTGCCAGCGTTTGAGGACTTCCTCTCGGCTCGGCTTGCTTCAGAAGACAAAAGGAAGTCTCTGAATGCTTGGAGGGATGGATTTCAACATGGCCTCTCCCAACACTCACTTAATCAAGTACCATTGTACCAAGTTGACAGCGTGAGAAGATTCGAAGCAAATACCCTCACTTGGGGCTTCAAGATGCAAAGCCAGTATTTATTATGTGTTATTTTTATTTATTAAATTTAATAATAGACTGCACTACAGAGTTCTGCTAGCTTGCAGAATTCACCTTGAACAGGCAGTTATACTCTGCTCATGGCTTTCTGAACTCACATAGTCACTTGGAGGCAATGTTAATTCACTATAGGCAACCAGATAGATCCCTAAGACTATCCTTAACCTGGTGCCAACCAAAGATCATTGCCCACCCTTACCATGCTGATGGAAGTTTCCGCCGTAATTTAAGGCTTTATATATCTGGTCCCTTGTGTGAATTCTCTGCTGGTTATGCTGCTTTAGTCTACAAATATACTCTACTCTACGTATCCATATGCTTTCTCTTGCATTAGCATCTTTTCCAATGAAGGGATGTGTCCTTCAAACTGAAGATCTTCCCACCTTTATGGGATTCCTCCCTGTGTGTATTCTCTGGTGAGAACGAAGGTGTATACTCTGGTGGAAGCTCAATCCACACTCTGAGCATTTATAGGGCTTCTCACGTGTGTGAATCCTTTGGTGAGAATTGAGGTGTGTGCTCTGATTGAAGCTCTTTCCACACTCTGAGCATTTATAGGGCTTCTCCTCTGTGTGAGTTCTCTGATGTCTTTTAAGGTGTGGGCTCTGATTGAAGCTTTTCCCACACTCTAAGCACTTGTAGGGCTTCTCCCCTGTGTGGATTCTCTGATGCACTTTAAGGATTCTGCTGTCGCTGAAACTCTTTCCACACTCAGAGCATTTATAGGGCTTCTCCTGTGTGTGAGTCCTTTGATGAACATTAAGGCTTTTTTTAACACTGAAACCCTTCCCACACTCAGTGCATTTGTAGGGCTTCTCCCGTGTGTGGATCCTTTGATGTCCTTTAAGGCTTTTACTATCATTGTACTTCTTTCCACACTCAGAGCACTTATAGGGCTTCTCCCCTGTGTGAATTGTTTGATGGGATTTCAGGATCATGCTTTGACTGAAACACTTCCCACACTCAGAACATTTATAGGGCTTTTCCTCCCTATGGGTTTTTTGATGTATCTTAAGGTTTCCACTATTGCTGAAACTTTTTCCACACTCAGAGCATTTACTGGGTTTCTCCCCTCTGTGAATTTTTTGATGTATTTTAAGGTTTCCATTATTGCTGAAACTCTTTCCACACTCTGTACATTTATATAGCTTCTCCCCTGTGTGAATTTTTTGATGCAATTTAAGAACCACACTTTGACTGAAACTCTTTCCACATTCAGAGCATTGATATGGCTTCTCACCTGTGTGAATTCTTTGATGTCTTTTAAGATGTGTGCTATGGTTGAAACTCCTTCCACATTCTGGACATTTGTAGGGCTTCTCACCTGTGTGTATTCTTTGATGTTTACTAAGGTTTGAGCTCTGGCTGAATCTTTTTCCACACACAGAACATTTATAGGGCTTCTCCCCTGTATGGATCCGTTGATGTGCTTTAAGTTCTGGGCTGCGACTGAAGCTCTTTCCACACTCTGGGCATTTGTAGGGTTTCTCCCCTGTGTGGATTCTTTGATGTCTTTTAAGGTTTCTGCTATCGCTGAAATTCTTTCCACAAACTGAGCATTTATAATGGTTCTTGGGAATGTCAAATTTCGGATGCCAACTAAAGTCTGAGTTGTGATTGAGCAGCTTTTCACACTCCAAGAACTTATATGTTTTTTCCTTTGTGTGAATTCTTTGATGTTTAGTAAAATACATCTCCTGACTGAAGCTCTTTCCACATTCAGAACATATCAGCAGTTTCTCCCCATTGTTTTCTTCATAACATTCCTCCAGTACTGGAATTTCATGAAAGTCAGTCCCTTCAAACACAATAGATTTGTTTCCCCACTTCTGTTTTTCTTCAGCTTTTATCCTCTGCTCTTCATCCACTTCATTACTCTCCTGTTCGTCATCTGAAGGAATCAAAAGATACTATAAGAACATATGAAGAGTAGGGCTGGATTAGGCCAAAGGTCCATCTGGTCAAGCATTCTGTTTACACAGTGGTCAACCCGATGCCCACATATTCCCACAAGCAGGACATGACTGCAAAAGCACCTTCCCAACCATGGTCCCCAGCGACTGGTGTACAAAGGTATACTGCCTCTGATACTGGAAAATCTTATTACCTTCAAATCAGTGAACAACCTCAGTGAATTACTTTTTGAGAACTGGACTCCTGAATGAAGACCCTAAGACAGTGATGGCGAGCCTTTTAGAGACCAAGTGCCCAAACTGCAACTCAGAACCCCAAGTGCCAACACTGCAATCAAACCTAATTTTGCTGAGCACCAGTACAAGGGAGCAACGTTCCACTGACCACCAGCTTTTGGCTGGCCCTGAAAAAGGCATCTGAGTGCATTTTCAACCTTTCCTACCTTCTGCTAAAATCAGTCCAAGCAAATCCCTGGCAGCTCACCCACCAGCCATGCGAAAGCTCGGTGAGTCGTGGCTAATGAGCGAGGTCATTGCCTGGTGCCCCTAATCTTTCCGAATATGCACACGGCTGCTGGGGCGATTGCCAGAGAGGGCTCTGCATGCCCCTTTGGGCACGTGTGCCATAGGTTCGCCATCACTGCCCTAGGAATACCCCTGAAAACCACTCCTAGACAAAGTAGGCACCGCTGTGAACAATCTAGGATTGCTTGGACTTCGAGGGTGAGTATTCAAATCCCCATTTTATTCCAGCAGGTCGTACTGAGGAAGAAGAGACCGGGAGGCAGGGTCATTCCACAAGACCTGCAGAAAGGCTTGACTTTTAATGGTACTTATTCCGCTTCCCTTCCCATCCCCCTTTTTCTCGTGTGATATGTCTTTTTCATTTGCAAGCCTGTGATCAGGAACGGTCTTGTTTAGCTGACGGGAGTACTTTAAATATGTAATAAAACAAATGCATCTATTTAGACACAAACTACTCCTTCCCCAGAACCCCCCTGTCTATTCTGCGGCCATTTCCTGACAGATCTTTCAGGTGAGTGAGATCTCACCAGAACGCCTTGCCTGATAAGCCTGACCACCCCTCAGCACTAACCTGTTGATCTATCGCCTTCCTCAGAACCTGCTACAAATGGATTTTCTTCTTCTTCCTGCCAGGAGATGAGGTCGGATCTGGGAACCGAGAGCCCTTTCAAAGACAGAACGAAAAAGGAATTACTCCTGGCACTTCTTACGGGACAAACATTAAGGGATCTGAAACCACCCCTACTTCCTGACAGTCCATTAGAGGTCCAAGAAAGACAGGAAGATCTTGGCACTCCTGTATGTAGGAATTCAACTGGGGGGGGAATGGTTCCATGAATTTACTCTTGGAACACAAATTTTCAGAAGGTGTTTGCTGCTTGGCCACCGTGCTCTGAAACCACACTAAAAATAGAGACAATGTACTTCTTGGACACATCTTGTGAAAAGAGAGCCCCAGGGGGAGAGACGCAGCTTCTCAGAAAATCCTTGGAAGCCGAACTGGGAGTCTTCCTCCAAGGCTGAAGTGGCTCACGGAAGACCGCCGAGGAAACTTTGCTGAGGCTCCATGAACCTGCCAGCTCAGAAGACAAGGATGTGTTTCACTGCAACTGTTAGGATTTTATATTTCCATGCTGAGAGAGACGACCACATTTCTCTTGATAAACTGGAACACTGACCAGCCACGATTGTCCCTGGCAACACTCCCACAACGTACTGGTAGAAAGAATGGCAGCAGTGGGGGTCAAATCAAAGCAGAGCTTTCCCTAGAAGCAAAACTGACAAAACGGAGGCTGTCTTACTTCATTCAGGCACATCACAAGAAGGCAAGACTCCCTGGAGAAGGCCACGTGCCAGGGAACAGGCAAGCCAAAAGCAGGAGGAGAAAAGGAGGACCAAATATGAGAGGGATTGACTGTGTAAAGGAGGCCACAGGCTCAAATTCGGAAGCGCTGAGCATGGCTCTCACGAACAGGGCAGCTTGGAGGGCCTTCATTAATGCGATTGCAGAGGCTTGATGGCCCTTAATGACCACAAGCATGCTTGAAATTTGAAAATGACTAAAATAAGAAGAAAAAGGAAGATTGAACTTCAGCAAAAGAAATGCAACCAACAAGGAAATGGAGCTGTTTTGTGGCAAAGTTTTTAAGCAAGTCTTGGGCGCATCCACACTTGGATATTAATATTAATTAATATATTAATTAGAGTTATATCCCACTCTTTTCTTGCAAGGAATCCAAGGCAGCTTAAGTGACCCTTCCCTCCACTTTAGTCTTACAAGAACGCTTTAAGGCTGTCGCTCCAATATGTACCTACCTGACCCCTAAGACTGGATACGAAGGCCCTTCTGAGGGAGCCACCCTCCAAGGAGGTTAGGAGAATGGCAAACAGAGGAGGGGCCTTCTCGGCGGCTGTGCCCCATTTATGGAACAAGAGCAGCTTGCCTGGCACCTTACTTACAGTCTTTTCAGTGCCAGGCAAAACAATTTTATTCTCCAGATATTTTAATAATTGATTTTAATAATAATGTGTTAATTTTAAACTTGGAAATAAAGGTTGCTATGCTTTAGATTTTAACTTGCGCTGCTTTTAACTCTCTGGTTAAACGCTCAGCCATATACTGTATATTGGATTATACATTATTTTGTATACTAAAAACATATGATCTGGCCTGGGCAACTTCTTCTTCCTTCTCTTTCTCCTCCTATATTTTTATTTTATACTGATAATTTTAATTTTGTATTTGTAAATCAATGTATTTTTTGTATTGTTATATTTAATGGTAATTTATTATGTACTATTGTATTTCAATGTATTTTATCATGTTGTAAGCCGCCCCGAGGTTTCGGCAAGGGGCGGCATAGAAATGTTATAATAATAATAATAATAATAATAATACTATTGTTGTGGTTTGTGGTTGTTGGTGATGGTGGTTTGGGGTTGCTGGTGATGGTGGTGGTTGGTTTTGGTTGCTTTGTTAGGTTGTGTATATTGTTTTTGTCATTGTTTGTTTTTAAGAGTTCTGCAAATCTGCTTAAAGAGTCTTGCTGGGCTATTGGTTAAGCGGATTATAACTGGCCCGAGACGGTCACCACAGCCTTTCAACTGGCCCCCTATTCAAATCGTTTGAGGACCCCTGATATACACAGATCAGACACACACATGTACATACCCAAACAAGGTCTTGTGAAGTCATTAAAAACCCATCCTCATCAAATTACATTTATACCTTGCCTTTCTTCCTCTTGCAAGAAACTCAAGACAGCTTACAATGTTCCTTTCCTTTCCATTTCATCCCACAACAACCACCCTGTGAGGTAGGTTGGGCTGAGAGTGAGTGCCTGGGCCAACGTCACCCAGTGGGCTCCATGGCCAAATGGGAGATGAGAACCCAGCCCCCCTGAGTCCAGTGCCCTTTCCCCGACCCCACACTGGAATTAGAACCCAGCCCTCAGGCTGTGCTGCCCCCTGGGGTCCCTCTTGGGGCTTTGCTGTGTTCCTGCTGCTGGAAGCTGGAGGCTGACCCGGCGGTGTAGGGCTGATCTTGCTTCAGAAGGCAAAGGGGGAGCCTTACCCAATGTGGCCACGTCCCCGTGGCTCCACAGTTCTCTGCGGTTCCCTTCGGCCGAGCCCTCTGGCTGGGACCTAGCAGGGCCTCGTCTTCCGCCTGCTCTGTGAAATGCCGTGAAATGCACGGCCATCTCCTCGAAGGTCACCAGGCTCTGCAAGAAGCAGCGAACACGATGCGTTAGGGGCAGGGTCCCCGCAACAAAGCACCCACAGTGCCCCTGCCTTGCTCTGGTCCCCTAACTGCGGAACCTGTGGGCTGACCCATCTGCCCACTCTCTGGCCCCGCAAATGGTTCAGCCCGCAGGTTCTGCAGGTTTGGATTGCCCCGTAATTTGCCCTAATGCCGAGTCTTACTCAGCCACAAGCTGTCCTGAGATATTTATGTAAAGGACAGCACACAAAAGCTTTTAATAAATAATAATAATGGGTTTACGCTTTGGAATTCAGACCTGCCATTGCCACGTACCTAGCTCCTTCCCTTAGCTTCATTGGTTTGCCTTCTGGGAAATGGGCGCTTTATGCCTAGTGAGAGCCATCGTGGCAGCCATTTTGTGAGAGTGCCCACAGTGTCCAAAGCGCTAAGTACATCTACTGGTGCAAAAGGGCTGGGCTACAGAAAGTGAGCATGGAAGGCATGAAGGTGAGGCGCCCGAGTGTTTTTCCTGCAGGGAGCAGAGCCTTGTGGGCAGTGCTCAAAGCCTTCCTCATGGGCAGCGGCCGAAGAAGGAAACAGAGACACCCCCTTTCGGGCCCGGGGAGACGAGCAGGTAAAGAGGCACTCGGAGCAACCCTGGGCTCCCCGTACCTGTTCTGGCTGCACGGAAGCTGCTTCCATTCCACCACAGAGGGACGGTGGCCTAGAAGGCCCTCCAAGCACCATTTCACTATCTCCAAACGCTGTCCCATTTCCTAGGAAAAAGACAAAGGAAAGGTGGTTGATACCTCCCCACCCTTTTGCATTTGATTCCTTTAACAGCAGTTTTGAACTGCTCCTACTAAATAAATTCCTAAGTGATGTTCAAAGCAAGGCGATCTAAGGTTATATTCAAATCAATATATCAGCAAAGGTAGGCAGCCAGCCAGGTGTCTGCCACATTTTGCATTCCAACTTCCTGAATCCTTGACCTTGGCCATGCTTGCTGGGGCCCATGGGCATTGTGTTCCAAGCCATCTGGAAGGTTCCCAGTTGCCCACGCAGCACTGATGTTCTGAAAATGCCTGCTGGGTGATACAGTGGTGCCTCGGCTCACGAATGCCTCAGTTCCTGACCGAATTGGGCCGCGAACAAAAATGTCATAAAAATTTTGACTCGGGTTGCCAAGTCCGCATTGGGTGGTGACCGCGATCGCGGCCATCTCCCCCCCGCCCACCCCAAGTGGGGAGATGGCCATGCTCGTGCTGGGGGCGGGAGGGTGGGGAGATGGCCGAGATCGCGCCTGTCCTTTCTGCAGGAGAGCACCCACGTTCGCACCCATCTCTCCCCTGCCCGCCCCCCGCAGCATGCCAGGATGACGGGCACGTGCAGGGATGACAGGCGATCGTGGTCATGCTGGCGGGACAGGGCGATGGCCACGCTTGTGCTCGGGGGGGGGGGGGGGGGAGATGGCCACAATCTTTGTTGTTCTTTGTCACTTTGCTTCACAGTTTTCTGATTTAAAAAAAAATAGTTACAGAACGGATGAACCTTATCTACATTGAACCTTAGGGGGAAATTGAACTTGGCTCACGACCGATTTGGGTCACGAGCAGAGTCCCGGAAGGGATTAAGTTTGTGAGCCAAGGTACCCCTGTATTTATTAACATCGGCCCTGCAAACCCAGAGTGATGGCACCTGCTCTGCGGGAAGCCTGGCTTCTGCATGGCGTGGGCTGCGCTGGGGACTGGCCTGCGAGCGGCAGTTGGTGCTGAATGCCCGGCAGGGCTGGTAAGGGGAGCTGCGTCCCCCTGCGGCCACACCTGGGCCAGGAGAGCTATGCCGGTGCCCCTGTGCTCCTGGGCCAGACTTTGGGACCGGATGACGGGGCCCTAAGCAAGGCAGGAGCAGAACGTTTCAGCGCCCGCCTGGGACCTGCCAGCCTTGCTCAGCAGCTGCTCCGGTCAGGAGTTAAGGGCCTGCGGGGCTGCCAGTCTCAGAGGACTCGGCCCCGAGGGCTGGCCGTGCTTTCAGCCCAGTCTCAAGGGTTGCCCATTTTTGTTCCTCTTCCACACAGCTCTTGGGCAGCATGCGAAGTACTGGTCTAGAGGTACGTCAAGCCTTCACTGACCTGGAAACCTCCAGTTATTTTGGACGCTGCTTTCCATCAGCCCCAACCAACGTGCTGAGCACTGCAGTTCAAATCACTGGAGGGAGGTGGCACCAGGCTGGGGAACTGATGGTCACCAATTCGGATGGCTTTAAAAGTGGCATGCACAAAATCATGGAGAAGAGGAAGACTATCAGAGGTTACTAGTCCTCATGACTGTGTGGCACCTCTGGTTTCAGAATAGCATGAGCATGTGTTGCTGGGGAACATGGGCTCCTTCAGAGCAGCTGCTTGGCCACTCTGCAAGCACAATGCCGGATTCTTGGCATGACTGAACATTTAGGAAGGCTGCCACAATCTATTGAAACAAACCTCTTTCTTTTAAAAGCAAACTTGTTAAGAGAACCTCCAGAGTTTCCTCCACTCGGCACGAGCCTCACAGCAGGTCTACTCGAGAGAGGGGGTCAGGGGGTCTCAAGGTGTCCTTACCCACGGTGATGACACCCCCATCGCCGCCCTGTAGGCTGTCCCTCAGCAGCAGCCTCCGTGTGGGGTCCGGGGAAGTTTCTTCAGCCTCAGAGAAATCGGCGACCACTCCCACCGGCTCCTGCACGTGCGACAGAAACAGAGAGCCAAGGGGGGAAGGAGGACTGAGGATTAGCACAGGAAAGCGTGGGGCAGGCAAGGGGGGGCGATGCATCCATTTCTCTGCATTACCTTCTAAGACTATTCTACCTTCCCTGACGTTTCTTGGGCAGAGATGCTCAGAAACCCATGTGGACTGCAGCCGGTCCTCCAGAAAACGGCTCAAACGGGGCACCTCAAACTCCCTCCCTGTGTAAACACTGGAAGCTCAGGAGCTTCCAGTGTTTACACAGCGGCTTGGGTGCCTTCGAATGCGAACCCTGTTCTGCCGGCTGGGGAAAGAGCTCCTCATCAAGGGAGCGCCAGGAACCCCTTCAAGAGCCTTGTGACCCCACAAGGAAGTCGTGAGTGGGTGGGGGGGGGAGCGGCACTCCAGACCTTAAGGGAGTCAGAAGTTCATCCCCTTTTCCTTGCCCCACTGCCTTTCCCCCAAACAGTAACCCCTGGGTGATTCCCTGGCTTTCAGCATTTTAAAATGCCTTCGCTGAGATGTATTTGCCGGCAGTGACACTTCTACAACATGCCGGCAGTGCTGAAGTTTTGGCCCTTCCCTAACTGGAATTTTTCGGTGGGCTGGGACATCCCTATCCTGGGTGACACCTGGAAAATAAGGCAAGACTGCTGGGTATTTTCAGGTCGCTCCATATACGCTCAGCCCTCTGGAGCCACCTGGGTAAAAATCCGTCTCTCTCACCTGCCCCTCTGCCTGCTTCTTGGCCTGCGCCTGATTCAGGAGGAATCCCTCTGCCAGGGCCACCGCCTGGGAGCTGGTCTCCGGCACGCATCCTCTGACCCACTGCTCCATCTTCGGAGGCAGGACGGTCAGGAACTGCTCCAGGATCACCAGGTCGAGGATCTGAGCTTTGGTGTGCCTTTCTGGCTTCAGCCACTGATGGCAAAGGTCGTGGAGCCGGCTGCAAACTGCTCGGGGCCCCTCAGCCTCCTGGTAGACATACTCCCGGAAGCGCTGGCGCTGGACGTCCGTGCTAGGCTTGTCCTCATCCAGGACCTTCTGCACTGACTTTTCCCAGCTCTCCCTGCTCTTCTCAGCAAGCAGGCCTGCCACATCTTGCTCTTCCGCCTTGGCTGTCTGGGGAACCTCAGCATCCAGCAGAACCCGCAGGATCTCCTTGCTCTGCTGCCAGCTTCTTTCTGGAGGCGAGGACTTGCCAGATTTGGGGTGAAGGGGAGACCACATCTTGCAAAGGTCTTGAGTCCTCTTCTCTGGACCAATTATGTGACCTCAGCAGGAAGATGGCAGTGTACAAAGTACCCGATGATTCCGGGTTACAGCTGCAGCTCGTCCCTGCAGGGAAGGCAAGCGAACAGAAGGATTTAGTGGGACACTGAAGAAAATACAACTACTAGTGCAATAGCACATTTGTATGGAACAACCATGCTAAAAATATTGCATACATTCTGAAAAAGAATATTGCAGAGCCAGAAAAAGTGCAGAAGAGAGAACGTGAATGATCAAGGGGCTGGGGCAAGTCCCCTGCGAGGGAAGATTGTAAAGCTGCGGTTGTTGAGATTAGAAAATGGCGAGTTTGAGGATACATGGCAGGATTATGGTGCGGAGAAAGTGGAGAGGACACTTCCCCCTTGCTCTTTCATAATACGAGAACCGAAACGAGGCATCCCATGAAGCTGATTGGTGGGAGATTCAGGACAGATGAGAGAAAGAAGGGCTTCGTCCCGTAGCACAATTAAACTATGGGATTCACTTCCATGCGATATAGTGAGGGCTATGAACTGGGATGGTTTTTGAAAGAGACTGGACAAATTTCTGGAGAAGAGTGTAGTTCAGATGGCAGAGGCAAGATGCCTACCTCCGCCAGTTGCTGGGGAACATGGGTGGGAGGGTGCCGCTGACGGGTCTCTCTGGCTGGTCGGGATGTGGACAAAATGCCAGGAGAGATGGGCCCTTGGATGGCTCCCCTTATGGTCCTCTGTGGGGGCACAGGCCCACACTTCCTCCTTGCTTACGATCAGGCGAGAGGATATGGCATGCCTTCCCCAACCGGATGCTCTCCAGACGTGCTGGAATGCAGCACAGCTGGAGGGGAATTCTGGGGCTGCCGTCCAACGCATACGGAGGAAGGCCGAGAACGGCCCAGCTTGCCCTTTTGCAAAAAGTCATTCCTAATGAACAACTTGAGAGAAGTACACCTGGCAGGGTTTCCCGCCTGTTCCGGAACCTGACGCCAATCCGCCGTTCGAAGGGCAAGAACCAAGAATTGCTCCCTGCTTCCTCATCCTCTGCCCGTAGATTTTATTTTATTATTTATTTATTAAGACATTTTTATGCCGCCCCATTCGCCGAAGCCTCGGGGCGGCTTACAACACTCTTTCTCCTTCATGCGCTCCCAGCCCCTAGCCTCTCTGCTTCTCTGTTCCAACCACTTTCCTCACCCCCCCCTCCCATCCCCATCCTTTTCCCTCCTTTCCCTTCCTGGCTCCCACCTTTATCTTTCCCCCCCCCCCCCACCCCAGACATCCCTTGCCCGTCCTCCAGCCTTGCTAGTTCTCCTCTACCCTGTTTTTGCCTCTGGTTCTCTGCCCGCTAGCCTCACGCTCTCTCTCTCTCTCCTCTACCCATCTGCTGGCTGCTCCCCCCTCCCCCCCAGCCCCTCGCCTCTTCCCACGAGCCATCCCACCTGGCTGCCATTGTCTGACCAGCCACCGTCTCCGTGGGAGCTACCTTGCGCGGATGCCCACTGCAGAACCTCAAATTCCCAGTGCTCATTTGCCCACAAGGGTTGGGGATCCACGACCCCCAGAAAACCTTCTACCCAGGGCTTGCTCTCCTCGTGCCCTCCTGGCCACCACTACAGGGTCCACTCTGGCAATCTATCTGTCAGATCATGTCTCTATTTGTATTACAAATGTGAACTGGTTTGAAACGATTTCAGTGCCACTGTAGTCACAATCCAATTTGATTTATTATTCATTCATTCATTTAAATATCCTCCCCCTTTTCCTTTCAGTGAATGCAAGGCAGTTTGCAAAATCCTCCTTCTCATCATCTTATCCTCAAAACTGGGAGGATAAGATGATGAGATAAGATGATGATAAGAGGATAAGATGATGATAAGATGATTTTATCTGGCCAGGGCGACTTCTTTTATATTGTTAGTTATTTTATATTGTTAATTTTATATTGTTATTTTTGTATTTTATTGTATTTTATTTTATGCTGTGAGCCACCCCGAGGCTTCGGCAAGGGGCGGCATAGAAATGTTTTAATTAATAAATAAATAAAACAACAACCCTGCAAGGTAGGTTGGGATGAGTGTGAGCGCCTTGGCTGAGTGGGGAACAGAACGCAGATCTCTGGAGTCCCAGTCCTGCACTCGTAACCACTACACCAAACTTTTATGTCCCAACTGATTTGATTGTATTAACCTGGTGTAAACAGCAAGAAACTTGTCGAAATCAGTGTGCATCAACTGCCTTTGAACTGCTTCATTAAGTCTCATGCGGACTTTAGGTTGCCAAGTCTGTTCCGCTTCCTTCAACCCAGCCCTCCGGAGGTGCTGGGACTGTCTGTTTTTTGTCTCTTTAGACTGCCTCTCTGAAACCAACCAAAGTGGCTCACACACATTTCAAAACATACAACCCACAATGAAATTAAAAGCATAACAAGCATTAAGAAGGCCAAGTTCTCCTGAATGCAGAGAGAGTCAGGGCTTGGCCAGAGGGAGACTGTCCCATTTTAGGGGCAACAGAGAAGTAGCCCTTTTCCTGAACTAGTTCTCACAGGTGCTCCTCTTGCTGCTCTTAATCATGAAACTGGTTCAGCCTGAGATTGGTGGTTCCTTTCAGGGCCGGGTCCAAAGCACTAAGGGTACAATTCTGTGCAAGTGTAGACAGAAAAAGGTCTGTAATTTCTAGCATAGCTGGCTGGAGCACACCTGGAGTTGTAAGGCTTCTTCTGTGCCTTTTGACCGTAAAGATGAAAAACAACTCTCGAAGTCAGTCTGGAAAACTATTTTCTCTGCTCTCAGGTGCTCAGTAGCATAGAGCCAATATGGGATAGCGATTAGAGTGTTGAACAGGGACTCAAGCAATCTGGATTCTAATCCCTGCTCAGTCATGGAGCTCACTGGGTGACTTTGGGCCAAGTCACAGACTCTCAGCCCAACCTACCTCACAGGGTTGTTGTTGTGGGATAAAATGGAAAGGAAAGGAACATTGTAAGCTGTCTTTTGTTCCTTGCCAGAGGAAGAAAGGCAAGGTATAAATGTAATTGGATGAGGATGAGCTTTTAATGAAGTCACAAGACCTTGTTTGGATATGCACATGTGTGTGTCTCAAACTTTTGGAATAGGGGGCCAGTTGAAAGCCTGTGGCGACCGTCAGGGGCCAGTGAGGTGGGGTTGCCTGGGGGCGCGGGCCGGTGAGGTGCCGTCGGGCATGCGCGAGGCGGCATCGGGCACGTGTGGCGGTGGCTCGCTCGCTCGCTCGGAGATCTCCCAGCGAGTCCAAACCCATCTCCGAGCAAGCGAGCCACCACCTCCCTGCCCATGCTGCAAGGCAGCGGTGAGCGCGCGCATATGGGAGGCAGGTGGCGACTTGCCCGCTCGGAGACCGTCTCCAAGCGAGCGAGCCACCACCTCCCCGCCCGCACAGCAAGCATGCGCGCAGGTGGCCAACAGCGGCATGGGCCGGATGGCTGGCCATGGGCGGGGGCCATTTCCATCCCATGGGCCGTAGTTTGAGGACCCATGATGTATAGGTTTGTAGCTAAACTGTTTTTATATTACGCAAATTAATTTTGGTCTTTGTGAACTGCCCAGAGAGGTTCGGCTATCGGTAATATAGAAATGTAGTAAATGAAGCATAATTTACAATTAGATTTATATCCTTCCTTTTTTCATACAAAGAAGTCAAAGCGGCTTACAACCTCCTCCTCCTGCTTTCTCTCTATCTTATCCGCACAACAACAACACTGTGAGGTAGGCTGGACTGAGAGTCTGTGCCTGCCTCAAAGTCTGCCAGTTGGCTCCATGGCTGAGCGGGGACTCGAACCCGGATCGCCCGAGTCCCAATCCTGCCCTCTTAACCACTACTCTGCATTGGCTCTCAGCAGATTAATCCATCTTGGGCTGGTATGATCACAACAGAGTGCAGCAGTTAGCAGCCCGTTTGCCACATTTTGCAAGATTTGAAGCTTCTGGACAACTCTACAAGGGTAGCCCTTCCAGCAGTGTAACCACAATTTAATCAAGGCATGGATTTTACACACACACACACACACACACACACACACACAGACACACACACAGACACACACACTATTTCTATGCCGTCCTGTCGTGAAAGCCTCAGGACGGATCACATAGATAAAATACAATAAAATATAACATAGATAAAATGATGGATGAAGGTTGCCAAAACGGACTCATTCAGGAAAGGTTGCAGTAGTGAAATCAAATGTCATTTCAATAGACTTGCTCCACAGCAGTGTTGTCACCTGAAAGTGTAGGATCGAGGAGCACATCCAAGCTATAAACCAGAACCTACAGGGGGAACTCTACCCCATTCCTAAATGGGTCAAATCTTAGTTCCAAATCAGTCAACGGTACCCTTGTTTTGTCTGAGATTCAGCCTCAGTTTAAGTTTGAATTTAAGCCTCATTCAGCCCAGCACTGAGCTTTGGTGACCGTTTCCTTGGTGTCAAGTCACAAAGTACAGTAGGAATTAATGGCATCAGCATATTAACAGAATAATAACTGGTGCCTGGCCGAGGTAATGGGCTGGATGAGGGCCAATAAACTGAGACTCAATCCAGATAAGACAGAGGTCCTGTTAGTGGGTGCTTCAGGTTTTCAGATAAGTGATTTTGGTCCTGTCCTGGACGGGGTAGCGCTCCCTCTAAAGAACAGCTTGGGAGTGCTCCTTGCCCCAGATCTACCCCTGGAAATCCAGGTGACGGCGTGGCGAGGAGCACCTTCCTCCAGCTTTGGCTGGTTCGACAGCTGCATCCTTACCTGGACGAGCACTGCCTAGCAATGGTGATTCATGCCCTGGTAACTTCCCAGTGGGATTATTGTAATGCGCTCTACGTGAGATGCCCTTGAAAACGGTCCAGATACTTCAATTGGTACAAAATAGAGCTGCCAGGCTGCTGACAGGGCCTGGTCATTATTCTCATATAAAGCCGGTCCTCTATCAGCTACACTGGCTCCCAGTTGAAGTCGGGCCCAATTCAAGGTGCAGGTATTAACCTATAAAGCCCTAAATGGTTTAGGTCCAGCATACCTGAAGGATCGCCTCCTCCCCTATATGCCCTCACGCCCCTTAAGATCGGCGGGGAAGTCCTTGCTCCGGGAACCCTCCTTGAAGGAAGTACGGAGGGTGTCTACTCAGAGGAGAACCTTCTCCGCAGTGGCACCCAGACTATGGAATGTGCTCCCCGGAGAGGTCTGCCTGGCACCGACGTTATACCACTTCCGGCACCAGGTAAAGACCTTTTCATTCAACCATCATTTTAATAATCAAGGGTTTTAGATGTTTTAAGATTTTTTTTCTTTTTCCTTTCTCCATTTTCTATTTTTCCCTCCCTTTCTTTTTTAAGTTATGATGTGTTGTTTTATATTGCTTTAATAATTGAGGTTTTACTATGCTACCACTGTAATTTTATATTGTGTAAGCCATCCTGAATGCTTGGCGGAAGGACGGGATATAAATGCTGGCAATAAATAAATAAATAATTTTTCTCCCAACTTTTTTTCCCTTTCTGCAAGGTATCCAAGGATGAATACTTCATCTGTGTGCTCTTTTTAAAAATATCCTAACAGCACCCCTGTGAGGTTGCTTAGGAGAAAGTCAGTGATGGGCCCAAAGTTGCCCAGTGACCTTCATGGCCAGAATGGGGATGTCAACCTAGATCTCCTGCATCCCAGTCCTATAGAAAAATCATCAAAACACAACTGGCCAAGTATTGGGGGCATTTCACTCCAAGGCTCCAGACAACCTCCCAGCAGTTTCATGCAGGGGATGAATAGCAGAATGAAATGGAAGCACAGAAACAGAGCAAGTCAGAAGGGGTCTCCCAGGCCATCTAGTCTGACCCCCGGCTCCACCCAGCTCCACTCATGGCATGCCTATCATGTGCATGTCCAGCCTATCCTTGTACACCCTCACCGATGGAGCTTCAACCACTCCAGAAGGGACCCTACAGGCCAGTGGCAACAGAGCCAAATAGTAATCCCCCTCCTGGATATGTTAGCTGTCCAGAGATGATGCTGATAGTTGTCCAGAGACATTAGTAATTGGACGGCATACAAATTTTATAAATAAATACATAAATAAATAAGACTAGGACAGCGGCTCCTATCATCCCCAGCCAGCACAGTGCTGGGTCCCATCTTCTAGAAAGTGAAATGTTAGGATCCTGACTCCTCATTTGGGTTGTCTCCGATTCCTCCAACTCAAGACTTGGATGAATTGCACTTGAATCCAGCAAAAACAAAAAAAAAGGTCTCCAATGCACGTTCAGTTGACCGGCAATCCTTGCACCAGGCTGACCTGACTTTGATCTAGGTGTAGGTGCAGCACTTGATGCGCAGGTGGGGCAGCCCACCTGGGAACCGCACGCGGCCCCTTGGCTTGTGCAATGGGGGAAAGGTGCGATGCGAACACGGTCAGTGAAATGAAATGAGATGAATTCAAACACAATCGGCCTGCAGGCCTCGCTCGGCGCTGCCTTGAGCGGCGGTCTTTGTTCCTTGCCTGGCAGGGGCTGCTGGGTCCTGTGCGCCCCCCCGCCCCCCGCCCCACTTGCAGCGCGGAGGAAGGAAGCCCCGCGAGCAGCCCCAAGACGAGGGGCTCCGGGAGGGCCCCCGATGGGTCCTGTGCCCCCCCGGGGGAAAATCCCCTGCGGGCTCTTTGGGGTGGGGGCCCTTGCTCCCCCCGGCTGCCGCCTCCCCTCCCCCCCCGTGCCGCCCCCTCCCGGGCGGAGCTTTCCTGCCCCTCGCGGGCCCCCGGCCCCCCGGCACCCTCCGCACTCACCGGGCCCTACGGAGGAGGCGTCGCGGGGGGAGAGGGGCGTGTGGGGCGAGGGGGGCCAGGCGAGGAGGGGAGCAGGAAGTGGGCGTTCCGGGGCCTCTCCAGGCAGCTGGACTCGCTCGCCTTAACCCTGCGCTGGCCGCGCCGCCCACCGGCTTTCCCGTGTCCCCGGCCGGGAAAAGGAGGCCACGTTCGTGGATCGGCCCTGCTGCCCCGGCGCTCCTTGCAATCTTTGCTCGTGCACCGGGCCAGACAGACAGACGGACGGACGGACGGACGGACAGACAGAGCCCTTCTGCGGTTGCTCTTGAACCCGGACAGGCACCGCACGGCACCTTCCTCTCTGATTACAAGTTCCACCATCCCCAAGCAGGACGGTGACGGGAGTCGTGGACCAGGCGTTGCAAAGGCGTAATTCAGCTCCCCACAACTTGACACCCACCGGGGGCGTTGGGCTGCAACACCCATCAACCCCCATGCTGGCTGGGGATGATGAGCGTTGCAGCCCGGCATCTGTGGAGGAAGGCAGCAGGTTTGGGGCAGGGTGGGCTAGTTAAGTAATCTGAAACTGCCATTCCTAGAGTCAGTGAAGAAAGAAACCCTTTTCTCTCTTTCTCGGGGCTAAAACCCAAAGGGGTCTCCCCCTGAAGCTTATGTCTGGGCGCTTCAGGACAGATCAAAGGAGGGCCTTCAGACAGCATGGTGTGAAACTATGGACTTCACCTCCGGATGCAGCAGTGGCCAGCAATTTGGACAGCTTTATGGAAACATTTGTGGAGAAGGAAACCATCCGGAGCTACTAGTCCTGACTGCTATACACTGGCTCGGGTATCAGAGGCAGTATGGTGGGGAGCATGGGCTAGAGGGGGCTGTTGCCTGCATGTGGGTTTCCCAGAGTAGCTCCTTGGCTGGACCAGCTCGACCCCTGGCCTGAAGCACCAAGGTCCTTTTGGTGTTGTCATGGCAAGGACAATGCTCATCACAGCACAAAGGTGGGTTTTCTCTGTGCTCAGCCTTTCTCTCCCCCAGTTCCAGTTCTGTTAGCTCCACTCCAGTTCCTTGGGAAAGCTGGTAAGGGATGTTGAGAGGCAGTGTGGTGTAGTGGTTAAGAGGGCAGGAGTGGGATATGGGAGATCCGGATTCTAGTCCCCCCTCAGCCATGGAGCTCACAGGGTACAAGACTCTCAGCCCAACCTACCTCCCAGGGTTGTGAAGATAAGTTTGAGAAGAGGAGAAATATGAAAACTGCCTTGAGTTCCTTGAAAGGAGAAATGGTTGGATATAAATCCAATATATAGATGCAGGTGGCGCAGTGGTTTAAACCGCTGAGCTGCTGGGCTGGTAGATCGAAAGGTCTCCGGTTCGAATCTGCACAACGGGGTGAGTTCCTGTTGCTCCGTCCCAGCTCCTGCCCACCTTGCAGTTCGAAAGCATCCAAATGCAAGTAGATAAAAAGGTACCACTTTGGTGGGCAGGTAACAGCGCTCTGTGCACCTCGGTGTTTAGTCATGCCGGCCACGTGACCATGGAGATTGTCTGCGGACAAACGCTGGCTCCCTCGGCTAGGAAACGGAGATGAGCACCGCCGCCTAGAGTCAGGCATGACTGGACTGAACGTCAAGGGGAAACCTTTACCTTTAAATGAGGGTCTGGGAAAACTGGAACAGGCAGGAGAGATGGCTCTCTGCTGGAGGGACTGTGGAAGACTTAGGAGAAGAAAACTGGACAGGAGGGAGTGGATGGGACTGAGGAGGGCTATTAAACTTGATGGCATTGCAGTGGCTCAAACTCTTGTTGCAAATTATGGAGAATTCTCCATTCTCCGATAAGCCAAAAGGTCTTAAAAACTATGTCACTGAAAACTGGAGCTTCCCAATGCACAATATCACTTGGAACGCAGGTGAATTTCAGAGCAGGGAACTGGGTGGGAAGAAAGCCCCGAGGAGCATGGACACCCCAGCAAGATGCGTGGGGCGGTGATGAGGGTGCTAGATGGCAGCAAACCCAACCTCCCCACCCCCCAAATCTCTTTTGGACTGCATTGTGCAGGCTTCCAGACCATGCGGGTTGAGGCTGAGAGGAGCCGAAACCTTGACGATTCGGAGGGTCCCCGGTCCCCAAAGACGACTTTTTTTGCATTTGAATCGTCCTTGCAGGGACCTGCAAGTTTCTTCTTCCAGGTGGATTGTTTTTCCAAACCAAGGAGGAACAGAGTGGTGGGTTTCTGGGTGAGGATAGGTGATGTCTGTCTTTTGATACCGGACACTGCCTAATTCTTGCGTTTGTCTGTTTTCATGCCCTCAGGAGAAGCTCATCTGGGAACATTTGGTTTTGCTCTTGAAGGATCTGCTGGTACCTTGATTTCTTTATTTCTTCACATATGTATCTGCTGTCTATAAATGCCAAAGACCCTCCTAGGCAGCTTCCAAGTAACAACATTTTAATACTTATTAAAACAGTTAAAAGACTAAAACATTAAAACAACAGCAATTAAAAATATAAAAATGGCCACCAGCTTTCGTAAGGGCTAAATATTCCTTTTTTTTTTTTTTTTTTTTTAGGTATGTCTCTGCCGTGACCAGGAAAGGACTCTCTGGCCAAGTGATGCTAAGCTGGGGCCACTTCGCATGGTTCTGCCCCTGTGAATGGACAAGGAGATCCACTGACTTACCTGGGAGCTGGCTTGGACACAGAGAACATGGATGTTCCGGGCTTGGCAGGAGTGGAAGCAGGCAGAGGCCCTTGTGTCATTCAGGTTGGGAACAGTGGGGGATTCTGGGTGAAGGCCTTGTGGAATATCTGGTATCGGGACAGCACTGGCTCAGATGCAGTGCACCAGCACGTGAGAGAAGCTTGCTGCCAGGAGGCCGCAGGTCCCCAGGACGGCTCCTCAAACTCTGCTGTCAGTGGCTGAAGTCGGAAAAGCTGTCGTGAGGCGCAGCCCGGTATGTAAACATCGCACGCATTCTAGAGCAATAAAACTAAAGTCCTTTAATGCTAATTGTCTACAAGTTTTACAATTCTATAGGTAAGTTCCCTAATAGCGGTCCTTGCGAAGCAGATGTCAGCCCTATAATGGCTTCTCTTCCTGGGCCCACGTGGGATCATTCTCCCAAGTCACGCCTTTCCTCCCTCTTACGCTGTCTACTTTGTAGCTGTTCAAATCGGTGTAAAATACGTCTGTTCTGGGCTCTTGAAAAATCCACGACACCTGTTGTGTCTTCTGTTTCTGGCTCAGGGAGATCAGCATCGGGGGGCGGGGGAGAGGCAGTTTGCTCTGCCTCCTTCTGAGTAGAACTTGCAGCTTCCTCTTTCTCATGACTCTCTGTCTCTGATAAAGGTCCAGGCATTTGCTCAGCGTGCTGGGGCTCAGAGGAAGACGCAGCAGCTGGCTCGGCCGTCCCTGCATTGGGTTGTGGGGTCGACTCTTGGGCACTGGGTGCCAAGTGTGGTGTAGTGGTTAAGAGCATGGACTGGGACTCAGACGATCTGGGTTTGAGTCCCCGCTCAGCCATGGAGCCAATTGGGTGACTTTGGGCCAGTCACAGACTCTCAGCCCAACCTACCTCACAGGGTTGTTGTTGTGGGGATAAGATGGAGGAGGAGATGTAAGCTGCCTTGAGCCCTTTGTAGGAAAAAGGCAGGATATAAATAAAAAAAAAAGTGTAAGGTCTCGTGAGTCACTGTTTCTGTCAGAGCTTCATGCACGACAAAAGCACACGAAAGCTCAGATGCTGGACCTGGTGGTCCTGAAGCAGTTGCCGACTGTCCTTCGCCCAGAGATGGGGAACTGGGTCAGGGAATGTGGGCTGCAGACCAGTTCCCAGGCATTGGCCTGGCAGAAGGGTTTCCTCCTGAGCCAGGTGGAAGACAGAAAGCAGGCAGAGGAGCAGGTGAGAGGGTTTTATCCAGATGGATCCATGAAGGGGTGGCAGACAAATGCACATAAGGATAGCTAAACTGTTCCTGTTTGCTGCAGTTCTCTGAGGGACCAATGGAGAGATTTTACAGCTTCCTTGTTGCTGCCTACACTTCCGGGAAACAATTTCCTGGATGTGGATAGATCAGGGAGGTGGGCAGCTCTTCAGGTCTGCAGGGAGAGAAAGAGCCAAGACTGCTCTGGCTATCTCTGCTCTTACAGGTAAATGGGCTGATAACAGAAGTGGCCACTGAGGCAGGGGGAGCTGTTATGGATGCCAGACTGAGGTAGCTCTTTATGAAGTTCCTGCAGGAATGTGATGGGGCCAATCCCTTGCTGGGAGTATGAACAGGCCATATGTCAACTTGATCTTCGTCTCCTGATCTTACAACCCCTCACAAGCCAACCCAAAATCCACAGTGTCTGGATTCAGGCTTCACAATAATCCACACTCAGTGGTTGGGAGTTGGTTGTCGTAGAACCATGGGCTTTTAGAATGTGTGTTCTTGTGTTGTCTGAACTCAGCAGCACTTACAAACCATGGTTTGTTATACGTGAATAACCCATGAAGAGAACCCATGGTTGGTTGTTGGGTTGTTAAATATGGGTTGTTCATGGTTAACAAACCATGGCTTATTATCATGGCTGGGTTTGGACAATAACCCATGTTTCAACAACAGCTCATGGTTAGTGACAACCCACACCCAATCCGTCCTCAGCTCTGAATCAGCCTTTAGTAAGACAACCTTTGTGAGGCAAAGAGGCCACAAAAAAAATCCAAGCGTCATTATGACGACCAGCGTGGTGTTAGGTTGCAGGTTGATTTTATGTTTTCAAAAATGGAAGCTCAACCGTTGCCTGTTATTTTCTTCTTCCTGCTGGTACCTGAAATTTTCATTTTGTCCAGCAGAGCCCAGTTTGAACATCAGCGAATCCTCCATCAGGCTGACTACAACACCCATCATCCTTTCCTCTACTATTTACCCCTCTCCCTCAGTCAATCTGCTTTTCATATTCTTTGCCTGGCAAAGAAATCTGGTGATTCTGAACGCCTGATTTTTGGTGATCTTTAAGAAATGAATTATACTATATGGAGTCTGACATTCTTTGTGTCTATCCCTGGAAACTGTGGACTAGTTTTACCCTTATCTGGAGCACTGATACCTAACCTCTGTTTTTAAATGAGCTTCATTGCAATAATTTAATACATTCCTAGCTCTAAAGCATGACTTTAAATTTTAGCCAAAATGCCTGCTTATAAGAAGCTGCTAAAATGCATATAAACATATTTTTATCACATTTCTGCTGACTTTTTAGAGCAGTGAAATGCTTAGAGAAACCTATATAAAAGCAAAGACAGACAATAAGAATAATGCTAAAAATAATAAGCAACCTCATGGTCACTTCAAAAGCCCCTTCCTCTCCCCGAGTTTCCAAAACTCTCTCGCCAAGCCTGCAAGGTCGTCGTCATTTTCAGAACCTGGGACATGAAGACTCTGGGATTCCTGCCAAGAATGGCGGCTTGGATCTCTCACTAAATCAGGTTCTGGGTCAACTTACTTTTCCTTTATTCTCACCAGTTTGCTTTTTGAGAAATGAATATCTCACGACTGGCCGTTCCCCCATGGCAGCCATTTTGGGAATGGGCAAACTCTCCCACGGCTGCCTTTTTGTAGGAGCATCGAGGGCACTCTCCAAAATCCAGATGTTCCCACCAGCCCAAAGAGACTGGGAGCTCGTGCTCCACACATCTCCCCACACATTGATGTGGGCCTGAAAGAGACCCCCTCTTTCCTTTGCATCGGTCAGAGGGGCCTTCTAGGAAGGCTTTGAACACAACTGCGGACGCTCCAGATTAAGAACGGCAGCTCTGCATCGCCTTTCTCATTTCTCCCTGCCTTGTCGTCATCCAGGGTCTGGTGTCCTTCCAGGAATAGCTGTGCGTTTTGCAGAGGAGGGGTGGGCCCTGCCGGATCTAGACCAGAGGGCTCCGCACAGGGAGGTCAAGGAGGAGAATTATGGGAATTGGATCTCTCTGGGCAAGGCTGCCCCGTGGTCTGGGCTGACCGAAATAGAAAACAGGGATTACGGTGACGTTTTGTCAATAGCAAGGGGTTATGTGAGTCTCACAGAGGATTTATTTATTTAGCATATGGCATTCGTAGCCAGGGAGTGCCCAGTGTTTTACACACGGTAGATGTCCTGGCAGCCAGCAGTTGCACTGGAGCACCACTGGGGGGCGATCTAGTTTCACCCCTGCTGGCCAGTGATGCTCTTGGGGAAGTTAGCTCTCCCGGGGCTTTCCTCCACGGATCCTTCCCGAACAGATCCAGGCAGATCCAGTGCCGTTACAAACATAATAATATAAAAACATAATAATATAAAATTAAAATTATCAGTATAAAATAAGTAAATAAATAATATAGGAGGAGAAAAGAGAAGGAAGAAGAAGTTGCCCTGGCCAGATCATATATTTTAACAATTAAAATGATGTTTAAATACAAAGGTCTTTACCTGGCGCCGAAAAACCCGTAACGACGGTGCCAGGCGGACCTCTTTGGGGAGTGAATTCCATAGGTTGGGCGCCACCGCAGAGAAAGCCCTCCTCCGAGTACTTACTTTCCTAATTTCTTTCATGGGCAGAATTTCTGGGTGGGCAGAAACTAGGGATGAGTGATGGGGCTCACCCCATCTTGCAGGGCTGGGATAGAACTGCTGGAGTTCCGACCATTTCTAACTGACAGTTCTGGCGTCATTAAGCTGCTTTGCCTCAGTGGCCCCTCATTGAGGATAATAGTACTTGTGCCATGGTTCTGGGGGCACTATTTGCATATTTTTGTTTTTTTACTAAATTATTTAATATTCTTCTATATCTATTAGCCAGAACTCTTTGGGCAGTGTTACCTAGAGGTATGAAGTGCTAGGAGAAGGCAAAAAAAGGAAAAATTGGAAGACAAAGGTTTGTTTTTGTTTTTGTCCTCTTCAACACAATTTTTGTCCTCTTCAACACAATTTGCCCATCACTGTGTCTGTCCTTGTTCTGGAGCCAGAGTGAGACTTTGCTCTGTTCTTCAGCAGTGGATGATGTCTGAGGAGCACTTGAATACATCAGGCAAATTAGTTAGCTCTTTTAAATGTTGCATGTTTCCGTTTTGTTATCGGTCACCTTGAGACTTGTTTGAGGAAGGCATATAAGAAATATAGAGAATTAGTGTTATTACACTGCCTTTATATCGCATCTTTTTTTTCTTTTGTGAGGAACGCAAGGCAGCTTACAGGCATTATGCTAATAGGTGGCTTTTATACAAATTTAATAAATAAATAGCTCTATTTCACCCTCACAAAAACAACCCTGTGAGGTAGGTTGGACTGAGAGTGAGTAACTGGCCCAAAGTCACCCAGGGAGTTTCATGGCTGAGTGGGGACTGGAAGCTGGATCTGCCAGTATCACTCTAACCATCCCTCCACACTGGCTTTCATGATAAGAATATGGATAATGTGAAGAATTCCCTGGTAGACCAGCCTTCAGGTTAAATGCTGCACATTGGATTCTTGAGAGGCCTGTCAGAGAAATAGCTGGAAAAAGATGGGTTGTTTTGTTCCAAGTTGTGAAAGGGACCTCGTTGACTGAAAGCTGTTTGACTGCAGGCTGAACATGAGTCAGCAGGGTAATGCGGTGGTCAAGAGGGCAAATGCCACCCTTGGTTGCATAGCCAGAAGTGTGGCTTCTAGACTGAGAGAGGTATTACTACCACTCTATATGACTCTGGTGCGCCCTCAGCTGGAGGATTGTGTTCAGTTTTGGGCCCCTCATTACAGGAAGAAGATAGCCAGGTTGGAGTTGGTGCAGCATAGGGCCACAAGGTTGGTGGCCGGTTTGCAGGGCAAGCCATATGAGGTGAGACAGGGAACTGGGTCTCTTCAGCCTGGAGAAGAGGAGACTCAGAGGGGATCTGTTGGCAACATACAGGTATGTGAGGGGGTGTCACGCGGAGATGGGTAGAGACCTGTTCTCCCCTGCAGAGGAAGGCAGGACACGCTCCAAGGGAGCCAAGCTCAGGGAGCCAAGGTTCCATTTGGATGCCAGGAAGCACTTCCCGATGGTTAGGACCCTGAGGGTGTGGAATGGGCTTCCACAGGAGGTGCAGGGGCCCCATTAGTGAGGGTGTTGAAGGATAGGTTGGACATGCATATGGTAGGCATGTCATGAGTGGAGCTGGCTGGAGCCACAGGTCAGACTAGATGGCCCGGGAGACCCCTTCTGACTTGCTCTGTTTCTATGTTTCTAAGTTTGGAGGAAATGTTAAGGCAATACCATAAGGCCCCATATCTGCCATGGTCCCATCTAGCCTTCTTCAGACAGTGCCCTATAGCTCTCAGCAACCCATGGCTGGCTGGGTGGAGCTCCAGCTCCTCTGGAAGGCATGGGGTCCCGGAAGACTGGTCTGCTCCAGCTGGGGGAACTCTGCAAGGCCTCAGCTGACGCTCTTCCTTTTGCTGCTGCTTTGAGCTGCTTCAGCTGGAGATCGTGGGTGCAAACTGTGACTGGAGATGTGCAGAGCATTTAAAGCATCTCTGAACCATGCCAGACCGGCTTCCGGATAAGGTACATCAGCAGGGACTATTTAATGGGTGTGTTCACATGACATATCTCTGTATGGCTGGCACAGATCACAGTTGTTTTCCATGATCTGTCCAAGAGATGCTCAAGTGGTTTCCACATCATCGTGGTTTCTATCTTTCCCTCTCTGTCCTCCCTCTGTTGGCATGTATCCCATCAGCACCTGTTCCTGAAATTCATTCCCAAGAGGCATCACTTCCTGCTTGTGTCACCTGCCTCCTCCTCACTGGTCAACACATAGAGACTGGATGACCGGAGCAGCTCCTGCAGTTTCCACTCTTTCCAGGGAACTCTGTGGTAGTTTCATAACAGGACTGTGGTTTCCTGGTTCAGACAACAGGAAAAGCTATGATGGTACGCAGAAACCACAGAACAAACTGTATTGTGGTTTCTAAATACCAGACTTAATATCGAAATACCACAGATGGGTTCCAATAGCACGAGAGACTGAAAATGGTAAAAAAAAAAAAAGCATGGCACATGAACCCAGCTGCTTCACCTTCCAGAAGAAGAATTTTCTATTCTGTTTTCCACCTAGCAGTGAATTGACTTTGTTCCCAGATTTTATGGGCTTCCTTTCTCTTGACCACAACATGCCTCTCTCTACTTCTGCATGTGATGAGGAAAATGGTAAAGGAGACAAACAGTAGAGGAGGAAAACTGAAAGAAAGCAGAAATTGAGGAAGATGTCCATGTTTCCTGAAGGCACCAACTTCATTGAATATCCCCAAGGAAACAAAACAAGTGTCTTCTATAAGTATGCAGAAATTGCAACTTTCCAATCAAGTCTTGCCACACATCAAAGAGTTTATACTGAAGGGAAGTCCTATAAGTGCACTGGATGTGGAAAGAGCTTCCGTCAAAGCAGAACTCTTACTTCACATCAAAGAATCCACACTGGGGGAAAGCCATAGACAGTGGTGCCTCGGCTCACATACGCCTCAGTTCTTGACCAAATCAGGTCGCGAACAGAAATTTCATAAAAATTTTGCCGCGGGTCACGAACTCTGCATCGGGTGATGATCACGAGCGCACCCGCCTTCCCTGCAGGGGTGCGATCACGGTCATCGGGGGGAGGGGAGATGGCCACATTCATTCTGGGGGGGGGGGGAGATGGCTGTGATTGCGCCCCTGCAGGGTGTTCCCTGCCCAAGCGCACCTGTGCCCGCCTCCCTCCTCATGTGCACCCACGATCATGCCCGTCTCCCCCCACTCCCCCACATGATCGCTGCGGGGGGCGGGGGGGGAGAGGAGATGGCCATGATCTTTGTTGTTCTTTGTCACTGCGTCAAATTTTTGTGAGTGAAAAAAATAGTTGCAGAACGGATTAACCTTATTTACACTGACCCTTATGGGGAAATTTGACTTGGCTCATGACCGATTTGGGGCACGACCAGAGTCCTGGAATGGATTGAGTTTGTGAGCCGGGGTACCACTGCATATGTTCAGAATGTGGAAAGGGCTTTAGGCAAAATACTCATCACTCTCAACATCGAAAAATTCACACTGGGGAAAACCTGCATCAGTGTGCAGAGTGTGGGAAGAGCTTTGGTGAGCACAGTGGCCTCCGTATACATCACCGTATCCACACAGAAGAGAAACCTTGCACCGGCTTAGGGTGTGGAAGGAAGTTCAAGGGCAGCAGCATTCTTAGAAGCATAGAAACATAGAAACAGAGCAAGTTAGAAGGGGTTTCCCGGGTCATCTAGTCTGACCCCCAGCTCCAGCCAGCTCCGCTCACAACATGCCCACCATGTGCATCTCCAGCCTTAGGTCACATAAAAGGAATGCGCATGGGAAAAACTGCCTGAATGCTCAGAATGTGGGAAAGGCTTCAATCCCAATATAATCAAGGAGTGTCCACAGGGCAAATGGCATATGAATGCTTGCGGAAGGGTTTCCTCCAGAGGAAAAGTTAAGGAGACATCAAAGAATGCACACTGAGAAAAATCACTATGATCAGAGTGTGGGAAGCCAGTGTGGGGACAAACCTCTGAACTAGACAGACCTTTGGTCAGATCCAGCTGGATTTCTCTTATGTTCAATCCTCTTTAGCCAAAGGAAACTCCACCAAAGTGGGAAGCTGTATATATAATTAGAATGAGATATTATTTTGTACTTGCTGTCTGTTGGCAGGGGATGTTTGGTATTACTTGGCAAGTTCATGTTGGTTAAGGGGTTGTTCTTTTTTTCCTGTTGTTTCCCACTGTATTCATTTATTTATTTTTCTTAGGGTTTTTAATTAATTTTTTGAAACACAAATTTCACCCAAATGAAAAGAAGGGAAAGAATCTTCCTGAAATTTACATGGAGTGTTATCCTGTGTTCTTTCAGTAACATGTGGGGACCCTAAGATCATTTGGAGACCCAGCACTACGGACCTCGGTGTTGGGGCTCCAAAAGCTGAACCCCTGCCTCACAGTTAGCACAGAAAGAGCCATGCTGGCTGCCTCCCCCAAATTGGCCATCTAGATAAAACAGATGCCAATAGGTGCAAAGATCGCTGTCACCACATTTTGGAGCTGTATGTGCTGAAAGCATCCTGAGGCACTCAGTTCATTATGTTATCGGAAGCATTTTCCTTTCCAGCACTGTGAGATCAGTCAGTGAGCTGTCAAAAGGGCAGGGAAAATCCACCTATGTTACTTTTGTGATAAGCTCCACACAGCAGGTAAATAATTTAGAGGAACACAGGCATCACTAAATCTTAAAAGAGCATTGTGTTGGGTTTATTCATACAATGACCTCCAGCTTAAAGAAGCTACCACATTTGAAGCCAAAACAGGAAGAAATGAATGCTTAGGGCCATGTTACTCCCGGCGGTTAGCTGAGGGAGACAAGCTCATTAAAAAGTTACAGAGCCCCATAGATACAGCATGAGAGCCAGTGTGGTGCATTGGTTAAGAGCGCGGGACTGGGACTCAGACGATCTGGGTTCTAGTCCCCGCTTGGCCATGGAGCCAACTGGGTGACTTTGGGCCAGTCACAGACTCTCAGCCCAACCTGCCTCACAGGGTTGTTGTTGTGGGGATAAGATGGAGGAGGAGATGCAAGCTGCCTTGAGCCCTTTGTAGGAAAAAGGCAGGATATAAATCGAAAATGAAATAAGTGTTACTGCACTCAGCCACACAACAGCAAGTGAGAGCCTAGGTGGACCCCAGACCCAAGCCAAAGGAGCCAGAGATGAGCCAGAGAGCCAGAAACAGTTTTGTTCCAGTGCACTTTAGAATAAATGCTCCTTGGGAGGAAAGCTGTGGCAAATCTGGACGGCATACTAAAAAGCAGAGACATCACCCTGCCAACAAAAGTGCATATAGTCAAGGCTAAGGTTTTCCCAGTTGCAACGTATGACTGTGAAAGCGGCACCATAAGGAAGGCTGAGCGCCAAAGGATTGCGACCTTTGAATTGTGGTGCTGGAGGAGACTCCTGCGAGTCCCTTGGACTGCAAGGTGATCAAACGGTCAGTCCTAGCGGAGATCAACCCTGACTGCTCTTTAGAAGGCCAGATACCGAAGATGAAACTCAAATACTTTGGCCACCTAATGAGAAGGAAGGACTCCCTGGAGAAGAGCCTAATGCTGGGAACAATACATGGCAAAAGAAGGAGGGAACAGCAGAGGATGAGGTGGCTGGATGGAGTCACGGAAGCTGTTGGTGTGACCTTAAGTGAACACCGGGAGATGGTGGAGGACATGTCCGGAAGGCCTGCAGGAGTGTCGTCCATGGGGTCGCGATGGGTTGGACGTGACTTCGCAACTAACAACAACAACAAAATTAGAGCCTAGAAAGTTGCACTCCAGCACATGTGTTTTATACCCTACATAAGCAATCAGATCACCAAATATATACCTAACACATGAATACATCTGTGCATGCACCCCTCCCCCTACTGTTAGCTTCAGAGAGTCCTTTCTTCTGCCAAGGACCAGACATTTCCCATCTCTATTTCTTTTCTGATCGAGATTCACACAGGCTTGCCATGTTCTTACGCCCTGCACATTTGCGATTTTTAAGGCTAAAACCTTTGGTTACTGTATTGGAGGTCAAGCTAGCTTGTTAGCTGTGGGTTACACAAAGTTCATTTGTTCTTATCCCTTCTGAGGCAAGAAATTCAATGTGGCTGTTGTGTTTTTGCTATGTGGCCTCCCTATGGCCAACTACTTTTGGGGTGTTTTGGGGTGCTGCCATTGCTAACAGTTTTTTTTCCTGAATAAGGTCCTTCTGACACATATGTGAGAACAGCGGTTTATGGATAAGGCAGGTTAAGATCATTGAATTCCCTCTTCCATTTGTCTGTGCGTCTTGCTTATTCTCAGACGCTTAATTTTCCTGTGAATTGCGAGTCAATGTAACTGTATAACCTCAGGCAATTGTTCGAATCGCGGAGGCATTTCTGAACCTGCAAACGCAGCTGGGCAAAACCAAGATTCCAGAAAAAGTTGCAATTGTATATGCTGCCATGCCAGCTGCCCCCTAGTTTATTCTGGGGGACTGAGCCAATTCAGCTGCCAGGAATCGACAGAATAGGGTTCACTCGGCCATCAGGGAATGCAGTTGTAAATAAGGCGAGTTCCTCGGCTCTCCCCTGGTTAAACCAACTGAGCTCTGCTTCCTAGAGCGGCAAAAACCTGTAAAAGAAGGTGGTGCTTGAGAGGGCGGAAGTGGCCCTGCTGAGGTGTTTTGGGGGAGGAGGGATTGGCCGCTGAGAGCGGCGAGGGCAGGACAAAGAGGTAAAGGTGCGGGATGGGGGTAAGGGACCAATTCGGGGTTCTTTTGGAAGCGTTGCTGGGCGAAAGAGGGGAAGCCCTCCACTCCCTCGTTAGCATCACGGGCGGGGTGCGACGGGGGCTGACCCAGGCAATGCACGTGCAGAGTGGGACGCAGCCAGCTCCGGGGGTCCGCCGTGCACGACTCTTGGGTGCCTCCCAAGGGGGCACCAGGGCTGGATGGATGGGAGCGGAGAGGCGCTCCCTGTCCCCAAAGGGGGAAGAGCCCCCCCACCCCCCCAGCCTGCAGAGCTGCGTTGCCTTGGGCACCAGCGCTGGAGAGGAGCCGCTTTTATTTATGTTTATTATTTATTTATTTATTTATTTATTAAAACATTTTTATGCCGCCCCATTCGCCGAAGCCTCGGGGCGGCTTACGACAATTCGGATTCAATTCTAGGCATGCTTAAAGCGGAGCAAGGAAAGTCCTACAACGCCTAGCGTGCTCCGGGCTGCCTAGGGCATGCTGACTTGGGTTGCCAGAACGTGCATTGGACTGTCATCGGAAAAGAGCCTTGTTGGTTTGCCAAAAGGAGATGGCTTGCACCGGGCTCTTCCGTGCTGATTAGCAAGGCTTTTACATAGTGCCACACCAACAAACGGTTGCAGTGGGGTGATTCAATACTGGTGAAAGCCAGTGTGATGTGGTGGTTGGACAGGGGGTTTAGACGACCTGGGTTCTAGTCCTCACTGAGCCATGGACCAGCTGGGTGCATTTGGGCAAGTCACAGACTCTTGGCCCAACCTGCCTCGCAGGGTTGTTGTGAGGATAAGATTAAGAATGGGAGGAAGATGATGTGAGCCACTTTGAAAGCCTTAAGAAGTAAAAAGGCAGGATATAAATAAAATTAATATCTGAGTCATACTGCCGTCTAAAGTTTCATGGCAGAAGTTGGAGAAAGTAGCTAAACGGATGGGCTTGCTTCCATTCAGAGCAAAGGGGCTTCTGTGCTATGGAGTTGAAGAAAGAAAAGCCAGCAAGGGGACATCAGCCCTTTTGTTTTCAGTTTGAGGTTGATTCCACCCTCACCAGTTTCCTGCCTGAGGAAAATCCACCGCAGGAGATTTTCAGAGTGATATGGAAGATTCAAATCCACCATCACAACCATCCTGTAAGGTAGGCCAGTATAAAAGCCTGGGTGGTGTGGTGCTCATGGGGTGATCTTGGACTGGCTATACTGGCAGCCCTACCTACCTACCTGGATTGTTGTGAAGGAAAACTGATTAGGACAACATGCACCACTTTATATTACCAATAATTATTTATTTAGTAAATTTCTATTCTGCCCATTAGCCAAGGTGGCTGCCTGAGCTGGTTACAAAATACCAATAGCATATTTCTGTGAATATATGTTACAGTGAATAATCAGAATTTTGAAATCTGGACATTCACAGAGGCTGATAACACAATTACATCAAAACAAAGAAAATAAGCGAGTTAGAAGGGGTTGTTTCATGTATGGATACTCCATATCTATATCTTATTTTTACAGTTATATCCCACCTTTTCCCTCTTGCATGGAACCCAGTGTGGCAGCGTCAGAGACCTTCGGCTGTGGGGCAGCATAGAAATGAAATAAATAATAGTCACAATAAGAGTCAGATTGAGTATTTGGGTTATGTGTTCCTTTCCCTCCACTGCCTCTCCTCCACTTTTTCCTCACAACAACCCTGTGAGGTAGGTTAGGCTGAGAATCGCTGAGTGGACCAACCTCTCCCAGTGGGCTCCATGGACAAGTGAGGGGGAGGCCTTGGACAGGGCTGGCCCAGCCATCGTCCTGGATGGTGTACCTACTTTTGGCAGCAGAACTGCAGGAGTGGCCAGTCTTGCCGCTCCCTGTCCTGGCCAGGAGGGCCATCCTTGGCCACCCCTCTATGGGACGCCTTGCCAGCTGCTCCCAGCTGTGGCAGGAGGGCAACGGGAGGGCTCCCTGAACCAATCTTCCTGGTCCACTGCCAGGTGCCGCTGTATCGCCACACAGGTAGTGGCCACCTGGCTTGCCCACCGGCCTGGTTTGGCCAGCCAGCCCAGCTGGCCCCTTGCTCTTGCCTTGTAGCCCAGCTGTGGCACCCCCACGGTAGACCCCTTGGCCTTTCACGAGAGCCCTGCAGCTCGGGGCACGAGGCAGGAGCCAGCTGGCCACCGACTGACTACCCAAACCAAGGAGGGGGTGGCCAGATTGGCCACTGGCAGCCGGGGGCAAGCAAGCAGAGCCCTGGCATTAAGGGGCTCTGCCAACCAGCTTCCATGCAGAAACGAGCACTTCCTCCTGTTTTAGGGCTTGGATTTTGCAGCGCGGAATCTGGCTGGCCCAAAGTAGTGGGCCCTGTTGGCACGACCAATGTGGCCCTCGGATTTGGTGCTTTTGGTGTTTAGGGGCTGAGGGAGGGGGGGCTGCAAGAGGAGAAAGGGAGGGCTATACATACATTGCAATAATAATAAAAACCATAGAATTGGAGAAAGCAGCCATGCCCTCCAGCATAGGATATGGATTTCTTAGGACAGCTCTGCTTGTGCATTTGGGATCGTCTTCCCTAGAATCCTGGCACAGGAGCGTTGGAAGGACCCAGAAGGCCATGGGGTCAAAGCCCCTGCTCCGCGCAGGACTCCAGGGTCAAGCATCCCCAACACAGGGAGGCCCAGCCGCACCTTGAATGCCTTCGGGGGTTGCGCAGCTGTCTGCCCGCTGGAAAACGTCGTGCAGATGGCCCCCCCCCCCCCCCGACTCCGGGTCACGGTGCCGAAAGGGTCGCAGCTGGGGCGGAGGATGGCGCTCCGGTTCCTGGGAGGCGGGCGGGGCGGGGGGGGAGGCGCGGAGTGGGCGATGCAAAGAGGTGAGGGGGCCACGCTGTGAGGGGGTGGAGGGGCGGGGAGGGAAAAGCCCCCCGCGGTCCCCTTCCGGGCCTCGGGGCTGGGACCGATCCGCGCCACGAGCTGCGGGGCACCCTTTGCAGAGCCTCCCTCCTCTCAAGTTCGCCTGGCCGTCCTCTCGGGGTCCGGCAGTGGGGAGGGGGATGAGAGGGAGGAGAAGCGCCCCAGCCACAAAGCCCTCCGCCGCCCCATCCCTTCTTCCCGAGGCGTGGCTTCACTCGCCCCCCCCCCCCCACGCCAGGCCCCATGGGGGCAGCGATGCCCTGATGCGGCCTTGCTGCGGTGGGGGTGAAAGGGCTGGTTGCAGAGACCACAGCCCTGCTGATTGTGGCGAGGAGGGGGGCAGAGGCAGGGAAAGCGCCCCCCCCCCCCACCATTGCCAAGCTTGCAAGGAAGTGTTTCTCCTGCTGCCCCTGTCTTTGCTGCTTTCGTTATTTCTGGCACGTCTATTTTGTATTCCTCTGCCCATTCCAGCGTAACATTAGTTTTAAGTCAGCCATCCTAGAAATAGGATTGTGGAGAGGCACGGCAGCCCTTGACTTGAAACAAAGAAATATGCCTTCCCTTTCTGTTGTGGTTCACTAACAAAATACCCCCTTCCCATGGTAGATAGTTACTGTGCTTGGAGGCTCTACATATTTTTGTTGTGACATGCCATCAAGTTGCCTGCGGCTCATGGAGACCCCGTGAATGAAGGCCCTGCACATGCTGTGTCCTTGACACTCAAGGCTGTGGCTTTCTCCATGGAGGCAAGACGTGGCATCTCTGGGCTTCCCCTTCTTCTGCCTCTGACTTTCCCCAGCATTGTCTTCTCCGGGGAGCCTTGGCTTCTCACAGTGTGCTCCAAGTACAACAGCCTCGTTGTTGATTTTGCTTCTAGGGAAATCTCTGGTTGATTTGCTCCAGGAAGCTGTACCCGCAGGAATGTGGCTAGAGAAACCCAGCGTTGCTGGTGTCACCGGTTAAAGTGGGCTGAGAGATGCTGGGCACATTCGCACAACCTGTTAACCAGACCTGCGATCGGTCAGGGTGGCTTGGTTGTGTGCACCGCTGTGTGTTGGTAGCTCCCTCCGGGGTCCTCCTGGGTGTCCCGGGAGCACTGTGGGCAGAATGAATTGCTTCCCTGCCATGAAAGTTTTGAACTTTCCGTGATTCCCCACCCTCTTGAACTATATGTTTGTTTATTTTGAAAGCACAATCCCTCTTTTGGCGGTCATGAGTAATCCATTCAAGGGCCCCAACAGCATCCTGGCAGGCCTGCCTGTCATTGCCCAACATTTTCTATAACTCCTTTTGTTTCCTGAAAGTTTGGCAAATGTTTGCATTTTTTTAAAAAAAAATTTGTCTGTGTTTGCACAGCTGCAACCTGTTGGTTTTATATGGGATCCAAGGCAGAAATTGGTAAATTGTGCAAGGTGGGGGACAGTCATGTGCAGCAGGTTTGTCTGTTGGTAAAATCAAGCCGGTGCCCCCCACTTCGAAGGCAGCCGGCAAGAGTTTCTTCCCAGCCAAAGATTTGGTTGGTGTCAGTCATTATCTTCCGTTTATATCCCGCCACTTCTCCTCTTGAAAGGAACCCAAGACACCTTCTGCAGTCTTTCTCCTTTCCATTTAACCTCAAAACAACAGCCCTGCAAGGCAGATTAGACTTAAGGTCTGTGACTGGCCCAGAGTCACCCAGTGGGCTCCATGGCTCGGTGAGGACTAGAACCCTGATCTCCTGAGTCCCACTCTTAACCACTTTGCCGCACTGGCAATCCCACTCCAGTTAAAGGTGCTTTTAATGGGGTGGTGTGAGGTTGCTGAATGGAACACATGGCTGTGTATGCCCCAGATGAGCCTCCCCCTCAGCCACCCCACTAATCGCTCATCCAGTGCCCGCTTTTAAAGTGACCCACAGTTTTGACAGCTACTCGTCCAAACTTCCCTAGGGAAAAACAGAATATTGGTGCGGACTTTTGCACCTAGAGGCTCAGGCAAAAAAATACAAAATGTGCACTAGTTTTCTGGGCTGGGTGCCTCGTGCAGTGGAACATTCATGTGGGGAGAGATGATTTTGCAGCAAGGGGAATATAAATCCCGAAGCGACCACTTTCCACTTTTAATGCTTCCTTGCTTTTTTTGGTTTCCTCTGGCAGATTGTCTTTGGACAGCTCCCAAGAGAGACTCAAGACAGAAAAGAAATACCTGCAGGTTCTTCAGGACAACGTCTGGCGTTGGTGTTCAAGCGGGTAGCTGCATTCCAAGGTATTGTCCCGGCTGAGGCTTCAAATCCGGCAGTTGTGCAACTATGTCTGAAAGGAAAAATGATGCTGCCTGGAACTTTAAAAGGGCTTTCCGAACAGGGATTGTGATCTCCAAAACAGGGAAAGGGGGAAAAAAATACATGGGAAGGCCAGTGTGGCTCACAATTGCAGCTGAGCTGGGGAGGGACAATTTATCCCTCCCACAATGTCCCCTGGGAGGACCAAGGGAGTAAGAGGGACCAACAGTCCGTGGTGAACTCGGTTGTTTGTTGGGCTGACCGTGGGCTGTTTCACCCACCCGCAGGGGCTTATGCCCTGTGCAGATGACCCAACATGGGAACCTGTTCCCTGCTTTGCAGCAACGTCAGAACACTCTCTTCTGCCGGCCACCCCGTTTTGCAGGCACTGCAAACACCCTGCATTACAATCAACATTGGGCTGGGGCAGAAGAGAGGGGTTTCAAAGACAGACACTTAAAACTGCTCTGTACTGGTTTCTTCCTGAAAGAGTCAATGGCAGATTGCTGGAAAAAAGCATCGCAGATGCTCCAGTGCACACCCTCATGGGCAACATACCCTCCACGGGCCTCTCCCGCAGCGAGCCGACATCCTTTCGCCGCGGTCTCCCGCCGCTCTCATTCCCGGTCTCCTTTCTCCTTTCCGCTCCTGCTTCCTTCCTCACTTGCGTGCCAGCGAGCAAGGATGCTGGGCATCTGCCCCTCTTCCCTCTCAGCCCCACTGTGGTCCCAGTCAAAGCGAGGGGCAGGCGAACGTACAAGTTGCTCTGGAGGAGAACTGCCTAGCCCAGGGGTCGGCAACCTTTAACACCCAAAGAGCCGTTTGGACCCGTTTCCCACACAAAAGAAAACACCGGGAGCCGCAAAACCTTTTGACATCTAAAATGAAGATAACACAGCATATATCGCTTTTTACCTTAATGCTACATATATCTTCATTATGATTTAACTGCAGCCCTTTAGCACTGACTTTGACTCTGCAGAAAGCTGTTCTCCTATTCAAAATATATGAAAGGAGTCCTACTAGTTTATAAGGGAGTCGCAGCTATAGGTGTGTTTAGTGACTGATTAGCAGATAAACAGTCAAGTGATGTAAATTGCGACAGGTCCCAAGCACAGCTTTTAACATTCAGAGGAAGGAGATTACATTGGGACAAAGAGAATCTTTTCAGCAGCATTTCATATAACCTGAGAGCCTGCAGGAAGCTTGTTCCACTCTTTCCCTGCACAATAACAGAGGAATGTAGCAATTTACTTAACCGTTCCTGAGTGGACGCCTCATCTTCACCTCTTGGTATTTTGTAACTCGGAGCCTCGGTGGCAGACCGGCGGCTGTGACGCGCATTTTGGGCAACGGAGCTGCAGCGGAGGGATGCAAGAGCCACGTGCGGCTCCGAAGCCACGGGTCGCTGACCCCTGGCCTAGACAGTTCTCAGCACTAGCTCAGATCTCACCAGTGCCCCACGGCACTGTCCTTGCATTGTAACAGGATGCAGAGAATTGCAGGAGGTAGATGGCATGGCTGTGCTTTTATCCCGTTGCAGCCTGGAGCTCCCAAGCGTGTCAGGATACGAGGGTGCTGCATGCTTGCCCCTTTTTCCTTCACGGGGGGAGGCGATGGAGGACCTTCTCAGCGTAGAAGCTGGGTGGGTAAACATTCAGGGGTCAAGCACCGCGGACTTTTCAGGATTAAAAGCAACATGGGAGATGCAAGGAGAGCTTCAGAAAACACACTAGGAAATGTGTAGACAGGATAATAGGCAGCTTTTCTGTCTCTCTCACAGGTGGCAGGAAGACATTCATGACACAGTGTGGATTCTCCTCTCCGTGGTGAACTGGAAAGATCCGCTATGCTGTCCGATCAGGTAAGGGTAAAGGACGGGATATTGGGGCTGTGATCCCAAGAGACAGTGTGTATGCTTTTCTCCCTGAAGATAAAATAACTTTGCTTCTCTCACCTGGCTTCTACAGCTGAAATATCTCAGGGCTGCCCAGTACAATGTCCTGGGTGAATTCTACACCTTTGTTCACAGTGGACCTTTTTAATTAACTCCAACAGTGAAGAGAGCTGGCAGGATGAAAATGGAGGCAATCAAAGGAGGAAGCTGGCAGAGAGCTTTGCAAATATTGGGCCATCAGACAGAAAAGTGGATTCTAGAGGAAAGCCAGAACAAAGCAACAAAGACGAAACTGAGGCTGTTGCGGTTCAGGAGAAGGCAAGACTCACCAGGGAAAGTCGGAAGCAGCAGAAGAGGAGGAAGGGCAGATCTGAGAAGGATCCCTTTGACAGAGGAAGCCACAACCCTGAGTTAACAAACGCTGAGCAGGGCTGACCAGGACAGGACAGGTTGCTTTGGACAGCATGTATTCATAGGGTCACCTGAAGTCAGAGACCGCTTGATGGCACGCGGAAGCAACATCCAGCCAACTATTCCACCTTCTCCTCTCCATTCACGAGTGGAATTATTTATTTGTTTGTTTGTTTGTTTGGAGCATTCGCATGCCATCCCATCGCATCGCCTTGGGATGGCTTACATAAATAAAATAAAACATAATACAGATAAAATCCAGATCTACCCCTTTCTATGTAGCGAAGGGTTAGGGTATCCCCAGGAACGGAGCGCAAGCTGCTGCGATAGAATCCTAGGAAGGAGGATCAGGGTCAGGGCAAATGGGACCATGAAAAACTTTGAACCAGTAACAGTGAACCAAACTTCCGCGTTTCCCTGAACTCTTCTTGTGGATTGCAGTCAGACAGGAAGCATAGGAAATCAATGGTGTGGTCATATTTCTGGCAGGGGACATCTTGGAAACCTGGACTGTGAGGAAAAAAAAAAATATATATATATATATTTATTTCATAGACTCATAGACTAGTAGAGTCGGAAAGGGCCCTAAAGGCCATCGAGTCCAGCCCCCTGCTGTTGCAGGACACCACGTTACACCATCCCATTCAGATGGCTATCCATTTATTTTTTTAAGTTTTATACCACCCGGTCGCCGAAGCCCTCTGGGCAGGAAAAAGTTAAAATAAACAGATGTTAACAAGATGTTGATTTAGATGAATAAAACCATAATAGCAATTTCAATTGGAATGATTCAGCGCAGAAGCATAGTAGTGATGCAGAACAAAATGAAATATATACGAACAAGTTAAAAGGTTAACTGTTAAAATGCTGGGGAAATTGAAATTGAAATTCACCTGGCACTGAAAATAATACCAAGTAGGGGCCAGGTGCACCTCTGTGGAGAGCTTGTTCCACGACCGGGTGCCACAACCGAAAAGACCCTCCACTTGATAACCACCCACCTCAGTTCCTTTAGAAGAGGCTTCTGGAGAAGGCCCCTCAAAGTTGTCCTGGGAGTCCGGAGTAGGTACATATGAGAAGAAATGATCCTTCAGATAACCTGGCCCCAAGCCATTTTGGGCTTGAATGTTTGTTTGTTTGTTTATATTTATTTAAAGTTTTTATTTAAATAAAACTTTTCTAAAACTCTCTGGGTGGCTTACAAAGAATGTTTATGCTAGCACTTTGCTTGAGCCCAGAGTTCAGTTGGCAGCTAGTGTGGCTGGAGGGGAACTGGTGTAATGTGTCCTCGTGAGCTGGTCCCCATTAAGATTCCCATTTCAGGAAGTGGAGAAAGCTCGTCATGGGAACATCGGTTTAGCTCTTCCTTGATACAAAAAGATGTGCAGGGATACAGGGAGATCAGCTGTTGTCTGAAGAGATGCTGGGGTATTTTCCCTTCATGACGGCCCAGCCTGGGAATAAGAAACATTGTGTTGGTGGTTGTACAAAAATCCATCATCCACCAATGGATGATTGCAGTTTCTGTGGGTTATTCCTCCCTCCCTTCTTCCTCCTTGGTCCTCCCATATGTATCCCAAGGGATCCTGTGGTGGTGTTAGTTGCGAAGTCGTGTTCGACCCATTGCAACCCCATGGTACAACACCCCCCCAGGCCTTCCTCCACCATCCCCTGGAATCCACCCAAGCTCACACCCACTGCTTCAGTGACTCCATCCAGCCACCCCATCCTCTGCCGTCCCCTTCTTCTTTTGCCACCTGTTGTTCCCAGCATTATTTTATTTATTTATTTATTTATTTTTCAATTTATATCCTGCCTTTTTCCTACAAAGGGCTCAAGGCAGCTTACGTCATTCTCCTCCATCTTATCCTCACAACAACAGCCCTGTGAGGTAGGTTGGGCTGAGAGCCTGTGACTGGCCCAGAGTCACCCAGTGGGCTCCATGGCCGAGCGGGGACTAGAACCCGGATCCTCTGAGTCCCAGTCCCATGCTCTTCACCACTACACCACACTGGCATTAGGCTCTTCTCCAGGGAGTCCTTCCTTCTCATCAGGTGGCCTTCATTGCGTAGCTCAATGAAGCGATGAGCTGTGCCGTGCAGGGCCACCCGAGACGGACAGGTCATAGCAGAGAGCTCTGACAAAAGGTGATCCACTGGAGAAGGAAATGGCAACCCACTCCAGTATCTTTGCCATGAAAACCCCACGGACAGTACCAAAAGGCAAAAAGATCCTGTGGCAGGACCAACGTATTTGCCCTCTTGTTGCAGCTGCGAGATCTTTGGTGCTTGCAGTGGCTTTAGCTCCTTTTTTCTGGCAATTTAGAAAAGCAATCTCCCGTCTGACAGTGCCAACAGAGCTTTGTTGCCCTTTAAGTACAAGATGCACCCTGATTAGGTGAAAATCTTTTCACTTAAACCCCCACCCCTCTTGTGGCTCTAAAATGGCTTTTCTTACCAGGAGGGGGTCCGCTGCTGAACGGCAGCAAATCTCATATAGGCATTGACCCAGAGAGTCTCCCAGGCGCTTTCTGTTTCATTCTGTTTGTCTTGAGAGCTGCAAAAAGCTGACAACGGAAATGAAAGCTGCGCATGAGCTTTGGTTACAAAAACGGGGTGGCCAGTTAATTACCCCCTTTGTGGCAAGATCGGCAAGGTTTTCCTTCTGGAACTGGTTCTTCTGCTGGTCCTCTCCTTATCCCTCCCTCCCCTGAGTTTCCAGACGTGTGGGAAGGTGGAAAAGTGTAAACGAACCCTTTCTATGCTAACTGTCAACCAGTTGTCAAAATTCTGACTGGTTTTTTTTTTGTCTGTCAAGAAGTTTTTTTTTGTTGACAGCACTCTGCATTGTATTTTCACTGAAACGATGACCCAGCAACAGCTACTAGTACAATCTCTGGGGGAAAACAACGAGTGAAAGTGGCCGAAAGGCTGTCGTGAGTGCAGAAGGGCTTAGAACTACAGCTGGGGCTTTGCCAAGCATATCCACATTGGGATGGCATGATGACACACCATGGGTGGAACAACCCAAATATAAGCCATGGGTTGTCAGGCTGGGAGGTTGCTCACGAAGAAGCCACCTGTTGGGAAGTTTGTTTTATTTATTTATAAAACGTATATACCGTCCACTAGCCAGAAAGGCTCTCTGGACACTCGTCTAGGTTGCCTCGGTTCTCGCAGCACAACAAATCGCCATGGCTCGCCATGTCATGCAAACCCAGGCAGGAGGAATCGGCCACTTCCTCTCCTCCACCGATCTTAACTGTGCTTCAGGCAAGGATTCGCTTCACACCGACGGCCTTCTAAATTTTGAGCATCCTCCATAGGAGGTGCCAGCAGGGATTTAGTGCTTTGAAAAAAACCCGCAGATTAGTGATTTCCGGAATGGAACAACTCTTGAGTCCCAGCCCAGCACTCAGACCGTGGGGCTGCACTGGCCCTCAGGTATCCCTCTGACCCAGATCCAGACTGCCTTCACTCAGCCTTCCGTCCATCGCCCTGGGACCACCTGTCTGCATTTGGAACCCAGTTCATGGTGGGATCGACAGGGGTGGAACATGCTTTGTTTCAGCCCCATAATCTTCCAGCAACGGTCTCTTTCTTCGTTGCTTTTCTGTGCCAGCAAATGGCAACCTCCTGTATAAGATGGCTTCCCAGATTCAGGGCGCTTCAAACTGAGAGCCCTTGGCAGCCAAGTTGTATTAAGCAAAGGCCTTCTTGCAACAGATCAATGTTCAGGATTCGCTGCCAACACATGTCAGGATGTCCAGCTTTGGGGGACATGACAACACATCAGGGATGGCTGGGGCAGGTCAGTGGAGCTGGCAGAATGGCTTTCTGCCACCCTCCCCCCATCCAGAAAGAAGCATTTCTGCTGGTCTGGGAAGCACTAAATTCCTTTTGCACCAAGTGTGGACCACCCAGTGCAAAAGCATTTGAAGGAAAGCGGCACCTGCAGTGGAGGCCACCTGTGTAATTTTGGCTGTTTTTATAAGGTGCCCGGAGGGCTACTGCTGCCTCTGTGGGTGGAAGTGGTGGTATCATTACCATTCTTATGCTCTGTCGTTTCAGCTTCCAGTTTCCTTTGAGGAGGTCTCTGTGCATTTCACCAGGGCGGAGTGGGCCCTTTTGGAGCTGGGCCAGCGGGCTCTGTACAGGGCAGTCATGCTGGAGAATTATGGCAACGTGGCTTTTCTGGGTAAGGATCCTGTTGCCCTTGAGTGAGAGGCCCAAAGCATGAGTGGAAAACCTCGGGCTCTAAGCCCATGTTCCCCAGATGGATTCACAGGCTTCTCCTGGTCCCAACCCTTCCTCTCAACTACTGGTTGATCTCTGACTTCCTGGTTTTTGTGCAGCTTTCCCCTAATTTTCACGGCATGGAATGTTTCTTCTACGGATTAGGTCCTGGCAGAAGGTGCAATGAGGAACTTTGGACCTTGTCCATTTTCTGTTTGTGCACCAAGTGCCTGGCAAAGATTCAGAGTCTCTGCCAAGAAGGAGAACCTATCCAGGAGCCTAGTTTTTCTGTGTTTATTTAATGATTTATTTAAAGTATTTAAAGATTTGAAGGATTAAACTGTTCCTATATAGTCAAATGACTCTCAAGACTGTTTACAACATAGAACAAATTAGTACTATGTACATAGTACATAACATACAATGCCAAATTACTCGAAGTTGTGACAACCCGGATTCAGGCTAGACATCAGGAAAAGCTTCCTGACTGTCAGAGCAATACAGCAGTGGAGCCAGCTGCCTAGAGAAATGGGGGGCTCTCCTACACTGGAGACATTCAAAAGGAAACTGGGCAGCCATCTGAGCGGGATGGTGTAACGTGGTGTCCTGCAACAGCAGGGGGTTGGCCCTGATGGCCTTCATGGCCCCTTCCAACTCTTCTGTTCTAGGATTCTATGAAATTACATTTAAACAATCACAAGTTATAACCAATAAAATATCACTTAGTGAGAGTAAAACAGAGTACAAAATCAAGTGTATAGTCCAATCGAAATAATTATAAAAATAATTAAGTCAAAAAGGAAATTAAATAATCAGATAACCACAGTGTTATATAAAATAAGCTAAAATACAACATTTCAGCAATTAAACAGTTCTTACAAGGAGGAGGTGGGCTGTCCAGGCAGCCCTTCCCTCCCCTCCCCTCCCCTCCCGAGGCATCACTGACCCCACACCTTTCCTGCCTGATATTTCCAGTCTGGCGTTTCTGTCCAAGCTGGGCAGTCAATAGACACTAGATTCATGATTCCAAGCTCACAACAAGATGGCTCCCCCATGCCTTCTGTGGTCCCCGCAGCTCCCCAAAATGGAAAAACAAAATAGTGCGCTGTAACGCCTGGCTTGGGTGCTGTGGGGAAGCAAAGATTCCGACCTGCTCTCATTCAGTGTTACCGAGCAAAGCGTTCCCACTGAATTTCGGTGGCTGACTGCAATTTATCTTTTGCTCCCCCCTCCCCAAAATAGCCCCCAAACCCCATCTTAGTGGGTCGAGGGCACACAGCCTACTCTGGAGTCGCTGATCAGTAGAACTAACGGTGCCATTCCTTTGGTCTCCTCCTGCAGAGGGCCCTCTGCTTCCGCAGCCTCACCTCATTGCCTGGTTGGAAGAAGAGGAAGAGCGCTTTGCCCAGGAGTGTCGGGCAGGTAAACACTTGAATTTCCCATTGAAACCAACCCCGCTTCCTTCCCTGAATGGGCAGCGTGCTTTCCTTGGCTATGTTTCTTGTAATTCATCACTGTGCCAGATTTGGAGATCATGAAGTGTTCTCCACACATCCTGAGTAGTTTTATCTACTTGATTTCTCATAGCTGCTCTCGCCAGGAGCTTCTCTGCCGAGGTTTGGCTGTGCCGTAACATTCCCCGTCTTTCCCTGCCTCGTGTGGGTCTAGAGACTCGGCATCTTAATTCTGGGGTTACAGTAGAGATGTAGGGGAGACCCCCCATTTTCTCAAGCACCCTGTGCAGCTGGCTTGTCTGAGGTTCCTTCTCCAGGGAAGCAGAACTGAGACAGCCCTGGGTCTCTTCTTGTGAATTTTTGGCTTTGCGGTTCGAGAGACCTGCTGACCCGGAGTTTGTAGCAATGGTGGGCACATTCGGACTGTTTCCCCCTGCCAGGATCTCCCCAGGGACTGCACCCCTTCCAGCCCACTGAGTTTGGTGTGGCGTCATCTTAGCCATTCACCAGTTGCTTTGGCTTCTGGCAATCTGGCCGTGGGCCTTGCTGGAGGTCGCTGCCCACCCCGCCCTTGGTCAGAGTGCTCAGGAGGACCCTTGGAGCAACTGGGTTGGGTCCCTCCCCCCACCCCCTAATTCACCCTGGAAGCAGATTTGCCCCAGGCTGCTGGGTAACAACCAGGGCAAAGACTGGAAGAGGTTGGTGGTGCTGGCGGGGAGAACCGCTGGGCAAGAGCCGCCGAGCAATTCTAGATCAGGTCCAGCATCTGAAACTCGAAGCCCTTCCATTGGTCTTTGCAAATTCTCATCTGCAGATGAGCCCAGAGCGGCCTCTTCGGATTCTGCGCCATCTGGGACCTGGTCGGAAGAGGAGGCTTCGTGGGCCTGTGCCTGGGCCAGCCAGGACACCCCCTGGATGTCTTTTGTCACCGTTCCGGGGAGCGAAGAGACCTCCCCGAAGTCCTCCCGATCGGCTCTTCTCTGTGACGAGGCGACACGAGCAGCTCTGCCCCTGGCCGAGGTTAGAGAGAATTGTCCCTACGGGGGCGCCAGAAGTGGGTTCCTCTCTCTCTCAGCCCAGGAGGAGGACTTTGTGGGGGATTGTTGGCTTGGCCTCCTTCCGGGGAAGGACCTTCCCCTGCTCCGCTCGTGCTTGCTTCACACAGCAGCCTCCATACCTGTCTTCAGCGGAGGTGGTAGTTGGGTTGATCCTGATGAATGGAGCTTCTGCTGCACGTCTCCTGGGTGTGGGCGAGAACCAGAACCGGCTGTGAAGGGGGCAGAGCTTCCCGGTTAATTCCAGGCTGGGAGATGCCGGCATCCCTCATGCCTAGAGCATCTTCCTTTTCTCCAGCCGTGAGTTGCACTCTTCGATTGCTCCTGGCTGTTTTATGCCAGGAGGCCTCAGTATTCCAAGCCTCCCAGCTCAGGAATGTTGGGTGGCCTGAAGGGAAAGCCCGAGCACTTCCTTCCAGTGAGGTTCAAAGGAAGGGACTCTTTTGGCTTCGCTTCTTGTGCTGCAGCCTTCCGAGTTTTGCAGACCTTTCTGTGTCAGATAACCAGTCAAGAAAGCACTCCTGTGGGCGCCAATACAAAACAGTGGTGAGCCAGTGTGGTGTCGTGGTTAAGAACGTGGGACTGGGACTCAGACGATCTGGGTTCGAGTCCCTGCTCAGCCATGGAGCCAACTGGGTGACTTGGGGCCAGTCACAGACTCTCAGCCCAACCTACCTCACAGGGTTGTTGTTGTGGGGATATGATGGAGGAGGAGAATGATGTAAGCTGCCTTGAGCCCTTTGAGGAAAAAGGCAGGATATAAATTGAAAAATAAAATAAAATAAGAACAAAACACCAGTAGAAGCCAGGAGCTTTCCAGATTTGATTCATGCACTAATATGACCAGAAGCGGAAGCAAAGTTAAAAAAGGTAGTTTGTACAAAAAGACCTCCTTTCTTGACTTTTATTTGGTCACAATGCCAGAATTTTTCTACTGCCCTACTTGGCTTTTTCTTCCTTTGATTAGGAGGTGAGCACAATTACTGCAGCTTTGTTGACAAGGGAATGCGCCCTGTATTTTTCCAGGTCCCCGTGTCCTTCGAGGAGGTCTCTGTGCATTTCACTGAGGAGGAGTGGGCTCTGCTGGATCGGGGCCAGAGGGCCTTGTACAGGGGCGTCATGCTGGAGAATTATGGGAATGTCTTCTCTCTGGGTAAGGATCCCCCTTTGCCTTTCTTGATGGAGCCGGGAACACTTGAATTCCTGTTGTTCTCATCTGTTACTGGAAAAGATGTTGCCAAAGAGAAGGGCTGTGGCCAGTGGGTGTTGGTTGCCAGAATGCCTCTCTCTTCTGCCTTGGCAAAGCTTACCAGGCTCTTCCCAGCCAGGAATCCTCAACTTCCGACTGTGTACCGAGCACATATGAGAGAGTGGCACATTCAATGCCAATTCTTCGTCCTGCCACACCTGTGGAGGTGGTGGGATGTCCCGGCAGGTGCTTCTCTCCATGCTGGGCCATCCCATCCTTGTGGGTGGAAGGGGTGGGCTTCTCTCCCCCTTCAGAACTTCCCATTTGGATGATTCCAAGTTCACCATGCAGACGTCACACCTGATACGCTGGTATTTTAAATTCCTTGCCTGCCTTCCGTTTGTCTTTTCACTGAGATGATGGTTGTAGAACAGATTGTTTGTCCTTTCTGAACATTTTTGCAGGTGCAAGTACTGTAAATAACCGTTCAATTTTTTCTTCCATGCAGAAGGGCCCTTGATGCCCACAGCTGACCTCATCTCCTGGATGGAAGAGAAGAGTGAGACCAAGACAGGTAGGCCTTTAGATAGAGATATCTGTCATGGCATGGCGTATCTCCCTCTCTCTCCCTCCCTTTCTCTGTATGATTTCATTTTATATCTCAGCTTAATAGATGTGGCACCCAACAATACAAATACGAAAGGAAAAAAAAAAGCATTTTAGTCATCAGCAAGAATAGGAAACAAAACCAAGGCCCCAACAGAGGACATGTTAACAATCTAATATTGGTAACCCCCCCCTTTTTATTTAATCGTCATTTTAAAAATTAGCATTTTTAGTGGTTCACAGTCGCTTTTGATTTCATTTATCTGTATTGGTTTATAGTAATTTTATTGTACTATTTTATTGATTGTTTTTATGACTATTGGTTTTAATCTTGTAAGCCGTCCTGAGAGGCGATAGTGAAGGATGGCATATAAATGTTTTAAATATAAATAAATAAATAAATACATAAAGACTTTTCTATTTAGACAAGCCAGTTTGGGTGTGTGGAGCAGCCGTTTCTTGTCCAAAAATTGAGTGGGGTGGTCCCTGGTGAGCTTTCAGTGCATGTTCGGTTCTGCTCAGGAGAGACTGATCCATCTGACGGAATCCTCTTGGGGGAAGTACTTTCTGGCTTTATCCTCCCCGTTTCCACCCAGTGGAGATGTCCCTGGACCTCCCTCCCTGAAGTTCCTTTTCTTCTTCAGAGCGTAAATGTCTGAATGGTCCTCTGCCCAGTTCTGACATCAAAATGTGGCAACTGCAGGAGCCAAGAGAGCTTTGAAAGCTGCACACAGAAAGGCCCCGTCTGAGGCCTTGGAGAGCCAGTGCCCATCTGAGGAGGGAACTCTTGCTCATGAAGATTCACAGGCTAGTGTTGGTCGTGGAAACTGACAGGGAATTGCCAGTGTGTCTCCCAGTAATTTGATTCCCTGTGCTCTCCTGATGCACTGGTGACCCTCTCTTTGCAAACTTCATGGGCACTGGGACTCCATGGCACTCGATGTACCTATCTCAAAGTGTTAGTCCCTTTGAGGCCCTTGCTCCACCAGCTGTCCATTTGGCTCAGCAACTCATCCCTGCTGTGAAGATGTTACCTAAGCTGCTCCTTCCGTCCCTTGAATGTGGCCTTGGAGGGTGGTGCTTACCGCAGCCCCCGACCATTGGCCACTTCGGGCCACGTACCTCCACTCCTCATCAAGACAACTCCCCTGAGTCCTGGAGCCCACCTGCCTGGCCCTTCCAGAATCCTGAGTGGAATACACAGGGAGAGTCTGGTCATGTCATCACAGGAACAAAAGCACCAACAAAACAAAAAGCTTTCTCTGTGGTGACGCCCAACTTATGGAACGCGCTCCCTAGAGAGGTCCGCCTGGCACCGTCATTGTTTGCTTTTCAGCGCCAGGCCAAGACCTTTTTATTTAAATGTTATTTTAATTGTTGACTTTATTTATTGATTTTAACAATTTTTTGCCAGGATGTCTCCAATATTTTATGCAATTGTATCAGTTGTATTTATTTATGGTTTGGAAGCTGCCCTGAGGCTTATGCTAATGGGGCGGCATAGAAGTTCTCCAAATAAATAAATAAATCTATTAAACAGTTGTTCCAATTAGCCCTGGTAGTCCAGATGTTCTGGGATGGCAACTCCCATCGTTGCCAGCCAAGAGTGCCTGCATTTCTCAAGGGAAGCAGGCTAGGAAAAGCTGGACTAGATCCAGAGACTGGTAAAATACACATCCCACTGTGGGAATTCCCTGGTGAAATATTCCCTATGCAGTTCAGCACAGCAGGGTAAACCAGCGTGATGTTGGGTAATCGTTGCCTTTGTATCAGGCCAATTAATAAGACATCCAGGGCAAGGAGCATTGTACTTCCACCCCTCCCTCAGATTCTCATTGCAAAATTGTATGGGAATAAATATCACAGGAAGAAAAAAAGGCATCCATATCTGTACCTCATGAAGTGAAGAAAATGTGGTCAAGAAAGGAATTAATTTCTTGGGTATTTGAAACTCAGTCAGCCTTCTGCAGGGCATACAGACGGGAAAGGGGAGAGTTTTGGAGGCATTAAAATAAGAGGAGGGCTCAGCCTCTGATGAGAAGTTTGGCTTCTAGTTTGAATTCCTAACAGGATTTTGTGTTTCTTTCCTTCCCCATCCCCCTACTCTGCCAAGGAGAGGAACAGAAGAATGAGAATTATATGGAGCCATTTATGGTATCACTGGAAGGAAAGAAGCATGAAATCAGAAAAGATGTAGTTGGGAATTGGAGGCAAACAACGTATTTCGGTCAGAACAGACACTGTATTCAACTTACAAATATCCCTGCAGGAGAACAACCATATGAATGTATGGAAGGTGGAAAGAGCTTCAGTGATCCTGCTAGTCTTCATGCACATCAAAGAACACACACAGGGGAGAAATTGTATGAATGTATTGAATGTGGAAAAGGTTTCAGTAATAGTGGAAGCCTAAAAAGACATCAGAGAACTCACACAGGGGAGAAGCCATATCAGTGCCGGGAATGTGGAAAGAGCTTTAGTGAAACTGCTAGTCTTACTTCACATCAAAGAACACACACAGGAGAAAAACTATTTAAATGCATGGAATGTGGGAAAAGCTTCAGTCGACATCTGCATCTTACTGTACACAAAAGAACCCACACAGGGGAGAAACCATATGAGTGCATGGAATGTGGAAAGAGATTCAGTGTGAGCAGTAGTCTTGCTTCACATCGAAGAACTCACACAGGGGAGAAACCATTTAAATGTATGGAATGTGGAAAGAGCTTTAGTCGGAATCAACATCTCACTTTACATGAAAGAACTCACACAGGGGAGAAACCATTTGAATGTATGGAATGTGGAAAGTATTTCAGGTACAACGGACACCTAGCTAATCATCAGAGAACCCACACAGGAGAGAAACCATTTAAATGCACAGAATGTGGAAAGTGCTTCAGTGTGAGCACCAGCCTTGCACTGCATCAAAGAACCCACACTGGGGAAAAACCGTATATATGTATGGAATGTAGAAAGAGCTTTAGTCGGCGTCAACAGCTTACTGCTCATGAAAGAATCCACACAGGAGAGAAACCCTTTAAATGCTTGGAGTGTGGACGGAGTTTCAGTCAGAAGGTGACCCTTATATTCCATGAGAGAATCCACACTGGGGAGAAACCATTTAAATGCCAGGAATGTGGACAGAGCTTCAGTAGTGCTGGTGGACTTACTTCACATCAAAGAACACACACTGGAGAGAAACCCTATCAGTGTGAGGTGTGTGGAAAGAGATTCAGCACTAGAGGAAATGTTCATGCACATGAAAGTACCCATACAGATGAGAAGCCATATAAGTGTGAGTGTGGAAAAAGTTTCAGTCATAAGAGAAACCTTAATATGCATCAAAGAACACACACAGGGGAGAAACCATATAAGTGTGTCGAATGTGGAAAGGGTTTTAGTAATAGTGGAAACCTTAAAAGGCATCAGAGAACCCACACAGGAGAGAAGCCATATCAGTGTATGGAGTGTGGAAAAAGCTTCAGTAATACTGGTAGCCTCATTTCACATCAAAGGATTCATACAGGTTTAAAACCATTTAAATGTATGAAATGTGGAAAGAACTTTGGTCGACGTCTGCATCTTACTTTACATGAAAGGACACACACAGGGGAGAAACCATATCAGTGTATGGAGTGTAGAAAGAGGTTCACTGATACTGGTAGCCTTGCTTCACATGAAAGGACCCACACAGGAGAGAGACCCTTTAAATGTATGAAATGTGGGAAAAGGTTTAGTTGGAGTCAGCATCTTACCTTACATGAAAGAACCCACACAGGCGAAAAGCCATTTAAATGCATGAAATGTGGAAAGAGTTTCAGTGATAATGGACGTCTAACTAATCACCAAAGAATACACACAGGGGAGAAACCCTTTAAGTGCATGGAATGTGGAAAGAGCTTCAGCGTGAGCACTAGCCTTGCCTTGCATCAAAGAACCCACACAGGGGAGAAACCATATAAATGTAAGGAATGTGGAAAGAGCTTTAGTCGGCGTCAACAGCTTACTGCACATCAAAGAATCCACACAGGGGAGAAACCCTTTAAATGCCTTGAGTGTGGAAGGAGCTTCAGTCAGAAGGTTAACCTTAAATTCCATGAGAGAACCCACACTGGGGAGAGACCATTTCAATGCCAAGAATGTGGACAGAGCTTCACCAGCAGTGGCAGCCTTACTTCACATCAAAGAACACACACTGGGGAGAAACCCTATCAGTGTAAGATGTGCGGAAGGAGATTCAGCACTAGTGGAAATGTTCATGCACATGAAAGAACCCATACAAATGAGAAGCCACATAAATGCATTGAGTGTGGAAAAAGCTTCAGTCGTAAGAGAAACCTTAATATACATCAAAGAACCCACACAGGGGAGAAACCATATAAATGTAAGGAATGTGGGAAGAGCTTTAGTCGGGGTCAACAGCTTACTGCACATCAAAGAATCCACACAGGGGAGAAACCCTTTAAATGCCTTGAATGTGGAAGGAGCTTCAGTCAGAAGATTAACCTTAAATTCCATGAGAGAACCCACACTGGGGAGAGACCATTTCAATGCCAAGAATGTGGACAGAGCTTCACCAGCAGTGGCAGCCTTACTTCACATCAAAGAACATACACTGGGGAGAAACGCTATCAGTGTAAGGTGTGTGGAAGGAGATTCAGCACTAGAGGAAATGTTCATGCACATGAACCCATACAAATGAGAAGCCGCATAAATGCATAGAGTGTGGAAAAAGCTTCAGTCATAAGAGAAACCTTAAGATACATCAACGAACACATACAGGGGAAAAACCATTTAAATGTTTGGAGTGTGAAAAGTGTTTCAGTATGAGTGTTCAACTTAGTTTTCATCAAAAAAGCCAGCACAGGTTTGAAACAGGATAAATACATGGGGATTAGAAAGATTTTTTAGGGCTAGCATATGATTTCTTGCCAATCAAAATGTTCAGATGGAGAGAAACTTTAAAGTGTTTGTTGCTTGGGAAGGGCTTTAGTCAGAATCAGTACCTCACTGAACATGAGAAGACCCACAGATGGGAAAAACTGTAAATGCTTTGAGTGTGGAGAGGGCTTCTATCAGCCATCAGACCTTAATGTACATCTAACAACCCACAAAACTATATAGATGGTCTGAATGTGAAAAGCATTTTAATGATTGTTGTTGTTGTTATTTGGGAAGTTGTGTCCGACCCATCGCAATCCCACGGACAATATTCCTGCAGGCCTTCCTCCACCATCCCCCGGAGTCCACTTAAGCTCACACCCACTGCTTCAGTGACCCCATCCAGCCACCCCATCCTCTGGCGTCCCCTCCTTCTTTTGCCATCTATTGTTCCCAGCATTAGGCTCTTCTCCAGGGAGTCCCTCCTTCTCATTAGGTGGCCAAAGTATTTGAGTTTCATCTTCAGTATCTGGCCTTCTAAAGAGCAGTCAGGGTTGATCTCCTCTAGGACTGACCGGTTTGATCTCCTTGCAGTCCAAGGGACTCTCAGGGATTTAAAAGCACATCATGGCATAAATAAGGGAATACACATAACAATGATGGGAAAACATCAATGCCACACAAATGTGCAAAAGAGTAAAAAACCTCCCATCCCACATAACACACGCACAATTATTAGATGTTAGATTACACTAAGATGACTAAATGCTCCAACTTCAGCTTCCCCACCTTGGTGTGCTTCAGATGTTTCAGACAACCTTTAAATGTATGAAATGTGGAAAGAGCTTTGGAATCTATGGAATGTGGAAAGTGCACTTGAGTCCAATGGCTCCAACATTTTAGGATTTCCTAAAAGTGCATAATTATCTAAAAGTACATAAGTTTGCAACTGAAGAGTGCTGGAAAAAGGCACTCGGTGAATAGATTTACTGTGACTGGTCATCATTTATTAGTTTTTGTGACCCCTATGTGAACCAGTACTTTGCAACGTTGGAACTTTTTTATGCTTTTTCTTCATTTCTTTGTCTGGATTTAAATACTGGGTTGGAAACCGAGAAGTGCATTCAGAATGCCACTTGTACTATGGGGCTTTTCTGTCTCTCTCTCCCCACTTCAGCTCTCTCCCCACTGCCACCCCAGCTTTCCCAAAGCCACTCCTTTTGGATCGAGGGATCCTCTGGAATGGGATGGGATGGGGCTTCTGGTGAAATGGGATATGTCCAACACCTGGGGAAACAGCAAGCTGAGGCCTTTTTTGGATGGTTACACGGAAACAAAGAAACTGAGCGAGTCAGAAGGGCTCTTCCGGGCCATCTAGTCTGACCCCCGACTCCAGCCGACTCCGCTCATGACACGCCTACCATGTACATGTCTAGCAAGGCCTTTGGATTCCAGGCACCATGTGTAATTGGAATTTTTAAAAATATTACATTATAGGGGAACTTGGGATTTGTTTCCTGGGGATCCATCATGTAATATAACTGACTGAACCAGAGTTTCCAAATGTGCTTGCACAGTTGGAAGGGGCAGGATGAGGTCTCTGTATTCCGAACTGTGTTCAGTCGGGCTGTGCTTGCTTTGCACTTGAAGAAGCAGAGATGCGTCATCCAGTTTAGCTTGAATTAGGGGGGCGAGGGGCAGTTGTTTGGCAAGTAAGAGGCCTTGCCTTAAAACGTTGCATCTTCTGTCTGGGTCCCAGAATAACCTACACGATCACCTGTAAACATGCTGTAGTTCCAGTCCCTTCGTGGTATACCCAGACTTTTCAGTTGCCCAATTTGTATTTATTGGTAATTTATTATGTTCTATTGTATTTCAATGTATCTTGTTGTGTTGTAAGCCGCCCCGAGGCTTCGGCAAGGGGCGGCATAGAAATGTAATAATAATAATAATAATAATAATAATAATAATAATAATAGAACATAGGAAAAATTTTGCCATGATGTATTCTACCTTAAACAGGAATCCATCCTGAGCTAATATTAATTGAGAGAGATGGTAATGTGTAAAAGGAGGATTTTGTAAGATTTTTGCCCCTTTGGACTTTAATATTTAACACTGTGCAGTTAGAACAGTGTGAAATGAGGCTTGTTCGTATACTAGAATGAAATGAAAGAGGTGAGGGGGTAAATCTAAACAAATGCATTAAAATGATTTTGTCATATGTTACCATCATGAGTTTTCTTACTGCCTCATTCCCCTATCTTTTAAAGTCATTATCATTTCTTAATTTCTTATTTTGTGACTTTATACTGTTGTTTCATGCTAGCCGTACTGAATAGATTTTATGAGAAATGTTATATGCTGCAGCCTTCTTAGGGTTCAATAAACATATTTGTACTTCAGTCCTTCCTGTCTGACCCCGTAGTTTAATATGTCCACACAATATGTTCCCTCTCATGTTTTATGCTATTTTTATTTCCCCTAAGTCCTACAACTACCAGCATTTCACCAGCCAATTGCTGGACATCTTTCTGTCTAAACAGAATTTCATTAATGGATCAGTTTTGGCTTTGGCCTTTCTGGGCCTTAGAGGTTTTTGGCTATGAACCTCAGATGAGGTTCTCCCTTTCCTGCTGCAGGAAGAGGGAAACACCATGTACGTCCTTCATGAAGCAGAAGAAGATAAATGATTGAGTCTTGGTAATGTTTCAGGTCCTATCGAGTCCTATCCACAGTGTTGACCACAGAATCAGGATTGGGAGAACCTTTTCTAAAATGGATTTAACTCCCTGGAAAACTGCACAGAAGATTTAATCAGTGGTAACTACTTGTATTAGAGGGGAACCATCGGGATGGTGGCCAGTGACAAGCGGGGTCCCCCAGGACTGTGTCTTGGGACCGACCCTGTTCAATCTTTTTATCAATGACCTGGAAAAGGGGGTGACCAGCCTGCTAATCAAATTCTCAGATGATCCTAAAATGGGGGATAACAGGATGGCGTTCAGTGAGGATAAGTGCAAGGTCTTGCACTTGGGGCATAGGAATAGGTGTCCTAAGTACAGGTGAGGGGACAAGTGGCTGGAGAGCAGCACTTGTGAAAGGGACCTCGGGGTGCTGGTTGACTGCAGGCTAAACATGAGTCAGCTTTGTGATGTGGTGGTTAAGAGGACAAAAGCCACCCTTGGTTGGAAAGCCGGAAGTGTGGCTTCTAGATCAAGAGAGGTATTACTACCACTCTACACGACTCTGGTGCGCCCTCAACTGGAGGATTGTGCTTAGTTTTGGGCCCCTCATTACAGGAAGGATATAGCCAGGTTGGAGTCAGTGCAGTGTAGGGCCACAAGGTTGGTGGCCGGTTTGCAGGGGAAGCCATATGAGGCGAGACAGGGAACTGGTGCTTTTCAACCTGGAGGAGACTCAGAGGGGGTATGTTGGTGACATACAGGTAAATGAGGGGTGTCACACGGAGGTGGGTAGAGACCTGTTCTCCCCTGCAGAGGATGAGCTCCAATGGAGCAAAGCTCAGGGAACCAAGGTTCAATTTGGATGCCCGGAAGCACTTCCTGACAGACAGGACCCTGCGGGTGTGGAATGGGCTTCCACTGGAGGTGCTTGAGGCCCCATCAGTGAGGGTGTCCAAGGATAGGCTGGACATGCACATGGTAGGCATGTTGTGAGCAGAGCCGGCTGGTGCTGGAGGTCAGACTAGATGGCCTGGGAGACACCTTCTGACTCGCTCTGTTTCTATGTTGTTTCCCCTGAAAAGGTTGGAAAGCCAGAAGTGTGGCTTCTAGATCAAGAGAGGTATTACTACCACTCTATATGACTGGTGCGCCCACAGCTGGAGGATTGTGTTCAGTTCTGGGCTCTGCATTACAGGATGGTTATAGTCAGGTTGGAGTCAGTGCAGCGTAGGGCCAGAAGGATGGTGGCCGGATTGCAGGGGATGCCATATGAGGTGAGACTGAGGGAACTGGGTCTTTTCAGCCTGGAAAAGAGGAGACTTGAAGGGGATCTGTTGGTGGTATATAGGTACGTGAGGGGGTACTTAGGGACCTGTTTTCCCCTGCTGAGGAGGGCAGGACACTTCCAATGGAGCAAACCAAGTTTCAGTTTGGATGCTAGGAAGTACGTCCTGAGAGCAGGACCCCAAGGGTATGGAAAGGGTTTCCATGGGAGGTGGTTGAAGCCCCATCAGTGAGGGTGTTCAAGGATAGGCTGGACATGCATATGATACGCATGTTACCAGAGGAACCAGCTGGAACCGGGGAGGAGGGGTGCTCAGACTAGATGGCCCGGGAGGTCCCTTCTGGCTCTGTTTTTATCTTTCTATGTTTATAAGTTTGGGTTTATACTCTATCTACATTTGAACTTTTCTTCTGTAAGCTTTATTTGAGTGAAGTCCTGCTGACCAAATTATGCCCAAAGCATCTCTTTGAGTGACAAGGCCTTTGAGGGATTTCAGGGGCTACTCAAGTGGGCACAGGTATGCAAAATCCAGGCCGGGCCAGGAAAAATCAGGAATTCATTTCCAGATAAATGGAGGTGGATTCTGGACAAAAGGGGCCGGCAGTCTAATGCAACAGGGATGGTGGAGTCTTGGCCACATCCATGGAGCTGATGGGGAGCTTTCAAGCGGTGGGGGTGGACTTGCAGCCCTTCAGATGTTCTGGCTCACAGTTTCCAGGCTTCCTCCCCATAGCTGAGGTTTGGAGAGAGTTGCAGCCCAAAACATCTGGATGCCTCAAGTTGCCTTTCCTACTCTGTGGGATTTGAGACGAGCTCATAACTACTTGCAAGCTTGGCTACCACTCTGCCTCTGAGAGGCCTAGGGAAAAAACGCCATGCTACATATTCAAGATCTGTGTATTTTGGACACCTTCCCAAACACTGTCTCTCCCCTGTAAGACCAAGCAACTGACGTTTCTGAGAAAAGGTAGCTAAAGGTAGTTGTCTTCATGACAACCCTGTGAGGCAGGTGAAATGTAGAGTCATTGGGTGAGCTTCATTAGGTAGGCAGAGTGGTGTAGTGGTTAGAGCACTGGGCTGGGAACCGAGAGACTTGGATTCTATAACCCACTCAGCCAATGAAGATCACAGGGTGACGCTGGGCCTGTCACTGACCCCGGGCCCAGCCTCCCTCACAGTTTCCCAAACATTGTTTGCTTTGCCATAAGACCTCATGGGGTTGAGGATGAAACGGAGAGGAGGAGAACCCCTTAGCCACTCTGGGCTGCTTCCAAAGGAAAGCAGGGTGAGCGAGAAATGCAATGCAATGGCAACAGCAAGCCAGTGTAAGGTAGTGCTTAAGAGTGTCGGGCTGGGACCTGGGAGAGCCGGATTCTAGTCCTGCTTTTCTGGGCGACTCTGGGCCAGTCGCTGACAGCCTAACCCACCTTGCAGGGTTGTTGTGAGGATAAAATGAAGAGGAAGTGGAGGATTAGGTAAGCTGCCCTGAGTTCCTTGAAAGGAAAAAGGTGTGAAATAACTGTAACAAATTATTATTTATAATAATAAATATAATATAATATAATAATATTAATATAATTAGTATTAATAATACAATATAATATATTATAATAAATAACTATATTATTTATAATTTATTATTATAATAAATTATTATAATTTATAATTTATTATTATAATTTATAATAATAGAATAGAATAATAGAATAATAATGGAATAATGGAATAATAATAGAATCTGTTTACCTCTTGGGAGCATCGCAATAGAGCTGTTGTTGCATTCCTGTCTTACTTGGGGTCTTCCCACATGCAACTGGTTGTCTACTCTGGAAGCAGAATAAGAAGAACCCCCTGGGTGTGATCCAGCAGCGCCCCCCCCCCCCCAATATCCAGCAGGGCTTTTACATACAGCTATCCACATTCCCTGGGATTGAGTGGAATCGCAGTCCCATGTCACCCCACGTCCATGACACATTTGGGAGTTTTCTGTCCCTGCAAAGAACAGGAAAGAGCCACCTCGCAACCGGATCAGGTAAGGGAGGCTGAGCTTCCCGTAACTGAGCCCAGAAATTCCCAGAATTGTCCCTTCTGGACAGCTGATCTTCCCACACAAGGTGCTGCCGGGTGTGAAGGAGCAAAAGCATCCCGTTGTCCATCTTTGCATCACAGAAAGCAGGAAAGATCCTTTCTCTCTTTCACATGCTTTTTGGAACTGCCAGTATGAAGGAAGCCCACGGGTGACTCATGTGCAAAGCTTACCTTTTAGCTTACACAAACCATTTTATCCCTGCTAATAAAGGGCAGGGCGGAAGCCCTGGGGGGAATCCAAGCCATTGTTGTGCTGGTACATTAAATTAGGTCAGGGTTTTCCAGTGCTGAATCCCTGAATTTGCATCCACAATCTTTCCCTCCCAAATCTTTGGGTTTCCTTCCTCCCTGCTTTGTAGATTTAGCTACCTGGATTTGTATATGTGAGCGCAATGGATGCACAAGGAATGCATTCGGTTTTCTAGCTATACACATAGGCTGGGACACCCACTGGAAAGCCAAAAGGGTGCCAGCTGAAAGGCGCCGCTCCCTTGCAAGCTCAGCTGTCATCCCAGTCCAGCAGCTTTATGATTCAGTCACAACAGATAAGCCTCGCTTCAGGCTACAGACCGGAGCTTCCTGCAGTCAACAGAGTCAAAAATCCACACGAGTCTTGCATAATATGGGATCGGGAAACTCTCCAGAATTACCTAAGAGAAAGCATCGCGGAGGAAAGTGGAGTCAAGTTGCTCCAACCTTTCCTGTTTGCGCTGCTTCAGCTGGGGGCTGCTGTCCAGCGGGGAGCTTTCCGCAGGTGGCCCCCTCTGGGGGCCAGACCCCTAGAAGACTGTCTTTGCTTCCTTCTGCCTCCTTCCCACCTGATGGCCAACCCTTGGATCGCTGATGCTCACTCCTCTTTAGGAGTTTGCATTCCCTGCTTGCTTGCTTGCAGTCAGAGAGATCGGTCTGTGGTTGGATGGCCTCCTTTTTCTCCCCGCTGTCCCCTCATCTCCAGTTCTCATGCCTTTGATGCCGTGTGGGAGCATCTCTCCCCATATTAAATGGGTTCCCGCATCTTCTTGAACTGTGTTTGCAGTGGGGTGGGGATCAATCCCTACAGTATACATTGTCCAAATGTTGAAAATCCTCAGTCCATTACATTACAGGAGGTTACTAATCCTCATGGTTAATTAATTAATTAATTTTTATTATTTATTTAGCATTTTTATATGCCGTCCCAGTCGCATAAGCCTCGGGGCGGCTTCCAACATTGAAAATACACAATAAATAAATAAACAAACAAATAAATAAATGAATCACACATATAAATATATAAAATGTAAAATCTGGATTCATCCTGGCTATAAAAGTATAAAACCAATAAATAACATTAATGATTATTAAAATATTGTTTGAATAAAAAGGTCTTAATTGCTACCTCCTGTACCAGAGGCAGTGTGCCTTCCTACACCATGTGCTGGGGAACATGGGCAGGAGTGTGCTGTTGCACTCATGTCCTGCCTGAGGGATTGTGTGAGCAGCCGGTTAGCCACTGTGCTAACACAATGCTGGGTGAGATGGAGCTCGGCCCAATCCAGCAGGGTTTCTTTATATTCTGACAATGTAATTGCTTGTTCTTCCGATGTTGTAAGATCAGTTTTTTTCAGCAGCATATCCATCAATGCTGACCATTCATTCATTTCCGAGAAGCAAGGCGATTGTGATGTGTTCATCAAGCAAGATTAAAGGCTAGTCTAGTGGAAAATGTACCTGTGTAAGTCTCCTCCCTCAGATGCTGCCAAAACATACATGCCAAAGACATATTAGCTCTGTTGCACCGCCAGCATTAGCAGTGCAAATCCTGGAGTGGACATTTTGCAGTGTCTGATGGAGCCAGGACCCTTTTTCGCTGAACCCGAAGATCCAGAGGTGTGAGGGGCAGTTGCCAATATGGTGATACAGGGTGTTTTTATGGGGAGCCATCTTTTCCAGCTACTTATGGCACAATTGCCTCACAGGCAAACATTTCCAAGGCAGCCACTCAGAGGTCCAGGTCAACGTTTGTTCAAGAGTTGGACATAGAAACGTAAAAACTGAGCAAGTCAGAAGGAACCTCCTGGGCCATCTAGTCTGACCCCTGGCTCCAGCCAGCTCCGCTCATGACATGCCCACCATGTGCATGTCCAGCCTATCCTCGGATGATTTTTTTGACATGGGTGATTTTTCCAAAGCTGCTTTTAGCAGCATGCTTGACAGAGGGATCAAGCCTAGGTAAAGCTTCTGGGAACTTTCTCGAAGTACACAGACCACCTGCCTAGGTACCACTTTATCGCATGTTCGGCACAAGGACATTTCTCTGCACTGCAGGGAAAAAAGAACAGCGAATAGTTCTAGTGATGTGTGACTTGCCCACAGTGCGTGGAGAGTTTCCCCACTCCTGTCATGTTGTAATGCCTGAATGGGATAGTTTGAGTGGTTTGATGGGGTCCATGAAAAGGTTAGAGTCAGACTGAATGGGCCAATTTCAAGAGTTTGAGATTTCTTGAAGTGGTCTTGAGGACCTTCTTGAAGTGGTCTTGAGGAGCTGGTGGCAGGAGGTCAAACACCGCTGAAAGGCTTGCCGTTGTTGTTAGTCGCGAAGTTGCGTCCAACCCATTGCAACCCCATGGCCAGGGTGGTGTAGTGGTTAAGAGCATGGGACTGGGACTCAGATGACCTGGGTTCGAGTCCCCGCTCAGCCATGGAGCCCACTGGGTGACTTTGGGCCAGTCACAGACTCTCAGCCCAACCTACCTCACAGGGCAGTTGTTGTGGGGATAAGATGGAGGAAGAGATGTAAGCTGCCTTGAGCCCTTTGTAGGAAAAAGGCAGGATATAAATTGAAAAATAAATAAAAAATAAATAAAATAAAAACATTCCTGCAGGCCTTCCTTCTTCCACCATCCCCCAGAGTCCACTTAAGCTCACACCAACTGCTTCAGTGACTCCATCCAGCCACCTCATCCTCTGCCGTTCCCTCCTTCTTTTGCCATCTATTGTTCCCAGCGTTAGGCTCTTCTCCAGGGAGTCCTTCCTTCTCATTAGGTGGCCAAAGTATTTGAGTTTCATCTTCAGTATCTGGCCTTCTAAAGAGCAGTCTGGGTTGATCCCTCTAGGACTGACTGGTTTACTCACCTTGCAGTCCAAGGGGCTCGCAGGAGTCTTCTCCTGAAAGGCTTGCTCCAACTTAATTTTGATCAAACCAAGTTGGAGGAGGAACCGACACAAAGAATATCCTTCACCTACTGCAGACAGAAAGAAACAAAGCATCCTCAAGTTTTGCCAGAGCAGATGAAAAACATTTCCCAGTGGGTCGATGAAGAAGGAGCGTGTGGGGTTTAAACCCAGAAGGTCACGATGCATTTGAGCTGTGCATTCTAGGGACACCTGCCCCATGGAACACCTTCCCACATAAGCTGAGAAGTGGAAATGGACAGCAGCTGGATGCTTCTTGAAGAGACACCTGTTTTTTCAGGTGTCTCCCAACTTCCACTTGCACTGCTGTGTTTTTGAAACTTTTATATAATTATTATTGTTTTTACTTTGGTTGTTATTATGCTTAGACACCTTCTGCTATAAAGTGGTATCTAAATTGTTTAAATAAATAATACATATGGCCTGCCCAAAGCACTTGGGCCAGCCTGTAATATCTACTTTCAGTACTCAAAAAAGTCCGCTCTCTGTCCAAAATTCTAATGGCTCTACATGAATCTCAGTTTCTTTGTTCCTAAATTTAGGAGTCATCTTGTGGTCCAAATGAGACTATTGCCATTAAAACTCACAATAAAGTTTTATCATTAAGACTTACCATTAAAATGTGCAATGATTTAAACACTTTTTAAAACTTTACAACCATGTGAACATTCTCTCTCGATGTAAAACTCTGCTAACCACTTAGATTTCAAGGGCTTTTCCTAGAAAAAGCACAAGGGGGCACGTTTGCAAGACGTGAATTCAATAACTTTATACTTTCCATGTTGAGCTCTGAGATTTGAGTACTCGGTGAATGTGCTGCAAGTCAGGCCTTTTAGTCACTGGCACGAGGAAAGGAAGCCAAGGTGGGCAAAAGCAGCGAAGGAGGGAGCAAAACCAGATATTACTTGCGATGTAGCTGCTTCTTGGGTCTCCATCCATGAATTTCTTTCCTTTTTTTTTTTGATCTGCGGGGCAGCCCAGGTGAGACAAAATCTGCCCAGCAACCATGCACAGAAGGCAGAGTACATTTTCCTATTGGGTGGCTATTTCCCCCCTCAGCCGATCTTGGCTCAGGTTCTGTTTTCTCCCTTGCCTGGTTGCCAGCAAGGACGTAAAGGTGACGGAGAAGGCCTTGGGTCTGAACTGTCTTACTTTTTGGAGGGGGGGGGGGCAGCTGTCCTGGTCCAGAGGACCTGCTTGGCTTTGTTCCTCTGGGGCCGACCCCCCCCCCCACTTCAAAGGAAAGGCAGAAAGGCAGAATTAGCATTGGCTCTAAAATCTGTAGTGAATGATGTATAGTCTTGGCCTGGAGAAAAAGGTGGCAGAGTTTGCTTTCCACAGTTTGGAGGGGAGCCAAAACCCCTGTTCACTGGCTTTTATGTTTTGCAAGCTCTGTGGGGCAGGGACTAGCTTAGTATGGAGCTATAGCATGAAGAGCATGAGCAAATATTTGCATATAGCAGAAATTATGGTAGATATTCCCCACATCATGTTATGAGTTTCTGAGTATATGAACTTAGAAATGAATCTGAGTGGAATGCTTTTGAAACAAATCAGAATCTATAGAGGTGCCCCTATTTTTTTTGTCTATCATCGATATTTGCACGCAACACCAAGCGGCCATTCAAAAGCCCCTTTTTAGTGTGTTATGAGAGGCAGATGCAGCTTTGCTTTAACCTCACATGGCAACTTTCCCTTCATATTATAAATCTGCATGTCATTAAAATATTTATATTCTGCCTATTGTGCCCATAGCATCTCTAAGCAGTGCACAATCAACAATTAAAAAGCCATTATAGAAAAGAAAATCTGAACTACACATGAATAAAAATATAACATCCAATAAATAAACGACATCCGTTAAAAATGCAAATAGAGCTTTGGTGGCATCTACTCAATATCGAAATGTATTTTTTAAACGTTGATCTTTGTCTGAAAGGAATATAAAGAGCCATCAGGCACTTTCTTCCGAGAAGGGGAAGGCAGCCTGTGGAAGAAGGGTTAGATCAACCATTTTCCACTACAATGTCCCTGTGGGATATGCTTGGCAGGGGTGGTGACTAATTGTAATGAGCCTGGGTTAGAATCCCAGCTTTTCTTCCATTCAAATGCAGCCCTTTGGTTCCTGCTGCAGCCCTCCACACACTGCTGTAGGAATAGGAATGAGGATGAGCATAAAACGGTGTGTGAATTGACCCCTGCTTTGTGCTTCATTCAGCATTTTGCTTTTTCTGTCCCCTCCTGAAATAAGAAAAAGGAGAGAAGGAGAGATAAAGCAGAGGCCAGTAAATGCAAAGCTTTAATGCATCAAAATTGAAGACAGCCTCCTGGATTTTTTTTTTTGGGGGGGGGGGAGGGAACGACTGAAAATGCTCTTTCCCAGCATGCAGCTCTGCAAACATGATGCTGACTTCAAAATACAGCAAGAAGATAGAGTGTTTTATTAGGATTTCATATCACACATTGCTTAACACAGCCTTTTAATGTAAACCATTCACAAAGATGGTTAACTAAATTATGGCAGGATGCCCTGCTTGGTCAGCGTTGCCTTAGGGGGAAGTGCAAAGCGGAGCCTTCCTCCGTGAGGTTGTTTAACCTTGGAGTTGGGACTCAGAACACCAAGACTCGGGCCATGCCGTCCTGTGGCTGCCATGGTGCCCCACCACATCCTGATAAACAAATTAGCAAAAAGTGAACTGGCTAGAACAACTATTAGGTGGATCCAAAATTGACTGCAAAAGCCGACACAAAGAATGCTGTTCCATGGCAGCTTCTCAAACTGGAGGAAGGAGACGTGTTGGGTCAGTCACTGGGGTTTAGCCCAGTGCTCTTCAACATCTTGATGAGGAATTACAAGGAATAGTAATGAGATTTATGGATGATGCAAAACTGGGTGGAATAGCAAACGGCCTAGACAGAAGACAGAATGAAGATTGAGGGTTATCTTGATGAACTTGACCACTGGGCTGAAAGCAAAAAAAAAAAAAAAAAAAAAGAGAGATTCAATAAGGACAAGTGCCAAGTCCTCCATCTTGGAAAAAGAAACCAGATGCATCCATGCAAGATGGGGAATGTGTGGCCCAACAGAACTGAAAAACAAAAAGACCTGAGAATAATTGTGGGCAATGGGTTAAACAAGAGTCAACAATCCGATGCAGCCACCAAAAGGGCAAATGCTATTTTGGGATGCATTAACAGAAGTTTTATGTCCAAAGCACACGAAGTAGTAGTTCCTCTATACTCCTCAATAGTCAGACCCCCACCTGGAATACTGTGTCCAGTTCTGGGCACCAAGATTTAAGAAAGATGCTGGTAAATTAGAAAGGGACCAGAGGAGGGCAACAAAAATGATCCAGGGATTGGAAGCATTGCCCTGTGAGGAGAGACTGCGGGAACTGGGCCTGTTCCCAGTGAAAAAGATGAGAAGTGGAGATTAGAAAGTCTGTCTGTTTCAACAAACAAAGAAACTTCCTTCTGGACATCTACACAAAGGCTTCATTCAGTCTTCTCTTCTCAAGGCTGAACCAGGGCGACTTATTTTATATTGTTAATTTGTTGTATGTATTATATTTTAATTTTATGTTGCGAGCCGCCCCGAGGCTTTGGCGAATGGGGCGGCATAGAAATGTTTTAATATTTATTTATTTATTTATTTATTAAAACATTTCTATGCCGCCCCTTGCCGAAGCCTCGGGGTGGCTCACAACACAAAATAAAATACAATAAAATACAAAAATAAATAAATAAATAGATAGATAGATAGACAGGATATCCCTCTAGAAGTACCTCAAAGGCTGTCACAAAGAGGAAGGTCAAGCTCTCTTCTTGCTGATGCCAAAGTGTAGGACATGGAAGAATCAATACAAATGATGACAACCCAGATTCAGGCTGGGCATCAGGAAAAGCTTCCTCATTGCCAGAGCAATACGGCAGTGGAACCAGCTGGCTGGAGAGGTGGGGGGCCCTCCCACACTGGAGACATTCAAGGAGAAACTGGGCAGCCCTCTGAGTGGGATGGTGTAACTTGGTGTCCTGCAATAGCAGGGGTTTGGACTCGATGGTCTTCATGGCCCCTCCCAACTCTGCTATTTTATGTTTCTATGATTCTATGGGAAGAACTGCAGTGGCTCCTTCTCTGAGGTCAGATGTGGATCTTGGAGAGGAAGAAAAGGGCTGTGCCAAGGGGCAGGGGAAGCCATATCCCACTGACACCACATCCTCCTTACCTCCCATTCTGCGGCCCTTCATCTAAGCAGCCCCAAAGAGCCCTCTAGATGAAAGAAAATGCATGAGATAAGAAACAGAGGTTACCTCTGCTGAACCCATGCTGAGCTTTGGATGCCCAGAAGCACCGGAGCTTGGAGACTTACGTGGGTTAAGAGCCGAGCTCTTGGATTGTAGCTTAATTTAACCTATAAAGTGGATGCATGTTTGGACTGACAGATCCAAACCCTTGACATTTGACAGCATAATAAGGCGGGCACAGGGCATGTGTGTTGCAGTCATTTTGTTTTCAACATTCATTACTTTGTGTCTTTTCGTGAATCGGAATGTCACCTCCCCAGCTCTCCCAGAGCTTTGTAGTTTGAAGCCCGTAGGGCAAAAGGCAGAGTTTTTTCTAGGCTTGCTCCATCCCCCTGCTGTGGGGCAGCCCCCCTCAGGGGCATGGCATGGGAAGAACACTCTCTCAAGGGTCTAGGGGGTGACCCATAGCAAGCAGCATGCCTGCGGTTGCCAATGGTCAAGTTGTCGCTCTGACAAGTTGGGTGTGAGGTGTCTGACTCTAATAACTACGTACATTTTCTCACAGCATTTGCTGTATCAACATTAAGGCTATTCCCAAGCTAGGTCCTTCCAAGAGCAATAAATAACAAATGGGAATGGCTGCATTCCTCTTCCACATTGTATTGTTATCTCATTTCCGGATCTTTCATTTGCTTTCAGTCCTACTGACCTTCCCTCCCTTGGGAGAACAGAGATGGTGCCTGAGCAGAATATCTTTGCTTCGTTCCTGGTCTTGGGGGGTAGGACTTCACGCCTTCCTCATCCTCACCTGATTCCATTTCTCGGATACGGCAGCACCTGACAGATTTATTGGTCTTGCCGTGGAAATGTCGGTAAGTTTTTCCTTGCTTGACATCAGAACTGCTGCGTATAAATGCCAGACTGGTGCAGAATAAAACCTCCCTCACCCATTTTCTAATCGTGAACGAGACAGCTGATCTGGCATGTATAACCGAGACCTCTGTGGGTGAATGGCGGGTGGAGTCCGTCTCTCCCAGTTGTGCCCTCCTGGGTACCCAGTTTAGCATCAGGGTAGAAGTGAGGACTGGTGAGGGTGTTTGTTGTGGTCCGCAGGAATTTCATCTCTCTCCAGGGACTGTCCGACGACTAGTCTGGAGTGTCTGTGCTTTGTGCTGGACCAGTGGGGCGGACTGAGGATTCGGCAGGTGTGCCGCCCATCGTGGAACCCATCCATCCCCCTACCTGAGCTGATGGAGGTGGTCCTGGAGGTGGTGGTGGAGTCCTCCACCCTATCGGTCCTGGGAGACTTCGACATTCTTGCCGAGGGAGCTCTACCCGGGGCCGCTCAGGACTTTGTGGCTGCCACAAGAACCATGGGACTGTCCTTTCATGTCAGGGGCCAGAGGATGGCACACTGTAGCCTTGGTCCTCTCTGCCAGATACGCAGATGCTGCTCTGAGCATGAGGGACTTTGACTCTCCCTTTGTCATGGTTAGATTACCACTTGTGGGGATTTAGACTTATGGTGGCTTTTCCCCTCCACAAGGCTGGGGGACCCATTAAGATGTCCTGCCTCCCGAAGCTAATGGATCTGGATGGTTCCCAGAGAGTTCTGGTGGGTGAGTGCGGTGGGGGTCTTCCAACTGACATGGCTGGTGGAAATCCTGGTTGCTCTGTGGAATGCAGAAATGACCCTGGTGATTGGTACAATCACTCCTAAGCACCCTCTCTGTTACCCCAGAGCTGACAGCAGCGAAACAGCAGAGGAGCCGGCTGAGGCTGGAATGCAGCTGGAAAAGAACTGGCATGTGCACCAATTGGGCACAGTCTGAGGCAGTGAGGGAGGCAAGGAAACAGTATCTCGCTGCCTCTACCCAGTCCTCTCTGGGCTACCCAGAAATGCTTTTCAAGGTTGTCCAGGACTTATTACCCTCTGCTCCCAGGGATGCCTTTAGACCATCTCTGGCCTGCTTTAACCGACTTGCTGGGCACTTCCAGGAAAAAAATCTTGCCTCTGCCGGGACTTGGACTCCAGAGTTACAGCAGCCAAATCGGTGGAGCTATGCAGAGTACAGTCTGGTCCAGTTCTGTTGGACGAGTTGCAGCTGGTACGGCTCAAGGATGGGGACAAGGTGCTTGGCCAGGTCTGTGCAACCGCCTCGGTTCTGGATCTTTGCCCTTCTTGGCTTATAAAAACCAGCAAGGAAGGGATAACCAGCTGGGCCAGGGAGGTCCCCTACGCCTCTTTGCATGAGGGTGTTTTCCCATGCCTCCTGAAAGAGTGATACCATTTCTGAAGAAGTCCTCCCTTCACCCAGAAGACCTTAATAATGTCAGGTGGGTAGCAAGCCATCGCTTTCCTGGGCAAGCTTCTCGGGAGGGTGGTTGCCAAGCAACTCCAGGCACTCATCTGTTTCAGGCCTGGCTTTGGCATGGAAGCAGCCTTGGTCACCCTGTATGATGACCTACGATGCGAGAGAGACGGGGAGTGTGACCCTGTTGATACTCCTGGACCTCTCAGCAGCTTTCTACACCATCGGTCGTGCTATCCTCCTGGAGCGTCTGGTTGAGATGGGAGTGGGGGCACTGCATTGTGCTGGTTTCACTCCTGCTTGGAGGACCATCTCCAGAGGGTGCTGGTTGGGGAATATTATTCAGCCCGTGGATTCTCCAGCATGGAGTTCCTCCGGGGTCTGTTCTGTCCCCCAAGATATTTAACTTCTACATGAAACTGCTGAGTGGGGTCATCTGAAGTTTTGGCGTATGCTCATGACACACGGTTCCATTTCTCCTTTTCATCGTCAGCAGGTGAGGCTGTCGATGTGCTAAACTGGTACTTGGCTGTAATAATGGCCTGGATGAGGGCCAACAAACTGAAGCTCAGTCCAGAGAAGACTGAGATGCCGTTGGTGGGTGATTCCATTGGCTGGATGGGGGTGTTCAACCTGTTCTAGATGGGGGTCACACTGGCCCTGAGAGAGCAGTTCATAGCTTGGGGTGCACCTTGATCCATCTTTGTCATTTGAGGTTCAGGTGCCATTTATATGTATATTTTAACTTATTGGTTTTATTTATTGTTGTAAGCCGCCCCGAGGCTTCGGCGAATGGGGCGGCATAAAAATGTTTTAATAAATAAATAAATAAATAAATTGGTGGTTGGGAGCATCTTCAACTGGCTTTGGCTGGTGGCCCAGGTATGCTGCAACCTGGACAAGGGTCACCTGGCTTTAGTAATCTACGCTCTGGTCATCTCTTGATTAGATTACTGCAATGTGCTCTATGGGGGGCTGCCCTTGAAGGCGGTTCAGAAGCTGTAGTTGGTGCAGAATGCGGCAGCCAGATTGATAACTGGGACCCAGAGGTCCAAATGTATAAGATCAGGTCTGGTCCACCTCCAATGGCTGCCTGTGTGCTTCCAATCCCAATTTACAGTGCTGGACTTAACCCATAAAACCCTACCTGGCTTGGACTGCAATACCTGTCAGAGTACCTCTCTGAACTCCGATCTACCTGGACATTGCTCTCACCTTCTGGGGACGTCTTCCAAGTGCCAAACCCTTGAGAAGCTCAGAGGGCGGCAACTAGGGGGAGGGCCTTTTCTGTGGTTCCCCCCATTTTTGGAACAGCCTCCCTGTTGTCTGACACCGAATTTGCCATCTTTTCAGTGTTGTGTTAAGACTGCTCTCTCTGTGAAGGCCTCGAAAGAGCTCTCTCATCATTCAGGGGCCTGACACAATCAGGCAGCTGCCTTTCTTTCATTTTTGGCCGGGTTTTTTTTTATTGTCTTATTGTTTTTACGGTATTTTGAATTCATTTTAATTCTTGTTAATGTTTTTAGCTATTATATTTGATTGCTCTTATACTTCGTTGTAAACCAGCCTGAAAGCTTTGGCTACGGGTGGTGTAGATATGAAATTTGATTATGATGATGATGATCTGCTGCTTAAGAAATTGGGATGGAGAGGGGGTAGAAGATCATGGAAGCCACCTTGGATTTCTTGAAGGAAAAAAAAGATGGGAGGAGATGATGATGATATTGTTGTTGTTTTTCTTATTTATTTATTTTTCGATTTATATCCTGCCTTTTTCCTACAAAGAGCTCAAGGCAGCTTACATCATTCTCCTCCTCCATCTTATCCCCACAAAAACAACCCTGTGAGGTAGGTTGGGCTGAGAGTTTGTGACTGGCCCAAAGTCACCCAGCTGGTTCCATGGTCGAGCGGGGGCTAGAACCCAGGTCGTCTGAGTCCCAGTCCCATGCTCTTAACCACTACACCACACTGGCATGGGTTGTTGTTGCTGATGAGGATCTGCTGCTTAAGAAAGTAGGATGGAGAGGGGGTGGAAGATCCTGGAAGCCTCCTTGGATTTCTTGAGAGAATTAAAAGGTGGGAGATGATGATGATGATGATGATGATGATGATGATGATGATGATGAAATATTCCTGTGGTCCCCAAACAGCATCCGAAAGGCCGTAGTCAGAAGCAGTGCTCTGATCTCTGAACTGGAGCTCCGGCCCCTTTCCCACACTCCTTTGCAGCCAGTAGGGGAAGATCTACACTGGCCCCTCCCTGGGCTTGGGAAAATGCCCTCCAAGAGGGGTTATTCTGTGGGGTGGGAAGCAGAGGAGGCTTCCAAGCCCAGGGCAGGCTGTAACCTGCGGCTGCACCAGTGGTCTTCCTTCTCCCTCTGAGGTGCTCCAGCTGATGAGTGAGGAAGCTCGTTTAGTGGGAAGTGCAAGCGGGCAGGTGGGGCCGCCCCTGCTCCTCTGCTGCTCTGTGCTGGGTGTGGGGGGCTTACAGGATCTCGACAGGATTCCATCCTGACTGATTTTATTTCTGACTTTTCTTGACCCACTGTTTCCTCCGAGGCTGTTTAATAATGTTTATTAAAAGTGTCAGGCATAACATTTAAAATGTTCATAGAATCACAGAATAGTAGAGTTGGAAGGGGCCATGAAGGCCATCGGGTCCAACCCCCTGCTGTTGCAGGACACTCAGTTACACCATCCCACTCAGAGGGCTACCCAGTTTCTCCTTGAATGTCCCCAGTGCGGGAGAGCCCACCGCCTCTCCAGGCAGCTGGTTCCACTGTCGCACTGCTCTGACAGTCAGGAAGCTTTTGGCGATGTCCAGCCTGAATCTGGGTTGTTGCAACTTGAACTGATTCTGCGTTCCATACTATCGTATCAGCAAGAAGAGATCTTGACCTTCCTCTTTGTGACAGCCTTTGAGGTACTTATATAGGGATATCATGTCCCCCCTCAGGCTTCTCTTCTCAAGGCTGAACAGGCCCAGTCCTCTCAATCTCTCCTCACAGGGCAGTGTTTCCAAACCCTGGATCCTTTTTGTTGCCCTCCTCTGCACCCTTTCTAATTTACCTGCATCTTTCTTAAATCTGGGGCCCAGAACTGAACTCGGTATTCCAGATGGGGCCTGACTAGTGAGGAGTATAAGAGATCTACTACTTCATGTGATTTGGAAGTGCTACTTCAATTAAAGCATCCCGAAATAGCATTTGCCCTTTTGGTGGCTGTATCACATCGTTGGCTCATGTTTAGCCTGTTGTCCACAATCACTCCAAGATCTTTTTCTTTTTCAGTTCTGTTGGGCCTCGTATTCCCCATCTTGTATTGATGGATTTGGTTTCTTTTTCCAAGTTGGAGGACTTGGCACTTGTCCTCATTGAATCTGATGATGGTGCTTTCAGCCTGGTGTTCAAGTCTATCAAGACCACCCTGGATCATCCATCTCTCTTCTCGGGTGTTTGCTGTTCCACCCAGTTTTGTATCATTCACAGATTTTATTGCCATTCCTTGTACTTCCTCATCTAAACCATTAATCGAGATGTTGAAGAGCACTGAGCCCAGGACTCATCCCTGCGGCAACCCAATATTTACCTTTCTCCAGTTTGAGAAGCTGCCACTGAGCAGCACTTTTTGTGTCTGCTCTGCAGCCAATTTTAGATCCACCGAATAGTTGTTCTGTCCAGTCCGCTCTTTGCTAATTTGCTTGGCACAACGTCATGGGACGGTACGTCGCAAAGTCTCTTTGGAGCGCTGAAACGAAATCAATACGTGGAGTTCATGCATTGCACGCGGCAGCTCTAAGAGTTTTGCTGGGAGAGTACCTGCGATCATTGGTGGATCGCTCTGCGTTCTGTCCTCTCCGTAGGACGAGGGAAGGAATTCTGTTCGGCTTGAAACCCTAGAAAAGCTACAGGAGTAGGTAGCTTTTCATCCCAAGGGTCAGACTGGTTTTGGACTACATTGCAAACTGTGCAGGACTCCCCTCACGCTGCTGCGTAGCCCCGATTTCATTCACTCTCATACTTCTTGTTGTCTCTGCAATATCCCATCAATTTATTTCTGAATTATGGAAACCCTGTGAGTGAGTGAGTGAATGAATGAATACCTTTCTAGCTGACAGCCCTGCTCAGCTCCTGTAACCTCGAGAGCGTGGCTTCCTTGATGCCGTCAATCCATCTTCTACTTGGTCCTCCTCCTCTTCTTCCACCTTCTACTTTCCCTTGCAATATTGTCTTCCCCTGCAAGTTTTGCCTTCTCATCATGTGCCCAAAGTACGACAGCAGCAGTTCTGTCGTTGTTGCCTGCAGAGTGAGTTCTGGCTTGCTTTGATCGAGAATCCACTCATTGCCTTGCATAATTTCTACCAAAAGCACAAACATATGGTAGAATTTTTATAACAGCCTCAGGTTTTGTTATTTCTGTTTTGCTCAGTATGAATGCAAACATGAACTTGTGTTCGTGTGTCTTGCCTCCTTCCCTGAAGTGAGGTTTGTATAAAAGCTCCATCACGGAGAATACAATATAGGCTTTTTAAAAGCCTGGAGGCAGCTGGGGAAGGGTGATTTTGTGGGGTAACAGTGTTGACCTGATCCAGTGCTGTCCTCCCTCCCTTAAAAGGCCCCTGTGCCTCAGTGAAGCTTCCTGAAAGTCTCCATGGTCAGAAATGGAGGCTTTTTAAAAACCTGATTGTGGTGCAGGAGGGGGGCTTTTCAAGGGGTTGATTGCAAATCTGGGGCAGGAAGAGTTAACCCCCCACAGCAGCTGGCTCCTAGAAAATGTACCGCTAGGAGTGCAATTAGGATCTGAAAAGTCTGCATTGTCACTAACAGAAGCTTTTCCAAAGCCTCACTTGTAGCCTGTTGCAAGGAGGATGGGAATCTCCCATCTGGATAAGGGGCCTGATCCAGTGGCCATATTCCACCTGCGGTATGGAAGCCTTCCTTTTCCTGATAGAAACCAAACTGAGATATTTGCCCCAGTGGCCCCGCTCAGTTGACATATGGGAACTCGTTGACTGGTTGATCTGCATCAAACATTGCTGGATAGGGTCGGTGATGAGCATACTTTTCTCAGCACCCTTCCCTCCTTCCTTCCTTCCCTCCCTCCCAGGAACTCAAAGTAACTTGCCTCCTCCTCCTCCTCCTCCTCCTCGCAATCTTATCGTCACAAGAACCCTGTGAGCTAAGGTTGGGCTGAGAGACTGTGCTGGCCGCAGATCGCCCACTGAGCTCCATGACTCACAGGGGTCTTGAATCCAGTTCGCCTGAGCTTGAGTCCTGCACTCTTAACCACAACACCACACTAACTCACTTCCACAGCTCATGCTGGTCGAGGTGAGGAAGCCCTGCAAACACACTCATTGTTCACACTCATCCTAAGTTGTGAACTCGGAGTCAGTATCTCACCATGGGCCGGTGACTGGACCTCTCTGGAAGCCGGCGGTGCTCAACCTCGCCTTGAGTAGCTGTCCTAAAAGAAGGGGACCTTTTTCATCAGGCAAATATGGGAAAAGGAGTGTGAGGCCATCAAGAATCCCACGCTTATTTAATTAATTCAATTAATTAGTTTTTATATGCCATCCCACTACTAAAAGTCTCTGGATGGCTTCCAAAAAACCAAAACCCCCAGAACAAAGCAACCATATACAACAAACACACTGCATCCGATCAATGATGATAAAAACAAGGATAAAAGCAATTAACGGTTAAAATATTGGGACAATAAAAAGGTCTTTGCCTGGATGCCAGAAAGAATAAAGCGATGGCACCAGGTGAACCTCCCTGGGGAGTGTGTTCCACAGTCGGTGCGCCACCACGGAAAAGGCCCTTCTCTGAGTAGCTACCCTCCCAACTTCCTTCAAGGAGGGCTCCTGGAGAAGGACCTCTGCCTCAGATCTCAAGGGGTGGGCAGGCACATAGGGAAGAAGGGGCTCCTTCTGAACAAGTTACTTAAGGTGCACGTTTAGACAGTAGAAGGTCTTACGCCTCCCAGGAGGCTTCATCTGGAGGTGTAGGCCTTTCCTAGACAGGACCGAGCCGGAAGTCATTTGGACTTGTGTGCGATGCATTACAGAGCCTTCCACGCTGCAGAACCACGGAAGACTCCCGGAGCGCCCTGTGCCAGGTTCAACACTGGACTTTGCGTCTTCTGTTTGTTGTCCTGAACTGCAGCACTTGTGAAAGTTCCAAGTGAGTTTGACCTGACTGTTCGAACTGATCCCTTCCTGGACTTCTGTGAAATTGTTCATTTGATTTTTGGTTTTCCACCCACACACAGTCAATAGTTTGAAACAGCTTGAGTCAACAACACTGCACTGTAAACAGGAAGTCAGAATAGATGATCATGCAATGGGGGGGGGGAATCATCTCAAGGATGGGGAGCATGGGTTGGGCAGTGAAGTGACCAGGTTTGCTGATGGCAGCTAACTATTTAGAGTGGTTGAAAGGAAACGGAAAAGGTTCAGAACATACTGTCCAGGCTGGAGGAAAGGGCATTAAAGTGGCAAATGTAGTTCAGTGTAAACAGAAAAATAGGTTCATTTCACATATATGCTGATTGAATCTGAGCTGGCATTGACCGACTAAGAAAGAGACCACAGGGCGAAGGGACGCAGGTTATGGTGAATCGCGATCCAGTGTACTGTGAAAGGGCAAATTTCTTGTTGGAGATCCTCAGGAAAGGGATTGGAAATAGTACCATGAGAATACATTACTGCTATGGGAACAGAATTTTCCATCCTTGGAACATTGTGTTCAGTTTTGCTCATTGCACCTCTTATAATTTTTATTTATTTATTTATTTATTTATTTATTTGGAACACTTATATGCCACCCCATTCGCAAAAGCCTCAGGGCGGCTTCCAATACAAATAAATAACTATACAAATACTTAAATAAAATCTGGAGACATCCCGGCATAAATATAAAATCAATAAATAAATTCAACCATTAAAATAACATTTAAATAAAAAGGTCTTGGCCTGGCGCCGAAAAACAAGTAATGACGGTGCCAGGCGGACCTCTCTGGGGAGCGCATTCCATAAGTGCACATTCCATTTTTCGATTTATATCCTGCCTTTTTCTTATAAAGGGCTCAAGGCCGCTTACATCATTCCCCTCCTCCATCTTATCCTCACAACAACAACCCTGTGAGGTAGGTTGGGCTGAAAGTCTGTGACTGGCCCAAAGTCACCCAGTGGGCTCCATGGCTGAGCGGGGACTCGAACCCAGATCCTCTGAGTCCCAGTCCCATGCTCTTAACCACCACACCACACTGGCTCTCACACTGGCTACACCACACTGGCTCAAATATACTGTGCATTTGAAAGGGGGGCAAAAAAGGACAACACAAGCAATCATTGGAGGGGAGATTATGCTAACTGGGCTGCTCAGTGTGGAAAAAGCTGGAGTAGGGGAGCCATGATAGACGTCAGAGGTGAGAAGACGGCTCGCTTGCCCTTGTCGGGCTTCTTTCCCATACACGGCCCTGCCAACGCTCAGGAATGCGCGCGGTGGTTTTGCAGGAAGTACGCAAAGCCGCAAGTCCCTGTGTGTCGATGCAGAGCTCTGCTTCCACAGCGGGCACATGTGCAAAGCTGGCCTCACTGGCTTGCTTCCCGCCAGATGCCCCACGTGAACATTCAGCGTGAGTGGACTTCAGGGAGAGAGAAAGCAGGCAGGACTCCAGAGAGCTGAGCCGGAGAAATCTGATGGATCCCTCACACATCGCTAGTAGAGCTGTACACATTTATTTATTTATTTATTTATTTTCCGATTCAGGCAGGAGGCTGAGGGTTTCTCTGAGAAGGCAACTGACTTCATCAGAGGGGCAGCTGGTACAGCTCTCCAGAGAGCCCACTGGGCCCAAATGCCTGGCCTTGAGGGGTCCTTCCCCAGAGGAGGGCATCTGTGCTAAGGTGGCCCTGGAGATTTTATTTATTTATTTTATTTATTTTCTGATTTATATCCTGCCTTTCTCCTACAAAGGGCTCAAGGCAGCTTACATCATTCTCCTCCTCCATCTTATCCCCACAACAACAACCCTGTGAGGTAGGTTGGGCTGAGAGTCTGTGACTGGCCCAAAGTCACCCAGTTGGCTCCATGGCTGAGCAGGGACTCGAACCCAGATCCTCTGAGTCCCAGTCCCACGCTCTCAACCACTACCCACACTGGCTCTCAATCTATCTATTTAAAGTTTTTATATGCCGTCCAATACTAAAGTCTCTGGGTGGCTTACAGAAACAAAACGACCACATGCAACACACAACACACAACACACTGCATGCAACACGGTGTGGCCAAGGTGCTCCAAGGAGGGCAAATTGGTCATTTTCAGGGGCCACCTTTGCCTTCTGACCCCTGCATGGCCACCCTTACGCAGGCACTGAAAAAGCAACACACCAAAAAGCCATCGGGAGCCATACAGAATGTCAAACAGTTCAAAGCAACAGCGTTGCATTGATATCTCGTCCGTTTTCCTCTTGTGAGGAATCCAGGGCAGATTGCATAGCTCCATTTTGTCCTCTCTGCAACAACCCTGTGAGGCAGGTTAGGCTGAGAGCGAGTGACTGGCCCAAAGTCACCCAGGGAATTTCACGGCTGAGTGGGGACTTGAACCCGGGTCTCCCAGGTCTCCGTCCAACGCTCGGACTACTGCACCACACTGGATCTTGCACATAAATTGACGGGACATTTTTGGCTCCTTGTAGCATCTCCAGGCACCACTCTGTGAATGTCTGTTGAAGAGTTCCCCAAAATACTTTGCACCCCCTGGGATAAGTAGTCCTTTTTGTTGCTCTCCCCCATTACCAGAACCCGGGTTGGGGAGAATGAGTCCATGAAGCTGGCCGGTGGGAGATTCAGGACTGCTAAAAGCAAAGGCTTTTTTCGCCCAGGCTGCATTCCTGCTGATAAATCTGACCTTTTTAACCACTCCGTCGTGGCTTGTGTGCAAAATTTGATGACAGAAGCAGAAATTTGTTTGCTGTCAGTCCACTGAATATCGGCGCAGTCACCACAACTGAGCAGGCATGTTGGTGAGGTAGCGATCTTCTCTCTGGAAAGAAACTTCACCATGCAATGTGCCAAAAGAGAAGGCCTGAGTACGAAAGAGTGCACTCTTTGTTGACTGGTCCTTGAATCAAGCTAGCGATCTCTCCTGCTTGCTTGGCCTTGTCTTCATGATCCGGCTGCAAGCTGCCTTATCTCCTAGAGAAGATTGGCCAAACCCAGTTCTTACTAGGCTGAAACATGCTGGCTTTACGGGAAGTTACTTGATCTGCTTTGGCTACCTGATCCTTACCTTTGTGGGACAGCTGGACAAAATGTTCCTCAAAGCAGGCCGAGTTTCCATTAATCTGCAGTCATTTTATGTATTGTTCTTTCTTTGTTTTTCAATGCATATGCAGCAAAATACTCCAGCAGGACTCTCTAAGTGGTGTACAGCAATTAAAATTACAATGAATCTAACAGTGGTTAATATCAATAAGGTCAATAAAAATTAACCAGAGAAGTATATGGATCCATAACCTAACAATGATCTTATTAAGGTGAGTAAAGGACAACACTTAATGAATCAGAAAATATAAACAGTTAATTAAATCATTTTTAAATTCAGTTGTTAAAATGTCTGAAGAAGAGGATAGTTTTCACCAGGCAGTGCAATAAAAGCAGTGATGACACCAGGCGAACATCTCTGGGGAGTGACTGCCAGAAATGGAGGCAGCCACTGAGAAGGCCCTTCTTCTATTTCCCATCCCCCTCACTTCCTAGAGGGATGGCTTTTTCAGAAGGACCTCTAGACCAGATCTTAATGGAAGGGTAGGCATATATGGGAGAAGGTGGTCCTTCAGGTAGCCAGGTCCTAAATCATTTTAGTGACTCCAGTCCATTTAACTTTAAAATGTAGGACTTTAGCACTTCCAGTTTAACACCCACTGAAAGTATAGATGGGAAAATATGTCATTTTTTGCCAAATCTACACATTTCGTTCAAGTGGTTTCCCTCCAAGATAATGCACTTTCCTAATTTGCAATTTTTAATGTGCACACTTGCTCCTAAATCCTTATTTTTGTTTGCATTTTTTGATCAGGAAATTCCAGCACAAAATTCAGAGAAGCAAACATTTTTGAAAGATAAGTGAATGCCACTTTGCATTTTGGAAATGTAAAACTAGGTTAGTTCATACTGAAATGCAAACCAGACCATTTTTTCCCCTCATTGCTAAATGTAAGCCGATCATTTGTAACTGCAATATTAACATAACTAACCACAGAGAACATGGCTGGTTTTAAATTGTGAAGCTTGACTTGGTCTGGGTCTAAGCTATTTCTCTGTGTACAAGCCCCTCTCTAGTTTGCAGAGAAAAACAGACTCTAGGCCCCAATTCAAAACACAATCTCTTAACAGAGCATCATGGAAATCTATGATTCCCCACACTTTAAAATATTTGTGGCTCAGGTACATTCTGCGAGATGCAGTGCTGGAATTCCTCCTTCTGGTTCTGCTTTAATGCATCCTTCTAACAAGGTGAGACCCCCCCACCCCCAATGCTGCCCACTCAATAACCTCCTAGCAATCCAATTGATTCAGAAAGATAAGGCTTACTGTGACAAAACAGCTCTTTCCTTGCGCAGAGGAAGAACCTGAGCTTTGTGAACATGGCCTTACTATAGAAAGAGTGGCAGCCCATGTCAAGGTTGCTTTTTGAACTGGAAACAGGCTCCTCCTCTTCCACCGGAAGCAGGACCTTTTCAGCAGTGGCCCTGGCCCAAGAGTGGGAAATGTAGGAAACAGCCTTTTGCCACGCTAGCTCTGTGCTGTCAACTCCAGCAGAGAGACCTTGGCACATATGTTCCCGGGATGCCTCCTCAGGTGCTCACTGGGTTTCCTGCTGCTCCTATTTTTTGCAGAATCACAGAATAGCAGAGTTGGAAGGGGCCTAGAAGGCCATCAGTTCCGACCCCCTGCCAGTGCTTCCCTATACCTCTCAGATGGCTGTCCAGCTGCATCTTGAATGCCTCTAGTGCGGGAGAGCCCACAAGCTTCCTCAGTCATTGCTTCTATGGTCATACTACCCTGGCAGTCAGGAAATTTTTCCTGATATCTAGGCAAATCATTTTTCCGTTTTTGTTTTTTTTTAAGCCGGTGGGGGTGGCACATTGCAAACCGAAATGCTGCCATCCATTATGGCCTTATTCCAGTTCTGCATTTTGGGGCTCAGACCCTATCTTTGGCTCTTGCTTAGGTTCTCAGGCAAGTAACTTTTCCTTTTGTCTCAGCCATTCCCATCTGGGAAAGGAAAGTGTGTGACTGGCCATGGCAGCCGTCTTATGCCATGGTGCTCTTCAAATTCCAAATATACTCACTGACCTGGAGAGACTGAGGACTAGTCAGACCTCAGCTGGAATATTGTGTCCAGTTCTGGGCACCAAGATTTAAGAAAGATGCAGGTGAATTAGAAAGGCTCCAGAGGAGGGCAACAAAAATGATCCAGGGTTTGGAAACACTGGCCTGTGAGGAGAGACTGGGAGAACTGAGAAAAGAAGATTGATGGGGGGACATGATATCCCTCTATAAGGACCTTAAAGTCTATCACAAAGAGGAAGGTCAAGATCTTTTCTTGCTGATGCCAGAGTGTAGGAATAATCAATTCAAGTTGTGGCAATCCAGTTTCAGGCAAGCTTCCTGACTGTCAGAGCAATACAACAGTGGAACCAGCTGCCTAGGGAGGTGGTGGTGGTGGGGGGGGGGGGGCTCTCCCACACTGGAGACATTCAAAAGGAAACTGGGCAGCCATCTGAGTGGGATGGTGTAACTGGGTGTCCTGCAACAGCAGGGGATTGGCCCTGAGGACCTTCATGGCCCCTTCCAACTCTACTATTCTATGATTGTATTTTGCCATAGTTTTCCCGGGCCCTCTGGGCAGAGACTCAGTCTTTCTCAGTTTACATAGAAACAGAGCGGGTCAGAAGGGACCTCCTTGGCCATCTAGTCTGACCTCCAGCTCCAACTGGCTCCACTCATGACATGCCTTCCACATGCAGCTTCTACTTGCTGAAATTTTACTCTTTCTTGCCTGCCTGTGTTTGACAAGAACTGTGAGGATGCTCAAAATGATCAGGCTCAGCCATAGCAGCTGAGTCTCAGTTACCCTTTGCTTCCATCTGGAAGGTAGCTTTGCTTTCTGGTTTTCCTTCTGGACTTTTTTCCCCAAAGGAGAGGCCATGGGAACCATTGTGCCACGGATGGATGGCTACCCCTTTTGGTCAGCTTTTGACCAGCTTCCGGGAATCTCAAGAGGAAAGAGTGCATTTGCACATTCGACAAGTTGCTCAACATTTGACAAGTTACTCTTTGTAACATACCTGCTTTGGCTAATTCTGGCTGTCCTCGCTATGGTACACTGTCATCTGCTCAGAGATGCAAAGATAAGATAAATAAGTCATTTGGACGCCACTTGGCTTGGAGACAGTTGCTTCTTGTAAGACGCATAATATGAATGCAAGAAATAAGCCACACTCAAACAATGAACTCATTTCTTTCCTTAGGATTTGTACCCTAAGGAAACAAACTGCACTAAAATTATAGATAATTGAACAACTACTAATTCAGGGTGCGAAAAGGAATTAGTTCGAGAAAAAGGGCAGCAGCTCCCATGTTTGCTGGGGCTCACAGAGCCGTAAGGTTTGTTTTGGCCTAAACTTGCATAGGGTTACGCTCTTAGCAGGGAACAGTTTCCCCCCAAAAACTTGCAACAATTTCTTACTGTTTTCTGAAATATAATCCAGCAGGACAGTCTGACCACTGTGTATGTTGGACAAGGATCTGTTTGTATTGGAGCTCATGGTAAGTTCATCGTTTTGTCAGTAAATGTCACCAGTTAGGCCATGTGATGTTAGTCTTGGGTTCAGATGGGCTCTTTCTTTCCATGCACCCATTTAGACCATGCAACATAAGACAGCATTTCCATTTAGACTAGCCTTACCCCTGGTTTTTGTTAGGGATGTGCGACGAATCCGTCAGGCTCCTCGGACTCGGCTCGCTGGACTCCCGTCCGCTTTGCAAGCTGGCCCATGTTGGTGTGGGTCTCACCAGGAACTGATGGCAGCCCCACATGCTGCCATTGCTGTCAAGTTGGTTGACAGGGATGGTTCTGCTGCTCCTGGAGGGCTTCCGCCGGTTGCTCATCCAGGGCCCTGTGAATGCTCGTGCAACATGGGCAGATTCTATGGGGCTGTTAGCTTCCTACTGAACATAGTAACACAACCTAACATACAAAATGAACCTCTTTTTATCAACAACACATAAAACTGGCTGTAGAGCTCAAAAGTCCTTTTGAATCCAACTCAAACAAAGGAATCCAAAATGCTCTCTCCAACTGTCTGAGCACAGAAGGAGTCGGCTGCATGTGCAGAGTCCTCAAAAAATGGAATAAAAGGTCAATTTAATTGCATATACATGAATCCATCATGTGGATTCACCCTCCAGCACATATGTGGGAATTTTACCGAACCCAAGTCAGCAAGGGGCTCCGTTGCACCAGCAGCTCCCCTCTCTTCAGTCTTTCCACTCTTTCCTATCTGAATTTCTTACAGTCCCGCTCTTTCTTGGTCCCACCCCATTGGGCCAGACCAGTATTTCATCGGGGCTACATTCTCCCCTACTAAAATTCTGTCATTTCGACAGTTACTCAATAAGATTTAGTATAAGACTCTATTCACTGTCCTGGTAAATGGAACGGCAAGCAGCATATCACAGCAGCTTTTGCTGAAATGCTCCAAACCACCATTAAACTTTGGTGGCTTAGTTCTATTTCTTTGAAATCTACGCAGCACCTCACTTCTTTCACATGAATTTACAGAAGGGGGTGCCATACTGGGGAACCGGCTGACCCCTGTGGTTTGGAATGCTCCCTTTGAGAACTTGAAGACATACTGTTTCTCCAGATGTAGGAATTGGGTTAAATTGACTTGCCAAGGGGCTCGGTCCTGAGGAGAGCTCCAGTGACAACTCCAATGATGGATGGATCCTCCTCATCTTCTGCTTGGATCACTGTGTCCTTAGTTTTCTGCTCTCTTCTATGACTTCCAGGCAATTTATGCTTGACTTGTCTTCAAATGAAGAACAAATTCACATGGTCGTAACATATCCCTGTGCAGAGTGCATATGGGACCCACACCGTCTCCTGCCTGAACTCTGTATACTGGCAGATCTTCACCCATCTGATCCAAAACTTTATGAGCAACTGGCTCCGATCTGTCTGTTTTTGCATTCTCCCAGGACTCAAACTGGGTACTAAGACTCTGTCTGCTGGTTCAGTGTTGGATCACACAATGTTGGCATCCCATCTTCTTTTGTTGGCTTGCTGATGTTTTGCACTTTCTTTGGTGGCCAAGTCAGAAGCATAATGCTACCTGTGTTTTGTCCCTCACATAATCCTGATGACTTACTTCATTGTGTCCTCTGGGTTTTATTCCAAACCATAAATCAATAGGCAATAATGGTTGCCTTCCAAACATCAGAAAATATGGAGACTCTCTTGCAGTTCCATCTCTTGTGCATGCATCAATGGCTTGAGATGCTTTCTCCAGTTAGTCTTCTTACAGGTCTCCAATGTTCCTAACATATCTAAAAAAGCATGATCGAATCTTTGAACAGGATTTCCTCTAGGGTGGCACGGTGTAATACGGGACTTAGTATCAGCAATTTTGCTCAGCTCTATAACCAATCTGACTCAAAGCTCGGTCCTTGATCCCTGAGAATTCTTCTAGGAAATCCATAGTGACGTATACAATTTTCCCACAAGGTGTTTGCTACTGCTCTTGCTGTTTGGTTTCTGGTAGGATAACCTTCAGCATACTTACGGATCAGTGACACTCCAAATGTTTTTGATGCCCCTTGCATCTGGTTCGAGAGTCATAAAGTCTATGCAAATTAGTTCCAGTGGAGCGTACACTTTAATATTAATTAACTCAGCAGTTTTTTGCACCTTAGCTTTCCTTTGTATACAGTGTTCAGTTACGGGACTTCTGTTCTATCTCTTGGGTCATTCTAGGCCAAAAGAATCTGTCCCTTGCAAATTCCAAAGCCCTTTCCATTCCGAAATGACCCACCAAAAGGTCACTCGGAGGGTGGCTGGTTTGCAGGGTAAGCCATATAAGGATAGACTGAGGGAGCTGGGTCTTTTCTGCCTTGAGAGGAGGAGACTCAGAAGGCAAATGTTAGCGATGTACAGGTACATGAGGGGGTGCCACGCAGAGGTGGGTCACAACCTTTTCCCTCCTGCTCTGGAGGGCAGGATGCGTTCCAATGGAGCAAAGCTCAGGGAACCAAGATCTAGGGTGGATGCCAGGAAGGACTTCCTGACAGTTAGGACCCCGAGGGTATGGGATGGGCTTCCACGGGAGGTGGTTGAAGCCCCAACGGTGAGGGTGTTCAGGGATCGGCTAGACATGCACATGGTAGGCATGTCATGAGTGGAGCTGGCTGGAGCCGGAGGTCAGACTAGATGGCCCAGGAGACCCCTTTTGAGACACTCTTTCTATTTCATCATGGATGCCTTCCAAAGCTCTTTCCCTGTGTGTATAAGGAACCACCAGCTGCTCCCCTCCTCTCCCCTCTGCTGGATTTCCCAATGAAGAATACTGTTTGTCAAGAAAAGTCTAGGTCACTCTGTTGGATACAATTGAGTCTCATACTCTTTCCTCAGTTTGGGTAGGTTTGTGATTTGCTTCCAAACACTGTATTACTTTGGCTATGTACCTATCTCTTCTCTGCAACCTTCTTCAATCTGGTGGAGAAGCTCCTTGTTCATAGAACCTGCCATCAACACATCCTTGGTTTATGAATTCGTCTGGGGTACTGTCCTCTGAGGAAGGTAGTGTCTCAGTAAGGCTGCTTCTCTCTCTCAGTAGCTTTTGGGATGCAGGAGGGTCAGCAGAGACAGTTTGAACCTGAAGGACTACCTGGCAAACTTCAGCATCCCACGAACTCCAATTTTATTTATTTATTTAGGCTGTTTTTATCCCATCCTATACCGATTGTCTCTGGACGACTTACAATGTAATAAATAAACAATCAACACAGCAATCAATAACAAGATAGAATACGACGGAGGATGTTAAAACCAGATTAAAATATTAAAACTTTAAAATATTGGGTAAATAGTTTTTAATATGGTGCCAAAAAGCATATTAAGTCGGCACCAGGCAAACCTCTCTGGGGAATTTTCAGGATCCTGATGACTTTTACCTAACATTTTAGCCTTCTGCTGTGTTTGCTGAACCGCTTCTTCATCTTCTATAGGAACATTTTCTTGTCTTAGAGAGAATCTGCATCTACATTGTCAAGGCTGAGAGCCATCTTTGGCCTGTGGCATCTACCTTGGCTGAAATCAAGACATTTGTCAAAGGGTTCTTCTCACTCAGTCCCGTAGTGAAAACCATGACATTTATCACAGCCAGCCCATTTCAATGCCAGAAATTCCAGCTTATGCACCAGGTAATTGCACTCAGAATGACTCAGACTAATACTGGCATGAGCAATGACCCAAAGGTGACCATTCTGGAACTGGTTCAATGCTGCTTCCAACCGTGTCATGCTGGTAGCTGTGTGCAATATATTTGGAAGCTTGCAAATATTTGACAGATAGTGACAAAATTTATTTTCCTGGGCTCCAAGATCACCGCAGACAGGGACTGCAGCCAAGAAATTAAAAGACACTTGCTCCTGGGGAGGAAAGCTATGGCAAATCTACACAGCATATTAAAAAGCAGAGACATCACCCTGCCAACAAACGTGCATATAGTCAAGCCTATGGTTTTCCCAGTTGCAATGTATGGCTGTGAAAGCGGCACCATAAGGAGGGCTGAGTGCAAAAGGATTGTGGCCTTTGAATTGTGGTGCTGGCGGAGACTCCTGCGAGTCCCTTGGACTGCAAGGTGATCAAACCGGTCAGTCCTAGAGGAGATCAACCATGACTGCTCTTTAGAAGGCCAGATACTAAGATGAAACTCAAGTACTTTGGCCACCTAATGAGAAGGAAGGACTCTCTGGAGAAAAGCCTAATGCTGGGAACGATTGAGGGCAAAAGAAGAAGGGGACGGCAGAGGATGAGGTGGCTGGAAGGAGTCACTGAGGCGGTTGGTGTGAGCTTAGGTAGACTCCGGGGGATGGTGGAGGCCAGGAAGGCCTGGAGGAATGTTGTCCATGGGGTCATGATGGGTTGAACACGACTTCACAACTAAGAACAACAACAACAATATATTTGAAACCAAGCACTGGTGCAGTAGGCAGTTTTTGCTTCAAGGTCTCAAAGGCCTTTTGGCAACTGGCACCCCATTGGCCTAACAGACCAATTCCCAAAACTCCTATTAATCCAAGAGCTGCTGGCTAAAAGTGAATTTAATGACTTGGCTATATTTATTTATATTTATTAAATGTTTGTATGCCTCAGGACAGAGTATCTTGGGATGGCGCACCTGTAACAGAGTACCTTGGTACAAATCACCTACAGTATAACAGCCAGCAAATTCAAGGAATTGTTGAAGTTCCTTGAGGGTAGTTGGCACCGTCCAAGTAGTAGAACATCAGTTTTTTTTTTAAAAAAAATATGGGCTCCATTCCTGCCGAAATATCACATGGCCCAAATATTCTACAGATGTTTGAAACAGCTTATATTTAGAAGGAGATAACTTGATACCATAATCATGAAGTCTCCTCAATATTTTAAAAATGCATTCTTCATGTTAGACTTGATGTTGTTTTGATTATTTTCTCAGCTACTCAGCTACTATTTTCAGTAGCTGAGAAAAATAATCAAATCATCTAAAAGGATGAGCATTCAGCTAAATTCAGGCCATGCAGAACATTCTCTGTCATGCAGCGTTGGAAGGTTGCTGGCGCATTAGTCAGTCCTTGAGGCATAATTTTAAAGAGCCAATTGCCAAAGGCTGTTTTCTCATGATCTGCTGGTTCCATTAGGGTTTGGTAGTATCTACTCTTGAGGTTCTCGTGACTGAGAACCACTTAGATCCTGCAAGCAAGACAAATGTCTCCTCTATCCTGGATATTGGATAAGTGTCCTTCCTGGTTCAGTTAGTCACTTTTCTGCAATCCACCACCATCCTAAGTGCTCCACAACTTTCCAGTACCACTGGAGATACACCTTGGCTGCTAGTTTCCTCAGTAATCCGCATTACAGCCAGTTCCTTTAGATGAGTCCTTAGATCCTCCAAGTCAGCAGGTGAAACATGTCTGGTTCTTTCCCCAAAGGGCACATCCTTTGTTAGTTTATTTTGCGTGTCATGCCTGAAACCTTGCCCAGGACTAAATCATGTGCTGCAGATACTCCTGGAGTTTCCCTTGCTATGTTTTGTGACTGACATTCTCTGCTGTTCAGATTGTCTCAGACTTGAGCCTGCAAAATTAAGAAGCAGAGGCAAAGTCTCTGCTTTCTTGTTTGCCATGTCTAAACTCTGCCTGGGTAAGACCTTTGCCCATTCCACCTCACCAGCCTTAGCAACTACTGTGTTAAGATTCAGTACAATATTTCTTTTAGTTAGATCATTAACTACAAACACACTGCTGTTCTCATGCTGGCTGCAGAGGGCTTCACAACCTGTGGCAATACAGCCAGTCCACCGGGCCTTGCTACCACTTCTGGGTCCTCCAACAGAATTGTAGCTTCTAAGTTTCATCCTGGTATCTTACACTGCGCAGGATCCACCAACTGGAATATTAACAGCTTTTCTTCATTGTAGATGTATCTCACTCCCATCTCCCACCTCCAGCTGCTGACTTTTCAAATGATGACGGCAAGGCATCTTCCACTGACATGGTGTGTCCATTTGCCTTAGAGACCTGGGCCATTCTGTAGTACAATTGCCCTCTGTGATACATTTCAATACATTGGTTCCAGCAACAGAAGACACCCTCTGACTCATGCGTTGATCGGGTCATGCCTGGGCTAGAAGCTTGATTCTCTCGTTCCTGCAATTCTAACTGGTGTGTGCTACGTAAGGGACTGGCTGTTCTCCAGCTCCTTCTATTGTCAGCATATTACTCATGCTATTTATAGGATGTCTCACACATAAATGTTACTTGGGACCCTGTATCTATTCAGCTGTTGCATCTTATCCCATCTAAATATACATAATCATTACACTCAGGTCCCTTCAATTCTTGCAGCATCTCCTTGGTTATGGCCTTTTCATGGGCACACTAATATTTATTCAGCGTATGGCATATATTGCCAGGGAGTCGACAAATGTTTACGTGCAGTAGATGTTCTGGTGCCTGCAGTTGCTGGTTGGTTTCTGCACTGGAGCATCACGGGGGTGAACTAGCTTAGCGCCGGCTGGCGAGCGACGTTCTTGTTGAAGTTCATCCAGGGCTTTTCTCCGCTAAGCACGTCCAGGCAGGTCCAGCGCCAGAGCTTTCTTTCATTGCAGAAGTTTCCCACTGAGGAATGGTGGTTCCTATTCATCTACTCGCAGATGGTATGGTTTCGAACTGCTAGGTGGGCAGAAGCTAGGAGCAGATGGCGGGACCTCACGAGGCTGGGCTCGAACCGCCAGAGTGCTGACCATTTCTGATCGACACTTCCAGTGTCATTAAGCTGCTGTGCTACCGTGTCCCCGATAGGGCCACTGATTGCTTTGGGTTACTTCTGCATCTGCTTGCTCCTGGTTTCCTGGGCTTTTTGCTAAATTCTGATGAGCTAAATTTGGGTTAAGCCTATTAGTACAATGGTTCTTAAAGTGTCCTTTTAATCCACAATTGAAACACCTTTATTTATTTATTTATAAAATTTGTATGCCGTCCATTACTTGCGTCTCTGGACGGCTTACAACATAGATCAAAATAAAATAGATAAATTGACAATTCCACTCTGGCTGCAATTAATACAATACAAACAATAAAATCCAATCACCATTAAAACATATTAAAATATTGATTAAATAAAAAGGTCTTGACCTGGAACCAAAAAACATATAATGAAGGCACTAGGCGGACCTCTCTGGGGAGCGCATAATTCCCTGTTGTGTTTCCTTGGAGTTCAGATCTTCTGTTCTGCTCATGGTTTTGGGGAAAATTTTCCTGTGTGTTCAGTTTAAGTTTGGCTATTTCTCTTTCAAACTATTTAGTTTTCTAGTCTACTTCCTTGTAACAAGTCTCCTTTAGCATCCTTTCTGCCACTCTCCCTAGTACATTTAGGTTTTCCTGTTTCATGCAATTCTTGTTTAAGTTGTCCGGCTTGTTTGTCCATGATTTCTCTTTCCAAGGATCTTACTGCACCAAAAAGCTCTACATAAGGTACAACTTTTGAGTCATTGCCAGAGCCTACACCTCTAATTTTGAAGGCAGTTAACAAGTCTTCATTCCAACAACCTCTAAAGAACTGTTCCTGTACATACAAACTAAATTCTCCTTCAGTAATCTCCTTTTCTTTAACTATATCCATAGCTAAAGCATGCAGTTGGTTTAAGTAACTGGAAGGAAGCTCCTTGATATGCTGATAAGTCTCAAAAAATTTCCCTTTAGCTCAGAAACTGGGACAATATTGCCAAATGCCAGCTCTAGAATTTTAAAGCATTCCTTAGCAGTAGCTCTCCTGCCTGCTTCTAAAGCTACATGCAGGGCAGGTGGAAGCAAACTTTCTATTATTTTCCTCTGTTTTACATTTTCTGGCATTTTATCATCTCCCACTAATTCTCTGTCTTGCACTCTGCAAACAGCATATTGTTTCCCCAGGAGGTTTGGGTGTGACCCCTAAACATATTTTCAGTTTAATTTTGAGATTTACTGCTGCAATTCCAGTTGCATTTTCCGTTTGCAAAGCTTTAGCGAATAATCGCTGTTGCAATTTGGATGAAAGATGCATTGCTGGGGTGGGGATTGCTAGTGGAAATTGTCTTGTCCCCTCAGCTAAAAACACTGTAATATCTCCATCTACAGGAATTACCCTTTTTTCATGTAATCTTTTCATCCAACATCCCCTTCCAATTCTACAAACTGCACTGGGAATTTGGAATTCACACAATAATATTCCTTTCCCTTTTATCTCCTTCATTTTAGTAACAAAACCACATTTTTCTATAGCATTCTTAATTTCTCTCTAATCATCCCCACAGTCCACATCAGTCAGCAATACTGTACTGCACATATCAAACTCCAACTTTCTGCACAAATCCATTTCAGCAGTTTTGTGGTTGCAATTTTACTACTTGCAATTTTACTACAATCTTACTACACCGATATTCTAACACTGGTAGATTCTACAGGGCTGTTTGTTTCCTAATGAACATCGTACCACAACCTAATGTACAAAATGAAACTCTTTTTATCAACAATTTTATAACAGAACAGCATGGACAAGTATAATATATAATAATGATAATGATAATGATAATGATAATGATAATGATAATGATAATGATAATGATAAAAAAGTACAACCCACACACCCAAAACCCTGGCAATGGCACCAATACAAATAAAACTGGCTGTAGAGCCACAAAGCTCAAAACATCCTTTTGAATCCAGCTCAAACGAAGGAATCCAAAATGTTCTCTCCAACTGTCCGAGCACGGAAGAGTCGGCTGCATGCACAGAATCTGCAAAACCCTAAACCAAGTCGGAGAGGGCCTCAGTGGCAGCAGCAGCTCCTGTCTCTTCAGCTCGCTTGCTCTTTTTGATTTTGCTTGGCATTAAAGTCTAGTTGCCCGCAACCGTGCAAGAGAGCTTTAGCTAGCATCGCTCTGCCCCTGACAGTCCACTTTCACAAAACGAGGGAGTTTTCCTTTCCTGATGTTGAGATGGAACAAGGCCCCTGCCCCTGAACATTCCTCGTCAGGTGTAGCATCTGCAAGCAGGAGGTAGTAACGGGCCTGTGCTTTGATGCTCAGGCAGAGAGGAAACGTCGGCCATCCCGGCAGAAATTTTCCTTGCTAGCTCACTACACTTCATTATTTCTTAGCACCTGTCTAAACAATATTACTCTTGTAACCACATATTTGAATTTTGTAGAATGCTGCACACATGTGTTACAATGCTATAAGTATGTACTGTATAAAAGATAGCCACCTTCTTTGTCTTCCAGTTCAGAGTCTTTTTGAGGGGGAATTCTGCTATTTTTCCCCTTGAACGTGCTGATTGGGATAAGAGGCTTGCTGCTAAATGTTATGGAAGTCTAGCGAACTTGTTTGGCTATTATTGCAATAATAAGTAATCTTCTTAGCAAACCTGGAGTTGGCATATCACTTTCTGGGAATCTCCAAAAATCTGCCCCCGGCCGGGGAAACACATGGTTGGCAGCCACCATGAAGATATCCAAATGTCTCCTAAATCTACAGAGGGAGATGTAAGGAAGCCTCCCCCCTCCCCATTTCTGCTGTATTGAAAAAACGGCCTGTTTTTGCAAAAAAGGGCTATATTTGGGACTTGAGGAAGGGCAGAATAACAGTTCCATAGGATCCTTCAGTCCTTGCAAGGCAGCACAATTCTATACCATTTATTAGAAACATAGAAACAGAGTGAGCCAGAAGGGGCCTCCCGGGCCATCCAGCCCGACCCCTGGCTCCAGCCAGCTCTACTCATGACATGCCCACCATGGGCATGTCCAGCCTATCTTATACATGTATAAAGGTAGAAAGGTAAAGGTTTCCCCTTGACGTGAAGTCCAGTCATGCCTGACTAGGGGGCAGTGCTCATCTCCATTTCCTAGCCGAGGGAGCCAGCGTTTGTTCGCAGACAGTCTCCATGGTCATGTGGCCGGCATGACTAAACACCGAACTGCACGGAACGCTGTTACCTGCCCACCGAAGTGGTACTTTTTTATCTACTTGCATTTGCATGCTTCCGAACTGCAAGGTAGGCAGGAGCTGGGACAGAGTAAGGGAGCTCACCCCGTTGTGCATATTCGAGCCGGCAACCTTTCGATCAACCAGCCCAGCAGCACAGCGGTTTAAACCACTGCGCCACCTGCAGTCCCTATAAATGTATAATTACATTTATATCCCACCTTTTCTTCCAGAGCCAGTGTCCATGATGCTTCTGGTCTTCATTTCATCCTCATAAAAACCTGTGAGATAAAATAGAACTCGGAAACAACGCTCCCTCTGTTTCTTTATCCCTCGCTCTTCGCACCTGCAACTGTAGGACCTTGCCCTGGGGTGACAAGACTAGACAAAACAGAGGTGTATAAAAGTATGCCTGGCGTGGAGACATCAGTTCCCTTTTCTCATCATACCAGAACGGAAAGCCTTCATCCCATGAAGCTGATGGGTAGGAGAACTCTGAAGATGACACACCTGTGGATTCCTCGTCTCCCATTTGTCTTTGTTTAAGAAAATTCTGAAAATTCTCTGGGCTCTTTCACCTTGATCTGTGGCAGCAAAGATGCACACATTCCTTGTATCTCCTTCCTGCAAAATGAATATGCGTCATCTTGACGTAGGACTTACCATGATTGTTTGTGTTACTGATCTGAGGAGGGATGAAAAGAGCACTCCAAATCCTTGGATTTTTGGAGAATTCTTTTCATCCCGGAAGGACAGGTCACACTTGCTTGGAACAGCAAATCCAATCCTCTCCTTTTCCTTCTCTTTCTTTCCCCTTCTTTTTCCAGAATAAACTTGGCAGGACTTCCCCTGCATTCATCCCAGCAGGGAAAAAGTAACATTTTGGTGTCGCTTCTAGGATGTCCATGAAATCTTTTTCCTCTATTTTCCTGATGTACTACCATATCCCCAACTCCCCAAATCCTTAGCTTTGGAGTTCCCTGTCCATCTTTGATCCCTCTCCATGTGCTTATTTGCAAAACAATGTCTTTACTTCTGCCACTCTGAGATGCTCTTGCAGTTCTAAAAATGATCTCTCCCGTCCAAACTTCTTTCCCCTTCTCCATAATAAACTGGAACTTCTTTCCGCTTTTGCATAATATACTTGTGTAATATGCTTGTCCACATCAGTCAAAACATACTTCTCATGGGTGCGGAACCGTGTGAGCAGGCTTGACTCAAAAGAAAATCCAACTCTGAGAAGGTCTGGAAAAACCTGCTCCTTATTTCTGCAATGTATGCCTTTGCACGCAGCGTGTTGCTCTTTCTCTCACGTTTTGTGTCACCATGTCAGCGGCCCTTCCAGCCTGAGGGCTGAATTCTATACTGGAGAATTTCTTGGGCCACATTCCAGGGGTGGGTGAATCAAAAGGGACAGGGTGAAGGCTAAGAGGGGTGTGTACCATAACCAATGGAACTAAGAGAGTCAGGATGAGTCAGGACTGAAGATGGGAGTAAGAAGGCATGGGAGAAGCTCTTCCGTGTGGGAGCTGGCTGAAGCACTAATGTGCATTCTTGTAGCAGAATCCTTATAGAAGAGCAGAAGAAGCACTAACTCTCCGAACGATGCAGTAGCGAGCGCTTGAATGCAGTGGTCTTCAATTAAACTCATAAGAACATGAATCCATAAGAAAAGCTTGCTGGATCAGACTGGGTTCCATCTAGTCCAGCACTCTCTACACACCGGCACTACCAAGATGCCTACAGAAACCCCAAAAGTGCATAAAGGCAAGAGGATTCTGCTGTCCATGTTATGGAATCCTAAAGGAGTAGAGCTGGAAGGTCCAGAGGTCCAGCCCCCCACTCAGGGCAGGACTCCAAGCTAAACCTTCCCTCTCAGATGGCTGCCAAGTTGCATCTTGAATGCCTCTAGAATGAGAGAGCCCACAGTCTTCCCAGGTCATTGGTTCCATTGTCGTACTGCTCTAACAGTCAAGAAATGCTTCCTGATATCTAGCTGGAATCTGGCTTCCTGTACCTTGAGTCCGTTATTCCATGTCCTGCACTCTGGGATGATCAAGAGGAGATTCTGTCCTTCCTCTGTGCGACAGCCTTCTGAGTACTCGTAGAGGGCCATCCTATCTCCTCTCAGGTTTTTCTTCCTGAGACTAAACATCTCTTCTTTCCATCTCTCCTCACTGGGCTTTGTTTCCCATCCTGGATCATCCATGTTGCCCTCTTCGGAACCCTTCCCAGCTTGTCTGCATCCTTCTTGAACTGTGGTGCCCAGAACTGGATGCAGTACTCCAGGTGAGGCCTAACCAGTGCTGAGTAGGGAGAATGAGGACTTCACGTGACTCAGAAGTGATACTTTTATAATGCCGTGCAAAATAGTATTTGCCTTTTTTTTTGCAGCCCCATCAAGCATTCCCCAACAACAAGTGTGCATAAACACACTCTCTCTGGTGTAGCCATCACAACCAGTGGCCACTGAGAGCTTTCCCTTCTAGGAATTAGCCCAGTTCCTTTCAAAAGCATTCCCATTGGTTCCCTCACTAACTGAACCAAGGTGGATGCTAGGAAGTCCTTCCTGACAGTTAGGATCCCCAGAGTATGGAATGGGCTTCCACAGGAGGGGGTTGAAGCCCCATCGGTGAGGGTGTTCAAGGATAGGCTGGATATGCATATGGAAGGCATGTCATGAGTGGAGCCGGCTAGAGCCAGGGATCAGACTAGATGGCCCGGGAGGCCCTTCTGACTTGCTCTGTTTCTATGTTTCTGACTCATGGCTGTGAATCTCATAGGTTAATTCTACACTGGGCGAAGAAGTCCTTCCTTTCCTTGGTCCCGAACTTCCTGCTATCAGCTCACGGGATGACTTCTTTGGTTCTAGGATGATGAAAGAAGGAGAACAATGTCTCACTGTTCACTCTCTCTGCACCACACATAATGTTGTCCACCTGTATCATGTCTGTCACTGTTGTCCGAGGCAAGATCTCACAATGACAAGTGTTAAGAGACAAGGATAAGGAAACACAATGAGACCGTTGTTTCCAAGGTCTGATTTATCTCATGGGGTGGGCTGGGGAGTGATTTTTAAAATAAGCAGACACAGCACATGAACTGAAACTTGCAGGATAGGCCTGGATTTTGCAGACTCTGCACCCTGGGCCACGTTTGAAGAAGGAGAGTGCAGGAAAGGACATGGACTGAGACAGCAGAGAAATATAAATCGTTGCATGTTTGCCAGTTGCAAGAAAACCTTCTCTTAGGCAAATGCTAACTTGGGCAGAAGAGGCATCCAAACCTGGCCAAACACCCTAAGAGTGCTTTAGACAAAGTCAGATAAATAAATCAAATTTGGAAATGCAATTGGACACTAGAAGATCCCCTGAACAACAAAATGAAGAAAAGGGTCAAAGCCAGTGTTTAAGGTAATGCAGAGCAGCAGTGAAGGAACCAAAGATGATGATAAACTGTACGGATGCTTCACTGGAGGCCCAAGCCAAGATCTTCCACACGATTGTGTTCCTGATCACTGAGTATGGGTGTGAAAGCTGGACAAGGAAGAAAGCTGGCAGGAGGAAGATGGATGTCTTTGAAAGATGGTGCTGGAGGGGATTGTTGCCAATGCAAACAGGTGGGTCCCAGATCAAATCAAGTCAGAACTTGCCCAGGAAGGAAAAATGATGAAACTGAGGCTGTCATACTGTGGAGACACCATGAGAAGGCAAGACTCCCTGAAGAAGAAAATCCTACTAGGGAAAGTCAAAGGCAGAAAATGAAAGAAAAGTACAAATATGAGATGGATTGAGGGAGCCACAGACTTGAACTCAGAAGAGGGGCTGAGTTGGGCTGTGAAGGACAGGGCATTTCGGAAGGCTTTTATCCCTAGGGTTGCCAGAGACAACCTGATGGCCTGTAAAAAGGACAAGCCATTCAGGCAATGGACTTGATTCGAGTGTAGCTCTGAACCCCAACCCCAACCCTAACCCTAACCCTAGCCAAATTCTCCCAGGCACTAGACTGTGGAATGTGAGAGAACTTTGGGTGTTTTCAGGAGGGTTGTTTCTTTAATGGAGAATTATACAAACCAACCAACCCTTTTCCCTCTTGTGAGGAATCCAAGGTAGCTCTATTTTATCTTCATCACAATAACCCTGTGAGGTAGGTTAGGCTGAGAGTCTGTGACTGTACCAGTCACCTGGTGAGGTCCATGGTCAAGTGGGGACTAGAACCTGGATCTCCCAGGTCCCCAGCCCAACACTCTAACCATGGAGCAGGGGGGTTGGACAGTGGGGGGGGGGTTGGACTGTATGGCCTTTATGGCCCCTTCCAACTCTACTATTCTATGATTCTATGATGTCACACTAGCTCCCTTCAAGAAAAGTTATTTCTTACACCTTTGGCTGCTTCAGGTGGCCCTGCCTTTCTAGGTACATCTTGCCAGCACCCAAATGGTCACAGGGGAAACCAGTCCATCCTTTCCAAAGACTGTGTCTGTGAAGATAATTGCAGATGACTTCCTGGTTACAGAAGAACGGCCAAATGATTTAGAGGCCACAAGTAAACACTATCACAAGCAACAGTCATGCCTCTAGTGGTACAGAGAAAGGGACATCAAGCAAAAGGAGCCAGTGTGGTGTAGTGGTTAAGAGCATGGGACTGGGACTCAGAGGATCTGGGTTCGAGTCCCCGCTCAGCCATGGAGCCAACTGGGAGACTTTGGGCCAGTCACAGACTCTCAGCCCAACCTACCTCACAGGGTTGTTGTTGTGGGGATAAGGTGGAGGAGGAAGAAAGATGTAAGCTGCCTTGAGCCCTTTGTAGGAAAAAGGCAGGATATTTGGACATATGGAACATGCCATCGCGAGTGGCTGTATCCAGGCCCCAGCGCATCACAACAATGATCAACGTCTGGGTAATTGTTCCCTGATGTGGCAGTAGAAGCAGACTGGGAAGGGTCCTTGGGTCCTAGATACCCGAAGGAGCACCCCCTTCCCTATACACCCTCCTGCCCCTTGAGATCGGAAGTGGAGGTTCTTCTTCGGGAGCTCTCCTTGGAAGAGATTAGGAGGGTGGCTACCCGGAGGAGGGCCTTCTCTGCGGTGGCACCCCCATTATGCAATACGCTCCCCAGGAAGGTTTGCCTGGCATCAACACTTTTTTCTTTTCAGCACCAGGCGAAAATCTTTTTTCCCCGGTTATTTTAATGTTTAATTAGTTTTAATGTAGTTTATATTATCGGGTTACCAGATGCTGTACCATTTTATTTTCTATTTTACTTGTTGCTAGTTGTGAGCTGTCCTGAGACGCCAGTGGATGGACAGTCTATAAAAGTGTTAAATAAAAGAACAAATAAATAAATAAGGGTCGCAGCCAAGGGAATTTGAGAGAATGGGGCACAATCTCAATGCGATGCCTGGAATCCTTCCAGCTGTAGCCTAACGGCACCCAATCTGACTGCTTTTGGCTGCCCAGCTGCACTGCTCTGGAGGGGGAGAGGCGGTCCCTCACTTCCAGAAGCCCTCACCTCTTCTCCTCCCTGCTCCCCCAAAACAGCTCTTGCCCCTTCTTCGAGGCCATTCCCACAACCAGCCAGCAGGTCCTTTCCATGCTGGCTGTGTGTATGTGAGGCCCAAGCCTGGATTCCCAGCTGAGAAGGATGGGTGGAATGAAACTCTGCAGAATCCATTCCTCTAGCATTTGTGGACTTGCTCTCATGTTTGGCCTGGGCTTGAGAAGTGCACTGAGCTTATGCACCCCGAGAATGAGGTCTGAATGTGTTCACAGAACAAATTCTGCACAACCAGCAACCTTCTTCCATGTCATGGGCAGCAGCACAAAGGTGGTAGAGGGACAACGCTTGCACAGTGCTTGGGGCTCAATCCCTGGAGAGAACCCCACAAATGCTGTCCAGAATTCGGACTCAGGGTCTCAAGGAAGCCAACTGGAGTCTAGCCATCTGAGCCCAGGGAATCTGATGGATTCCCTCCTCCAAAACAGATTCCTCCCAGATCCCTGCTCAGAGGCTGGAGTCCGGCTGCTGATCCTGGATCTGGGAATCCAAAAGAATCCCATCACTCCTAGACGAGGTTGGGATCATGGAGGGCTCATCAGTGGCACCTTCTCAAACTAGGGAGAGGGAACAAGTTGGGGGCTGCGGGGTTCAGTCCTGGGTCCAGCTTTCATCTCCATTTTTATTGGAGAGGAAGAGGATTTGGATGAGGAAGTCCAGGGAAGACTTCTCAGATTTGCAGATGACACGAAACTGGATGGGACAGTTAATAATACCCTGGAAGAGAGAAAGGAGATTCAAAATGATTTCGAGAGGTTGGAGCACTGGACTGAAAACAACAGAATGAAATTCAGTAGGAACAAATACCAAGTCCTGCCCACAACAGTAAGAAACCACAGACATCACTGCAAGATGAGGAGTACTTGGCTCAGCAATACTGCAAGTGAAAAGGAGTTGCTGTAGATCCCCATCTGATCATGAGTCAAAGCTGTGATGTGGCTGCAAAAAGGGCACATGCTATTTTAGGCTGCATTAACAGAAGTGTCACTTCCAAATCATGTGAAGCATGAGTTCCCCTCTGTTTAGCACTGCATTGCAAAGTCTGACTTACTGGCCTGGGGCATGATGCTCATCCAGAACTGTCCTGCTGTTTCAGCCAACAAATCCTGGATTCATTCAGATCTGTTAAATTCTGTCTTTTTTTTATATATATATCGGGGTTATCTCCTGGGCAAGACGAAACAACTCACAATGCTCCTTAAGTTGCTTCCCCCCATCCCTTGCCTCATGCCCACGGCATCCCTCTTTCGCTGACATGCAACCCCCACACCACTTTTCTGGCCTTAGAAAAATAAAGTTTGTGGTATTTTTTCAAGCTTTCTCAATTTTCTGCTTTGTCCTTTTGCTGAAGAAACAACTCACTGAAATCCAACTGCAGGTGGTCAAGCAGGTAATTCTGGACTGAAGTCATGCTTTCCAAGGCCAAAGACACAAGCATGCTTTTAGTACAATATTCTCAGTGTCCAGGATGGGCTGATATATTGTCGGCTCAGGGTTTTGTGCGGGAGCAAAGCTTTTCAACCTGTTTGCAAATGACCTGCATTTAGGAGTGAGCAGTGAAGTGGCTGAGTTTGCTGATGATATCAAGCTATTTAGGGTGGTTAAAGCAAAAAAGGCAAAAGGAGAAGGGGGTGTCGGAGGATGAGGTGGCTGGATGGAGTCACTGGGGCAGTGGGTGTGAACTAGGGTGGACTCCGGGGGATGGTGGAGGACAGGAGGGCCTGGAGGAATGTTGTCCATGGGGTTGCCATGGATCGGACATGACTTTGCAACTAAACAAAACAAACAAACAAACAAAAAAAGCAAAAAAGGATTCAAAGGAGCTCCAAAAGAGGCTCTCCAAGCTGGGGGGATGAGCAAGTGTAAAGGAATGGTAGGCATGTTGTGAGCGGAGCTGGCTGGAGCCGGGGGTCAGACTAGATGGCCTGGGAGACCCCTTCTGATTAGCGCTGTTTCTGTGTTTCTATGAATGCATGTTGGGGCAAAAAATCCCAATGACAGATATAGGCTGATGGGATCTGAGCCAGCACTGACTGAGCAAGCAAGCAGTCTCGGAGTAGTAGTGGAGAGCTTGATGAAACTGAAACCCAGTCAACAGCTGCTGTGAAAAAGGCAAAGTCCATGCTAGGCTTAATTAGGAAAGGAAAGGAGAAGAAAACTGTCAAGAGCAATTTTGCCTTCTATAGATCTTCGGTTTGGCCGCACTTAGAGGGTTGTGTACAGTCCTGGCCCCCTTCCCTGGAAAAGGGAATGACAGAGTTGGGAAAAGTGCAGAGAAAGGCAACTAAAATGGGGTGGGGGTGGGGGTTAGAGGTGCTCCTCCCTGAGGGGTGGGGTCTACAACCATTGGGAATGTTTAGTTTAGGAAAGGGTGAGACATGATAGAGGTGTTTAACATAATGTGTTATCTCCCATAAAACTAGAACCCGGGGCCATCATATGTAGTTCAAGACAGATTAAAGGAAGCACATCTTCCTAAGTTCTGTAATTTAACTATGGAATTCACTGCTGTAGGAAGTGGAGATGCCCCCCAATTTGGATGACCTTAAAAGGGGACTGGGTAGATTCATGGAGGTGGGGGAGGCTCTCAGGGGCTTTTAGCCTTGCTGACCACGTGCTCCCTCCTTCACCAGAGGTTTGATGCCTGCACATATCAGTTGCTGAGGAGCTGGGCAGGAGGAGGTCTTGCATGTCTCCTGCTGGAGGGTCTGCCAAAAAGGTGAACAGGTGCTGGATTGGATGGACCCTTGGTCTGATCCAGCATAGTTTTTCCTGTGTTCTTATGTTTTTAGGGGCAGAGACTGCATTCCAAAAGAATGATTTGTAAATTTTTGTGAACTGACCAGAGAGTTCTGGCTGCTGAGCAATGCAGAGAGGATGATGATAAAAACAACAGCAATATTGCTTTTATATCCCACCTTCATAGCTCCAGTTTATCCTCAATATCAGCAAGCTTCTGAGGTAGGTTGGGCTCAGAATCCGTGACTTGGGCAGTGTCACTGGTGAGATTCAAGGCTGAGTGGGATAGAAACTAGATCTCCTGGGTCTTCAGCCCAATGATCCAGCCATTGCACCAGACCAGCTCTCCATAATAACCCCCACAACAAGCTGTGCTTACAAGCAGAAAGAAGAGTTAATAGCATGAAGTGCTGTGCCAACATCGAGAATCTGAAATGCCTCCCGAGACTAAGCCTGAAAGATTGGAAGCAGTCCAGGCATCGGATCACGGAAACCGTGACCAAGGGAAAAGCAAAGATTTCAGGATGGGGCTACTTTTAAAAGAAAGCTGCGTATCCCTAAGGCCATATAAGTACCAGAGTCCATGCTAAGGTCATGTGCTAGGAATCTCTGATCTTTGGTGGGGAAAGGTATTCGGGAGTGTAAATTCTTATTTGTCAAGCTTTGTTATTGTGTCTTGGATTTATTGATGATGAAGAAGAAAGAAGCTAAGCTTCATTATGTGTCACGGAACGAAAGAACGGCAAGTGCTGGGGCAGGGTGACTATGCGGACCTCTCCTCCACAGCAACTGGCTGAAGCATTGATGGGCACACATACGGGAGAATAAAGGCCCTGCCTCTAATTAATGCCTGCCAGTGATTGATGGCCATGCAAGGGCAGGCCCAAAATGCCAAAGCGACTCAGCATAGCCTGCCAGTAACTGAGCCCTGGGAGAGTGTTTCAGCCTTTTAGAAGGGGTGGGGTGGGAACCATACAAAATGTGGGAAAGCACCGAAGCGTTGGTAGTTGGGGGAAGGGGGTGGGACGGAGAAGGCGATGGGGCCCTCTAGGGAGTCCTGGAGGGCTGGATTTGGCCCTGGGCCTGAGATCTTGCATCGGGCTTTGTGCGTTGTGCCTTGGAAATCGTTCTTGCTGGCAACAGTTCAAATTCAGGGGGGCTGTTTCAAGAATGCCTGAGCATCTGAGGGCATTTTCTGGAAGGTGTTGGGGCAGGGGATTTTCAAGTGGCTCACGATCTGTTTGAAGGGTTATTTTGCAGGGCCTTTGCCCTTTGGTGCCCTGCTCGCTGCTTCTCTTCTGTTCTAAAATCCCCACAAAGCTGCATGGGGAAGCTGTGCACGTCATTTGGGGGCAGTGGGGGGGGGGGCGCACAGGGCCACTAGCCTAGCACCGTGGGGCAGAATAGTCCCCTCGGGGCCTCTTCCCCATGGCTTCCCTTTCACCCCACTTCTGGCTCCCGACCCTCTGGCTTTGGTGCCAAGCATTGCATTGCATTTCTTCTGCAATGTGTGTGTGTGTGTGGGTGTGTGTGTGTGGATGTTGCAGTTCTCCTGATTCATGCCCCCCCCTTCCCCACTGCTTCAGCCTCTACCTCCCCCTTTCGCGGAGTTTCCCCATGTTGGAATTCGAGCCCGCCTGCCGGCGGCAAATCAAGAGCACACCTCTCAGGCTGGAACCGTCCCTAACACACGCGGCTCAAATATAGGCCAGCGCCTTGCGTAATGCAGCTCTGTCAATGACCTCTTTTCTTCTTCCTTCCTTGTTTGCTCGCCAGGGGAGTTTCTGCGCGCCCTTTCGGCTGCGCTGCCGCGGGGCTGTCGCAATCGGGCCGTCCGTCCCTCCCCCTCCCAGCCCTTTTCTCCTCTGCCTCGCAGGGCAGCTGCGCCGAGCCGCTATAAAGCTCCGCCAGGCCGGCGGCAGAGGGAGCAGCCAGAGGTGCGAAGAGAGCTCTCGCCTCCGCCCGCCTCAGCCACAGCAGCCCTCTCAGCACCATGGGAACGGGCCACAGACTCGGGGCGCTGCTTCTGCTGCTGGCTCTCCTTCCTTGCGACCTCGCAGAGCCCACCGTGGAACCGTAAGCCGCTTGCGGGGGCTCCCCTGCCCTGCCCTGCCCTGCCTCCTCTCTTCCTCCAAAATCCCCTCTTGCTGCCCCGGGAGCCCAGTCTGAAGCCTCCCCGCACAGCTCGGTGCAACTGATCCTTGTCCCCCAAGAAGCAGCACAAGCCACAAATAGGTTGTGTGAATTCGCCCTCCGCAAAGGCATGCGGAGGGGCTTGCGAGGGGCTGAGATCTAGACCTGGGCTGAATCCGCCGCACTGTGGAAATGGACTTTTCCTGCCCTCTCCTTCCCACGGCAGTCCTGCCAGCCAGGATTCCTCCCTATGCTGCAGCTGATAGAACTTGCCATTTTTTTTCAGTGTTAGGTCTTGTGGTTTAATAGGGAAGGATGACCTGTCTCCTTTCTCCTCTTTTGTGTATGGGAGATCCCAGGAGAGAAAGACACCGTCATCTCATTATGCCATTTCCAAGCCTTAGAACCTTTTCTTCATCTTAAACAAGCTATGGAAATGGTCGCAAAGAATAGGAAAGGGCCTAGAGAAGGAGATTATGTACAACGCCTGCAAACTACCATGAGGGAAGGATCATGTGTGCTCAATAAATGTTTCATGCAGAGGAGCCTGGAGCCATATTTTGTCCCACGCTTGCTTCTGGTTAAACAGATCTGTCAGACTCTGGAGCACAATGAGAACCTACCAGATCTGTTTGGTTAAGTGGCTAAGCCTCTCCACCACAAGGGGCACTTTCTCTTTCAAATTGCCGTTGCCTCTCAGGGTAGATAAAATGAGTGTTTTTTTTTTTTTTGACCACCAAGAGCATCTTCCTTCAATCCTTCTTTCTCTGAATTTGGAAGAACTGGCATGCAGGTAGAAGTGGGGGTACAGAGAACCATGCTGCAGTGAACCATGCTGAAAATCATGGATCTGCAGGCTTCTGACATGAGCTCTTTCCCCTTCCAGGCAATTTTTGGTGCTGCTTCCAGTTCAGATGCAGACAGAGAGCCACCAGAAGATATGTATCCATCTCAACCATGTAAATGAGTCCGTGGTCCTTAGTTCCTTCCTAGAATATGGGAATGAGAACAAAAGCCTTATCAGAGACATAGTGACAGACAAGGATATGTTCCAGTGCATCCAGTTCCAGGTAAGAAATTCTACCAGGCTGTTTCTCCATCTGTCCATCCACCCCTGAGTTCCCTTGGTCCTAGATCTTTCCATCAATCTGTAAATGAAACAAGTCATATGGAGACCATATTTTAAAACAAGGCATTATTAGTGAAACTGTCCTTAAAACGGGAAACAGTTGTTAAAACAACAGAGGCTTGAAACGCAATAAGGCAGGAGAGCAGAGTTAAGGACTGACGTGGGATACGAATGCTCAGTAAAAATTAACATGCAAACTGCGCATGCAAGGCTGTCGTGGACGTGATGCTTCATTTCATTCATAGGATCAGCAAACACTGGAGATGTTTTGCTGTTCGCTCTGCCTTTGTTGTGTGAAACAGAATATATTTGTCCTTCCAGGCAGCAAGTCTTGGGGTTCTCAAACAAGTCCTGATTGATGGATTGCTCTTCTGTACTGTCATTTATTCTAGGAATCTCATGCCAGTTAAATTAAAAACTCCATAGTGCCAGTACTTGATAGAAGAGAAAATAGTTAACGACCAACAATTTAAAAAAAACCTGGGAAAATAAAAAGGTTCTGGCCCGGTGCTGGAATGAATCAGTGCCAGGCGTGCCTCTGGGGAGCGAGTTGTACAGTTGGGGTGCTACAGCAGAAAAGGCCCTTGTGTCAGCCCTCCCCTCATCTTGCAAGGAGGGTTTTTGGAGGAGGATCTTAAGTATAGGCTCATCCAGGCTCATTAGAAAAAACATGTGTTAGAAAAAACACATTTTCCACTGTTTCAGCCTGCTCTGATGGAGAAGTACATGATCTTCATTTAGGATCCCGTGTGGTGTAGTGGTTAAGAGCATAGGACTGGGACGTGGGAGACCTGGGTTCCTTGGGGCAGTCACAGACTCTCAGCCCAACCTACCTCACAGGGTTGCTGTTACGGAGATAACATGGAGAGAAGCTTGTGTTCTTTGCAGGAGAAGAAAAATGGGACAGAAATGTAATCATAATGACTTCTAAAAAACATCCTTCCATGACTGTTGATGGAAGACAATCAAAATATGTAGCTGCAAATGCCTTCCTGTATTTAGCGATAGGAGGAAGCTGGAGATAATTTGCCAATATATATTCTGATCTCGGCTCTATTCCCCACTTTAGTGGCAAAGACAGAATTTACCTGGAAATCAAGCTGTAATCATCTATTTTTGATTTGTCGTCTCACCTTCATGAAATTATACTTTTAATTGGATTAGTTATCATTCAGTTTGATTAGCTCTATCATTTCGCTTTTCCACCAAAGACAGGCCTAATGCCAACATCATTGGCAAAGAGCTGGAGGGTAATAAATAGAATTAAACCCATATATCCGCACTGATGCATCTGTAGAAGGGACTCCAACTTCTCATTGTAATGCCACGTTCTTTACACATGGAGGAAGATACTAAGAACTTAGACTAACCAAGATCTCCAGAGAATGATGTCATTATTTTCTTAGCTTTATATATTTGCGACAATGAAAGGGGGCTATTCTTGTTCACTGCTTGTAAATTCAAGGCTGTAGCTTCCTTTATGGACTTGATCCATCCCGTAGTTGATTTTTCTTTACTACTTCTGCCTCCCACTTTCCTTAGCCTGAAGGCCCTATTAGGATTGGCCAATGTTCAAAATGCTTCATTAGATGGTTAGGAAAAACCAGCTGCTACGTTGGAGGTGGTCTTCTGTTGGACACAACACCCCTGCATCCAGTGCTTTATTTTCCCCATCTAATACTGTGCCCACTTGGAGTAGCTCATTAAATTAAATGGGGCTTAAGTTGATCGAATGGTAGATTTATGTCCAAGGGTCTCCATAGGATTAAGTGTTGAATGAATATCGTGTTTCCCTGAAAATAAGACACTGTCATATTTGTTTTGGCTCACGAAAACACACAAGGTCTTATTTTCGGGGTAGGTCTTATATTTTAGCAAGTACCAAAAATAGTACTAGGTCTTATTTTCGGGATAGGTCTTATTTTTGGGGAAACATGGTAGATAGTGCCAGTGATATATAAACTGAATGAGGGCTCATGATCCCGGATGGGGAATATGTGGCTCAACAGAACTGAAAAAGAAAAAGATCTTGGAGTAATTGTGGACAATAGGCTAAACATGAGCCAACCAAGTGATGCAGTTGTCAAAAGGGCAAGTGCTATTTTGGGATGCATTAACAGAAGTATTACTTCTAAATCACAGGAAGAAGTAGATCTCATATACACATCACTAGTCAGACCTCACCTGGAATACTGTGTCCAGTTCTGGGCACCAAGATTTAAGAAAGACGCAGGTGAATTAGAAAGGGTCCAGCAGAAAGCGACAAAAATGATGCAGGGTTTGGAAAAACTGCCCTATGAGGAGAGACGGAGAGAACTGGGCATGTTCAGCCTTGAGAAGAGAAGCCTGAGGGGGAACATGCTATCCTTCCATAAGTACGTCAAAGGCTGTCATAAAGAGGAAGGTCAAGATCCCTTCTTGCTGATGCCAGAGTGTAGGATACGAAATAATCAGTTCAAGTTGTGACAACCCAGATTCAGGCTGGGCATCAGGAAAAGCTTCCTCACTGCCAGAGCAAGACAACAGTGGGACCAGCTGCCTGGAGAGGTGGGGGGCTCTCCCACACTGCAGACATTCAAGGAGAAACTGGGCAGCCATCTGAGTGGGATGGTGTCCTGTAACAGCAGGGGATTCGTTCTGATGGTGTTCATGGCCCCTTCCACCTCTACTGTGCCATGATTCTATGATCCAAAAGTCCCTCAACATGGCTTTTGGGGTGGGGAGGGTTCTTCAGGGTCCCAGCAGCAAGGTCTTGGGTCCCGAGTGCTGGTGCTCCAGCAGCTGAGCTTCTGCTCCACCTGCTGCACAGCTGGTGCAGAAAGATCCATGCCAGCTGCCCCTCAAGAGAGAAATGCAGCTTGGGGAGAAGGAAGAAGGGCCTGCTGGAGGTTGGTGAGGAGAAGAAGCTGGGGTTGTCCCCCTATCCCGGTTCCCCTCCTCTTCCTCAGTGCTTTATCTGGAGGCTGAGAAACTTTCTTCTGGACAAAATGCTGGGAAGAAACCCAGTGGGATGGGAGATCCCCACCCCCTCGCCTTGCTCCAGCCACTGGGCACGCAAAAGCCTTTGACTCTGGAGGAGCAGTGTGGTATAGTGGTTAGAGTGCTGGGTGGGGCTTGGGAGACCCACTTCTCTGTCCACTGTGCCATGAGACTCACTGACTTTGGGCCACTTGTGAACTCTTAGCCCAACCTACCTCACAGGGTTGTGGTGAGGATAAAATGGAGAGGAAGAGAACCTTGTTAAGGCAACTTGAGTTCCTCACAAGAGGAGGAAAGGTATAAGGGTAATGTGAGGATGATGATGGTGATGAGGGGCATCTAGGGTGGAGGCCACTGGATTGTGCCTAGAAAACAGTTATTTTTAGGTTCAGAAGCCTTTACTTACTTATGATAAATCATGACCTCATCGGGTGGGACTTACTTTGGATGGAAGACCTTCATCACTGGGCTGGTTAAGCTTAGAAAAGAGGTGATGAAGGGGAAGCAGGATCGAGGTGGACAGAATTATGCCTGGTGTGGAAAGGGAGACTCTTTTTCCCTCACTCCGAAATCTATAACTTGGGATGACCTCGTGAAGCTGAAGGGTGGGCGATTCAGGACAGATCAAAGGAAAGGTTTCTTTCCCCAGTGCAGAGCTCAGACAGGGAATTTGCATCCACAAGACAGTCACCAATTTCGATGGCGTTAAATGGGAACTTGACAAATACCTGGAACAGAAGGCTATCCAAGGCTACTAGTCCTCATGGCTATAGGCCAGTCCTCTCCAACCTTGTGCCTTCCAGACTGTAACACCCACTGTTCCCAGTCAATGGCCCTGCTGGATGGGAATTCTGGGAGCTGTGGTCCAAAAGCCACTGAAGGCCACCAGTTGGAGAATGCTGCTATAGGCTATCTCCAGTATCAGGGGCTGTTTGCCTATGTACACCAGTTGCTGGGGATCATAGGTAGGAGGGTATTCTTGCACTCCTGTCCTGCTGGAGAGATCCTATGGGAAGCTGGTTGCCCTTGATGTGTACAGGGTCCTGGACTAGGTGGAACCCTGTGTGATCCAGCAGGGCAATTCTTAGGGGCTTGTGTTTTTATGAGTTTAGACAACTACCGCTGTGTTGAAGCCCTTGCTGCTACATATTTTGGAGGGCTGCTTTTAAAAGAAGGAAGGAAGGAAGGAAGGAAGGAAGGAAGGAAGGAAGGATGGAAAGAAAGAGAATTTCCTCTTAAAAAGGCTCCTCCTCCTTCTCCTCTTCCTCCAATAGAAAGCACCAAGTCACAAAGTTGAAATCCGGTTTTGAAAAAGTACATAGGAGGGGGAAAATGTAGGGGTGTGTGGGTGTGTGGGTGCGATGTCACGTTTTCTCAGCGACTAAGGCAGAGTGAGTTGCTGCCTTGGACGTCAGGTGTTGACAGCGGTGGTGACAGGGGCAGCCAGGTGTGGAAGGACAGAATTATGCGCCTCCTTCGCAGTCTGCCCCAAGCGCCCGAAGCCCCCCTGCTGTCCTCGAGGGGAATAAATGTGGCCCACACTGAAGGGCAGATGGGCAGGCGGCGCTGTGATGGGGAGAGCCATCTTGTCGTTTGCTCAGGCAGCAAAGGGGCTTGAGCGGGCCCTGTCAGCAACAGTAAATTGTATTTTGAGTCAGGGAAAACATAAATAATTCCCCATGACTCTGGGAAAAATGTCTGGGGACACCCTCCCTCCAATCCTGTCCCATCGTTGGCAAGGTCTTCCAGCACACTTTTGCTGAAAATGCTTCCTTCTAGTAGCCTGTGCCTCTGGAAAGCTGTTCTGAGGCTCCTTGCATAGAAAGGTTGCAATTAAATTAAATTAAATTACAGCCTTTCAGGGTGGGGAGAACCTGCCTAAAACCAGGGAAGCCACCCAGTGGTGGGCAGTCAGGACTCAGGAAAAAGGGCTGGGCCTGGGGAAGGGGTAGCATCTTCTGGGGAAGCTCGGAGGACCAGACTGGGATTCGCCCAGCACCCTGGCCCTCCGTTGCTGAACAACTGTTTTTGCATCCTGCAGCTTCCCAGATGGGAACCCTCCTGGGGCTCCCCAAAGGTCTTCGCCACAGTGCAGGTGATCGGGGCGACAGTGCGTTTTTGGAGCCGGAAGATGGTGTTGATCAAGAACAGGAGCAACCTCATTTTCCTGCAGACCGACAAGCCTCTCTACAAGCCAGGAGAGCGGGGTATGTGGGACAGCGTCCTGTGGGGATAGACAGCCGGACAAATCTGGGGTCGCCTTTTCAGACCATTCATATTCTCTTGCTCTTTGGAGGGCCCTCTTTGGTGGGCAGCTTGGACCTCCCTGAGGCTGGAGACATGGTCTTCACAGTGTTTTTGACCGCAGTCTAGTGTAAATTTGACAGTCCCCATAGTCAAGACCCCAAGGAGAGCATAAACGCCTGGGCAGCTGCATCGATTCATCTCAACAAACCAGTTCTGGCAGTTCCTAGCTCCACCAGGAACATCTTTTGGGAAGCTAATGATTCTTTGTTGCCCTTGCAAGACCAGCCCAACCTGCTCTGCATTGCAACTGGGCTGCTCAAAGGGGCAGCCTCTTTGCACCCCGCCCCACCCCCCCTGAGCTTAACTTAGCAGCAGAGCCTGCCATGCCCCATTGGGTGCCTGTGGGCCGTGCCGTGCGAATCTGATGTCCTGGGTTGCTTGTAGGGTCAGGCAGAAAGCCCTCAAATAACCCTAAAACAAGCTAGGGATAATTTGAGGTTTGTCTGCCTCTTCAAAGAACCCATCATGTTGGGTTAGGTAAACACGGAAAGCTCCAAGCAAACAGCTGCTTGCATAATTGCGGGGGTAGGTGTCTCAAGATGCTAAGCCCCACGGGGAACTTAATCCATGGTGGCTTTGGGTTAGGTGGGATAGCTCCACTACCTTGGGAGGCTCTTGCTATCTCACACACAAAGACAGAGCTGGTGTGAACGGTGCAGTTAATCTCAGAGGAGAGGGTGAGGTGCAGTTAATCTCAGAGGAGAGGGTGACGGAGAACAATCCGTGCCCCTCCTTCCATATATACCTGCCTTTCCCCTAAGATCTGGGTCAGAGGTCTTTCCCCGGGATCCCTCTTTGAAGGAGATCAGGAGAGTGGCTACCGGGGAAGGGCCTTCTCTGTGGTGGCACCATGACTATGGAATATGCTCCCCAGAGAGGTGTGCCTGGCACCAGCGCTTTATTCATTTCGGTGCCAGGCCGAAACCCTTTTATTTTCCTGATATTTTCAGATTTAATGGTGTTTTAAAATGGGTTTTATTTGCTGTTATTTGATGCTGATGCTGTGCCTTATTATGGTATTACCATCCTGAGACCCTGGTGAAGGACAGGAAATCGTTTAATAAACACATATTTGCATACATAATAAAAGGGTCCTTCATAATAAAGGGGTCCTCCACTACACCACTGCTTATTCACCCCTAAGATGAGGCACGGTTGGCACCTCTGACTTATGAGACAAGCTGCATCAGGCAGAGGGAGCAGAGAAACAACCCCACACAGGGAACCCTGCATCCCACTGGGGTATAATCCTGAAATACTCCAAAAAATAAATCCTGAGACTTTTTGCATGTTCTTTGCCGCGAAGCCTGCATGTGTGCAAGCATGCACACATGTGCCACTACCAAGCCTCTTAAAATGCTCTCCTTCTTCCTTTCCCAGTTCAGTTCCGTGTTGCTTCTCTGGATGATCACTTCCGGCCCTTGGACGACCAGGTACATTTCATCGTTTTATTTACGCACCCATTCATATATTATATTTTAACTCACCGGATCAACCAGTCCTTCGGGGGCAGATTGCAAACCGTGAAAAGGCTGCCATGCAAACCGTTCAAACAGATGGCTATATAATAGAAACATTTAAAAGAATAAAGCACAATCCAGAAGTTCTCTAAGGATCAGTTCACACAACCAGCTCTTGGGGACTGCTTGTGTGGATTTTTTTTTTAAATCTAAGCAAACATTGGCCCCTGAATTGCTGGAGCAACCTTCCCCGGGGCAAGCCCCTTTCTTTCCCCAGTGGATGGCCTTCTCACGACCACTATTTGCCTCTTTATCTTTCCCCTCTCCATGGCTCTGGGATTGCTTGACAGGCAGAGGGCCTGTGAACAAATGCCTCTCTTCACAGCCCCCATTGCCTGGATCAGAAGTGAGAGGGAGATGAACAAGCAGGCTGCAGTGGAGAGAAACAGCAGTGCTCCCTGGGCTGGTGGGCCCTTGGCAAGAGCCCAGTTGTCCTTACCCTTGGCTCTAGAGCTGACACAAAGCAGCCTGTCAACAAACAGCCTCCACACCAGTCTTCCCCAACCTGGTACCCTCCAGAAGTTCTGGGGCAACTCCCAACATTCCTGCCCATTGGCGCTGCTGGCTGCAATGCACGGAAGTTAAAATCCAAATAGCCAGAGCTGGCTGCCTGGGAAAAACGGCTTTACACGGAAGAACCGCTTACACTTGCTGTGCCGGTGAAGCAGAACATGATCCTGACTGGGGACGTGCCGCACTGCGTGTCTTCCAGTTTTGCCTTTTGGAAAATGGGTGCTTCCTGATTGTTCAAGTTCACGGGCATTTTCCAAATGGGCAAACATGCCCGGCGGCATACGGTATACATGCGAAAAATAATCTTTGTAGCCCTTTGCAAAACCCACTTTTCAAGCATCTCTCGAAGAGAAAGGGGGCTTGAAACATACCCTTTGTAGGAAGCCTTGGGCATCTGGGGGTGCTCATGCACCCCTCTTCCAAGGGTGGATAACTCAAAGGTGCAGGAGGTTTCCCTCCCAACCCTGAAGATCATGTGAAAAGGGGCATTTGGGGGCCCACCCCTTCGATCCCCCTTTCCTGTCGGATCCCTGCAGTGTTTTGGGGATCTCCTATCCCAAGGGTCCCCACACTTGCGCCAGTGTCCCCGAGATGAGAGCACCTGGAGCTCCATTGATAAAGTGAATCTTGGAAGGAGCTACATGGGGACTGCATTGTCTCTGCATATGGCGCCCTCCTTGATCCCTTTCCACTGGCAGGAAGAGTCCTTCTGTTCAGGCAGGCCTTTGGCTTATAAACTGATTTGTTGCAGTTGATTGATGGATTGGTATTGACTGGTGCTCTTTATTTCTTTTATTATTGTGCTTTTAATTTATTTGCTCTAGTTAAGATCTTGCTTTCAGCCTTCATTTTTTTCCCCTAGCCCGCTTGAGTGCCTTGTTTCATGAGTAGGCGGGCTATAAACGAACTCAAGAAACTGACCCTATATCACATTCATTTTAAAATGTGGACTTCCAAATCTTGCCCTTCAAAGTGGTTTTGCCAGTTCCGCTTTCATGAAAAGCTCTGATTTGGTCTGGTTTGGTTTTGGACCCATTTGCTCATCTCTCTGTCGGTCCAGGGCATTTGCAAAGCGCTCCTCCACCTCCATGTTTCAGACGCATCCATTTTCTTCCTGCCAGCTTCCTTCTCTGTCCAGCTTTCACATCCATAGATTGTGATTGGGAATACAGTTGTGCACATGATCTTGGCCTTGGTCTCCAGTGAAACTTCCTCACACTGGATGATCTCTTCCAGCTCCTTCAATGCTGCCCTTCCCAGCCTCTGTCTTCTTCTAATCTCTTAGCTGCAGCCTCTGTTTGAATGGATGATTTAGCGATTTAGCTAAAAGTATGCAGATCTTGCACAAGTTCAATTTCTCTATCGTTGACATTTAAGTTGCACAATTGTTCTGCAGTCCTTTGAAACTGCTGCAGTTCAGCTGGTCTTCACTGGATTTAATCGTTAACCAAAAATTCTGTTCATCTTCAGATCAATGTTTTTGAAGGACAGTAAAGGCCACCTGCTTGGATTATCTACCCCGCACATGAACTTTTTCAGTCCTTTCTGTCTCTGATTTTTCATATTCTTTTCTTTCCACAGATTCCTTTGATTTACGTCCAGGTAAGTTGCCAGTTCTTACAAAAATCTAGAGATTTCTGGGGTGGGAGTGGGGGGTTGGATGGACGAAATTCTCTCCTCTCACAATAATCCCCAACAACGTTGCTGCTTCTCTGTGGCTTCCAGCAGCAACAGCCTCATGCCCCCAGAAACCAGGGAAGAATAGCAGGGAGGCAACATTACCCCAAAAGAAATCCTTTCTGAATTTGAGGCTGTCAATTCTTGAAAGATGCAGTCCCATGCATGTTTAGACAGAAAATGTCCTACAATTCCTAGCACGGCTGTCTGGAGAGATGTTGTAGCACCTTTTCTCAATCTAAACATGCATTGCACCCTAAATCTTAACTTCTGTATTCAGGAATGGGCAACCTACACCTCTCCAAGTTCTGGCCTACAACTCCCCTCAGTGCTAGCCAGCACAGGCACTGGTGCAGGATGGTGGGAAATTTACTGCACACTTGTCAGGGTCCAGGGCTCAGATGTGGGTGGCCAGAAACAAGAGAAGAGCTACAAAGACGCCAGGATGCAGGCAGCGGAGCTTCAGGAAAGACAGAGTCCAAAAGCAGGGTGGAATGGAAAGTCCACATTGTGCAGACCGAGGTCAGGAGCCAGAAGAAGGCAGAACACGGACGTGGTCAGGAACAAGCCAAGGGTCAGGAACCATGAGGACAAACAAAGGTGGCGGAACCTTGGACAGGATAACAGGGCAGGGGATGCAAGCTGGATGCAGACGATCAGGGTAGGATGTGTGGTATTGCAGGCCACACGGCAAGCATGAAATACTGCAAGCCTCAGGCAAGGTGCAGGTACGAGTATGACATAACCTCTGGCTGGTTACAGGAATAACCTGGCCCGCAATCCTGGCAGGAATCGCCCATTGTCTCCCCAGAACCTGAGCCCCTTCCTTCGAACCAGTGACCACCATGTCATGCAAACAGTATTATCTCACTTTGGCGTTCCGCTGCAGTAGGCAGTTACCTTGGAAAATCTCGAGCAAATAGACTTTTTGCAGGAGATGCTGGAAAACAAACAAGCGGGGGCGGACGGAGGAGGTTTAAACATTAACCGAGGCTGCAGTCCTGATGAGAGCGACTTGGCAGTCAGCTCTGCTTCACTGGGCGGAACCTGCCTTGGAGTGAATGGGCTTGGCAACTTAGTCTCAGCAGAGCTGGTGCAGTTTTCAAGAATGCCAGAAAGTCTGCATGGAAGCCAGGGGTTCAAAATGATCGGTGGCTGGTGGGGAAGGGGTGCGAGGGGTGAGGGGGGTGGGCAGACATTTCTACTGGGAATTTCTAAAGCACTCCCGGAGGACTGGCTTTGGGCCCTGCACGTGGGGGTCCCCCCCTCCCAGCTGAAAACTGCAGGACGTGGCGGAGGGCAGACGGCACTCGGCAAGGACAACTGCCTGCTGCACGCTTGCTCTTAAGGACCAGCCCTGGCTGCACAAATGAGATTGCGCCCCTGCTCTGGACACGAGTGGCTTGTGACCATGTGATTTGTGACTTCCAGGATCCCATGAGGAACCGTGTGGCCCAGTGGACAGATGTGGAGCTTTCTACAGGGCTCGCCCAGCACTCCTATTCTCTCGCTTCCGAGCCCAACTTAGGCAAATACAGGCTGGTTGCACAGAAGGCGGATGGGAAGACCGTTGAAGCCACCTTTGATGTGGAAGAATATGGTAAGAGGAAGGGGTCCCTGGTGGCCACAGTGGCTTTCTGCCGATTTCTGCTCTGCCTTGCTTTGCGAAAGACTCGCTTGCTTTTGGCTATGGGCGGTATAGAAATGAAATAAATCAACAAACAAAATAAGCATCAAGTCATGCATGTCGGAGCAAATAATCCTAACTCCAAGGATGACCTGATGGGATCTGGGCTAGTGCTGATGGGCCAAGGGAAGCATCCTCGGGCCGTGGTGGACAACCCGATGAAAATGTTAATTGGGTACACCGCTATGGGGAAACAAGGCAAACTCCCATAGGCATCAAAACTGCCATTGATTTCCCTCATATAATGGGGCAACCACACTGGGAATGTTGTTTATGGCTGTGGTCACTGCACTTATAAAAGGCATCACAGAGAAGGGTCACTAAAATGATCAGGGGAGTGGGACAGGCCCCCTAGAGAGAATGGCTGCTGCAGCAGAAATGGTTCAGCTTAGAAAAGAGCCGAGGAACATGGTAGAGGTGTGCAGAATTATGCCTGGTTGGAGAAGGCAGATAAGGAGAATTTTTCCTCCTTTCCCATGATTCTAGAATCCAAAGGAGTCATCCCACTGGGGGGGGGGGGGGGAGATGGCTGTGATCTCGCTCGCCTCCCAAAGCGGAGTTCCCAACCCAAGTCAGAATGTTCATGAAATTTTTGTTTGTGACCCGATTTGGTCGTGAACGAAGGCGTTCGTGAGCCGAGGTACCACTGTAGTTTGAGAATGGAATTTGCTTCCACAAGATGGAATATTGGCTATCAACTGACCACTAAGTCCTGATGGCCACATGCTGCCTTCAAATACAGCGATAACCCAAACTAACCACGATGGAAGAATACAAGGACATGTCTTGCATGCAGCAAAGTTAATAGACTTGCTAGAAACAAAGAATGAAACAAACCAGTTCAGATTCTTTAATGGGATGAATGATGCACATCATGGGTGTCTAACCTGAGGACCAGGTGTGGTCCCTGGTTGCTCCTCATATGGTTCGTGAAGCCAACAGGAGTCGACCATGTTTTTCTGAGGCCCAGCAGGTGCTCCTGCTGGCTTTTTCTCCATACCGTCTACCTGCTCGCAGCTCAGGGCCTGCAAGGTGGCCCACCTGAGCTTAACGAAGAGAGACCCGGCTACCCAGGCAGTGTGCAACAATGCTCTTTGTACAAGTTGGCGCCTAATTATGGGTGATGCTGCTCTGATGAGGTGAGAAGAGGAAACGGTGTTTCCGATGTGGCCTAAACATTGTTGCCATGTCCTTTCCTTCTTCCTTGTAGTTTTGCCCAAATTTGAGGTTCTGGTGACCACACCGAAGATCATAAGTGTCATGACTGAAGAACTGAAAGTGACTGCTTGTGGCCGGTAAGCATGACGTGTCTTGATTTAGTTAGTCATTTATTTAATAAAATGTGTATGCCGTCCATTACTTGCGTCTCTGGACGGCTTACAACATAAATCAGAATAAAATAGCCAAATTGACGATTCCACGCTGGCTGTAATTCATAAAATACAAACAATAAAATCCGATTGCTATTAATACATATTAAAATATTGATTAAATAAAAAGGTCTTAACCTGGCACCGAAAAACATAAAGTGACGGCGCCAGGCGGACCTCTCTGGGGAGCGCATTCCATAGATGTCCCTTCTTCAGACTTGGAATGGGTGGATTGCGCACCCTGGTAAAAGAGGGAAGGCCGGCAGACCTTCCTTCCCTGCTCGTGCTTCCTCTTCCTCTCCTCTACCAACCTCCACGGTTCCGCCCAGCACCTGGGCTTTGCTGTGTGCCATCAGTGACCTGTAGGGGTGTGGCGCACCTTTTGAGGCGCTGCATTAAGCATAACACAGTGGCTGCGTTCGCACAGCACAGCAAACCATCATGGTTCGCTGTTGTTTTTTACCATGGTCTGCTTGACAAGTGCATCTACGTTCTTGGGCTTTCCATGCACCCTACTTGGTCCTCCCATCTTTGGCATGTATCCCATCAGGCACCACGTGTGAAATTCAGTATCAAGCTGCATCGCTTCCTGCTTGTGTCACCATCCTCTTTGAGGAAGTACAAGGAACAGTAATAAAATCTGTGAATGATACAAAACTGGGTGGAACAGCAAACACCCTAGAAGAGAGATGGATGATCCAGGGTGATCTTGAGAAACTTGAACACTGGGCTGAAAGCAACAGATTGAGATTCAATAAGGACAAGTGCCAAGTCCTCCAACTTGGAAAAAGAAACCAAATCCATCAGTACAAGATGGGGAATACGAGGCCCAACAGAACTGAAAAAGAAAAAGATCTTGGAGTGATTGTGGACAACAGGCTAAACATGAGTGAACAAAGTGATGCAACCGCCAAAAGGGCAAGTGCTATTTTGGGATGTGTTAATAGAAGTAGCACTTCCAGGTCAGGAGGAGGAGCAGTTCCCCTATACTCCTCACTTGTCAGGCCTCATCTGGAATACTGTGTCCAGTTCTGGGTGCCAAGATTTAAGAAGGATGCAGAAAAATTAGAAAGGGTCCAGCAGAAAGCAACAAAAAGGATCCAGGGTTTGGAAACACTGCCCTGTGAGGAGAGACTGAGAGGACCCTGGGCATGTTCAGCCTTGAGAAGACTGAGGGGGGACATGGTATCCCTCTAGAAGTACCTCAAAGTCTGTCACAAGAGGAAGGTCAAGATCTCTTCTTGCTGATGCCAGAGTGTAGGATACGGAATAATCAATTCAAGTTGCGACAACCCAGGTTCAGGCTACGTATCAGAAAAAGCTTCCTCACTGTCAGAGCAATATGGCGGTGGAGCCAGCTGCCTGGAGAGGTGGTGGGCTCTCCCACAGTAGAGACATTCAAGAGGAAACTGAACAGCCATCTGAGTGGGATGGTGTGACATGGTGTCCTGCAACAGCAGGAGGTGGGGCCCAATGGCCTTCATGGCCCCTTCCAACTATGCTATTCTGTGATTCTATGATCATGCTTTCTAAAGAGACAGCTATCTGAATGTGGATTTTCAAATTTCATGGACTGAGAGGGTGAACAATGAAGAAGTATTAAAGAGATTGTATGAAGGTCAAGAAATTAGAAAAATACAGAGAACTCAGAAAACTATTAGTGCACTATTATTATTATAGAAACATAATGTAGCAATAATAATAATAATAATAATAATAATAATAATAATAATAATAGAAACTGTTATTGTACCCTGCCTTTCTTCCTCTTGCAAGGAACCCCAGGCTGCTTATAAGTTTTGCCTCCTCTCCACTGTATCACACAACAACAGCTCTGTGAGGTAGATTAGGCAGAGTGTGTATGACTTGTCCAAAGTCACTCCATGAGCTCCATAGCTGAATGAAAGCTAAAACTGGACCCCCAGACTAGTGCTTTAACTACTACACCACACCGGTTCCAGTCCCTGCTCAGCCTCAAGGCTTACTGGGTGACTTTGGGCCAGTCACAGAGTCTCACCTACCTCACAGGGTTGTTGTGGTGAGGATAAAATGGAGTGGAGGAGGTCTATATACGCCTGCTTTGATTCCTCACAGGAGGAAACATGGAAGAATATTTCTGTAATGTATTTATGATTAAAATAGGAAGGTGAAGTCGCTCTTAGTGAAAGAACCTCAATGAATTGTTGGGGATGGTATATATGAAACAGTTGGACTAGAAGTGTTGTGAGGATAAAGTAAGAATGAGAAGAGGAGAATTATGGAAGCTTTCTTGAATTCCTTGAAAGGAAAAAAGGTGAGATGTGAACATGATAACTACATTAACTTAAATATCTAAAGACTCTTTAACCATGATGAGGTCCAACCTCTTGTAGGAAAGGAACAACAACAAGAAGGGGTGAGTTTGGGCCAGCGACAGACTCTCAGCCTGACCTACCTTCCAGGGTTGTTGTTGTAGGGATAAGCATGAGAGCAGGAGGAGGAGAATGATGTAAGCCGCTTTGAGTTCCTTGTAAGGAAAAAGTGGGATATAAATCTAATAAACAAACAAATGTATAGATAAAAAGCAACCCTGGAAATGCTCATGGGGGAAGCAAACACGTTCTGCCTGTCTTCATGCCTACCTGTATTTCCTTTTAATCAAAGCAATGGTTGTTTCTGCTGTCAGATACACCTACGGGAAGCCAGTTGCTGGCACGGTGAACATCACGGTATGCCGGGAATTTTATAATTACTACCGAAGCCATTGTCACGGGTCTGAATCGCAGGCCGTGTGTGAAGATTTCAGTGCAAAGGTGAGTTCTGAGTGTGAGGCAAAGGCCTAGAGAAAGGAAGACCAAGGAGTGACTCCTTTGACCTAATCTAGACAGCCTTAATTCCCTGCTATATTCACATTCCCCTCCTCTGCAGTTCAGTTAGAGTTTACACCCGAGGTCCATGGGCAGGCCGGGCTTGTGCTGAGAGTTTCACCTTTTCAGTGCTGTCTAGCAGCACCTTTGGGAAGCTGGAAAAGCACTGTGGGTGCCACCACAAAAAAGCCCTTGCGGTAGATGCGGCTAGTCGTGCAAAAATGGCTGTGAACCCCTGGCTAGGCAAAAGCAAGCTGAAGGGACTGTGAGGACGTCTGCTGGTCTTGTTGAGTGGCTCTCAGGTCTGGATGTCGCAGCAATCCATCACCGGTTGAGCAATCCCTGGAACAAGCCATGACTCGGTTGAAAGTAAGCCATCCTGTGAGAAGCAGTCTAGGCTCAGGAAGCACAGCGCTGTGGCTAATGAGCTCTCGATGGGTTGCCAGGTTGTGTGGATCCAGTCAAATGGGGCCAATCTTTTTGCACAGCGTTTCCTTTTACAGTAAAGCCTTGAATTGCGAGTAACTTGGTCTGTGAGTGTTTTGCGAGCAAAAAGTGTTTCTGAATTTTAAATTGATCAACGAGCGATGTCTTGCAGTACGAGTGTCACGCGCGCTTTGCCTGCCGAGCGCCACATCACAACTGAGCGCTGGTTCTGGTCTCTCTTTCTGCGGGTGTGAGTACAGCATTGTCTTCTCCACCCCGAGCGTGCCCGCGATCGTGCCCGTCTCCCCCCCAGCGCCCCCACTTCAAATTTGTGCGATTAAAAAAAAAAGTTGCAGAATGGATTAACATTATTTACATTGAACCTGATGGGGAAATTCACTTTGATATACAAATGGATTGCAGGCATGTTTCCGGAACGAATTATGCTCGCAATCCAAGGCTTTACTGTATTTTGTTTTCCTGCAGCCCTGCAGGGCTCTCTGTAGAGGGAAAAGCTGCTGTTCAACCAACCACACATTTTGGCTCCCCGTGGGTGGGAGAGAGAACAATAAGACATTTACTGTTGCAACATTTATTGGAGAAAATACTCTGTAGTGTTTGATTTCCTTTTTTTCTTATGAGAGTTCCCAGGGCTCCCTGTGAAGAAGGAATATCTGTTAATCCCCTCCTTTTTAGCTTGCAGTGCAAACATGCCCTTAATTGCAAATACTCAGCGGAGCAGAAACTGCTCCCGCTGGGCTTTTGCATCCGTTCCTAGGGGTTTGGAGGGCCAGGCAAAAGCAAGACCCCCAGTCTTTTGAGTCCCTGGAGACAATGGGACAATTTGGACAACGTCATGGTGCTTTTGCAGAAGGGCTTCCATGGTGGGACATGGACAACCAGGAAACACTCATTTCCCAGGTGGCAAACTTGAGAGGCAAGGCAAAAAAACGAGCTTTAAAGCACAAAGCCTGGAAGGCAGTCTGGGAGAGCGACGCTCCATAGTGCTGCACACTGGCCTTCCAGTGAATGGATATATTTGCATATTGGAAGTTCACCCGGGGCATTCTCATTTCTGCATTTTGATTGTATTTTCTATTTTTGTACTTGTCCCCAAAGGCCAAATTATTGGCCCCAATAATTAACGTTATTGTAGTTTGATAATTTGTGAGCTGCCCAGAAACCTTCAGCTATTGGGTGGTATACAAATATCGTTAATACTAACAATAGCATTCTGTGTTTATAATTTTATATATTATTTAATGATTTTGATAATATGCACAATAAGAAGCAAGCCTTGTTTCTTCATTGCCATCTTTTCAGCAAGAGAAAAATACTTTTTTATTCACCAGACCATCTAGGAATTGCTGAATTAATATTTTATATTTTTAAGGAATTTTAATTTTTTTTAATCTCTGCTATGCCTGAGGTAATTTTCTCCATGGGTTTAGTTATCTGTCAGAATACATTGTGTTTTTGTGTTTTACCTTATGAATTTTTATTGTATGAACTTTTATTATACACATTTTATTGTTACATAATTGTTTGGATTATAAACTGCCCAGGGAATCCTGAAGGGCTAATGGAGCCATTGATAAATGTAAATAATAAATAAACCAATAAATAAAGTAAGTTAAATAAAAGTGAAGAGGTGCCGCAAGCAGAATGTGAGCAAGGCAAGAATGAGAAGAGGGACTGAGAAGTCCTCAGAAAGTCTCTTGCTGAAGAAACACTGCCTGAGGATGATTGGACCTGTAGTCTCATGTATTTGGAGGGCACCCTGATGGGGAATACTGCCAAAAAAGGATGTGGCTGGCAAAAACGTGTGCGTCTGCTCTTTGCTTCCTCCTGATGCAGGCCGACGTGCAGGGCTGCTTCTCTCAGGTGGTGAAAACGAAGGTGTTCCAGCTGAAGCGGGAGGGCTACCACATGAGCCTGAACGTGGAGAGCAAGGTCATCGAGACGGGCACAGGTCTGCTTCAGGGAGCAGAAGGATGGGGTGGGATGCAGAGGGAAGCAAGGCCAAGACTAGGCTGCACCCAAGGCTGTAGGAGCGCAAGGAAAGTTCTGAGGGACTTGGCTAAGTCCCCCTCCATGGGTCCCAGCTCAGGAGCTCCCTCTCATCGCCATCCTCCCCTCGCTCTTTGCTCCCCACTCTGCTTGCATTTCCTTACTTGACAGGCCGAGAGTCAGTGCTCGAGTTGGCCTTGGCGTCCGTTACTGTCATCACGACATCACATTGACGCGCAGCTGTTTGCCCTCTTGCAAGGGAAACCTTCCTACTCTCCGGTGTTCTTCTTTTTATTTTTTATTTCGATTTATTTTTTGATTTATATCCTGCCTTTTTCCTACAAAGGGCTCAAGGCAGCTTACATCATTCTCCTCCTCCATCTTATCCCCACAACAACCACCCTGTGAGGTAGGTTGGGCTGAGAGTCTGTGACTGGCCTAAAGTCACCCAGTTGGCTCCATGGCTGAGCGGGGACTAGAACCTGGATCACCTGAGCCCCAGTCCCACGCTCTTAGCCACTACACCACACTGGCTCTCCACTACACCCCACTGGTTTCTTGCAGCAAACCAATCCTCTCAGCCGATCCTGAGAGAGAGAGGTTGGGCCAAAGGTTCTCAGAGAGCTCCATGGCTGAGTGCAGACGAGAACCTGAATCTCCCAGGCCCCAGTCCAGAGCAATAAGCTCCCCTCCACAGTAGCTTTTCTACTTCTACTGCACCTCCTTCTCACCATCACCCCAGGCCAGAGGTGAGCATCAAGAGAAGGAGCAGGTTGCTGTGGCGAAGAGGCAGGACAGTTTCTTGCTGGTCAGTGTGGGTCTTCAGCTGGTTTCTGAGCATGCCTACCTTTGACACTGGCCCTGGTTGTGTCCAGGAAACTCTACCAGTCTAAGTAGGTAACTGTGGGATTGGATAGACCAGGGGTGGGGACCTTGCAGCCAGTGGGCCCAATCTGGGCTGTGGAGGTTTCCACTCTTGCTCGTGGAAGCTTGGGCTCCGTCTGCAGGTTCTGCCCCTCCCAAAGTCCCTGTCCCAGAAGCTGTAGGGTGAGGTGGGGAGAGGGTTCCCCACCGGGAATAACAGCACAGACTCCCTTCCTTGCTGCTCTCGAATACTCCCAGCTGGCATCGTCCTGAATTCCCGTGCACTGGAACACGCTCTGGGGAAACTTGCCCCTGGAAGGTCTGGAAAGGGGGGAAGGCTGCTCTGTTCATCCTGCTCGCACTAAATGGGCGTGTGCTCCCTTTGGCAGGGGTGGTAATGCAAGGCTCCGCGTCCACTCAGATTACCGCGACTCTCAGTACTGTCACCTTTGAGAAGATGGACAACTACTTCAGGCACGGGCTGCCCATCGTGGGCCAGGTAAGATGGGCCCTGTGATGTACCTCTCCATGGCTGGGTGTTGCCTTTCCCAGCATCCCCTGGATGCTCTGGAAGAGCCGTGCTTGAGGGTCTGGTCTCTCAGGCCCCCTGAGTCAAGCCTGTCTTTGCCCCAGGATGTCCGCCTTGCGGACCCTCCACTAGGCCGCTGCCCATGGAATGCCCCCTTCCCATGCAGCCCCCATCTCAGGGGAGCAGCCTCCGAACTGCAGGGCCCTGTCCTGAGGCCACCAGGTTCCCACTGCTGGCCACGCTCTCTTCCCTAGCCAGAGATCCTTGGCTGGCTTTCCACCTTTGCCGCGAACCACCTGCCTCCTGATCCGACGCCTTCTCCTGATGGGAAGAAGTGTATGTTAAAACAGGCCAGAGGGTTGGGGTATGTTGGCTCCATCCCATCTTCTTTTGCAGCTGCCCATCCTGGCAAAGCCTCTGCAGGAGCATCTCCAAAACAGAGTTTTGGAGGCCTTCAGGCTAAAAGATGCCCTCCACTCTCGTCCTATGGAAATGCCTGTATTGATAAAACTCGTGGTGGTGTGGGGGGTTGCTTTTGCATGTCTAGATACTCCTACAAGATGGCTCCAAACAGCCCATCAGCAACGCAACCGTTGAGATTCAAGCACCTGGATTCAAGGGCACCTACGTCACCGACGCAGAAGGACACGCACCGTTTTCCATAGACACAACAAATTTCACGGATGATTCTGTAACTCTCCAAGTGAGTATCTGGGGGAGGGGGGGACGGGGGGAGCTTGCAGCCCGCATGGGCAACGTGGTTCTGTCGGAAAATGCAGACCCATCCGCAGGTGCCCTTGGGACACTGGGGCGCTATTCTAGAAGGCCACGCTTGTCGTCTGCCAGTGTCATGAAGTGCCTGAATTTGGGGGCATTCGTGGTTTTCTTCTTTTCCACCAGGCAATCTACAAATCGGAGCAGCTGTGTAGTAACAGCTGGATCACTCCCCATCACCAGTGGGGCTATTACACACTTTCCCGCTTTTACTCACCGAGCGGAAGCTACCTCCAAGTGAATTCTGTTCCTGGGACATTGCGGTGCGGTCAAACCCAGTCAGTGCAAGTGACTTACGACCTGAGTGGAAGTGGCTCTTTGGGCAGAAAAGAGATTGCCTTTGTCTCTATGGTAAGCCCGAGTGCAGTGAACTTGGTGTATCAGTTGCAGGTGGATGAATGGTTCAGGTGATTTGGGGAGGGGTGGGCTGTGCTTTCGCCTAAGCATTCCCTCCAGCTGCACATGAAACTGGTGCTGCCCGGGGCATGAGACCCTCCTGAGATTTTTCCAGTGAGGGGAAAAATAAAAATAAAAACATGAAATGGTGGGAAACCAATGATTGGAGATATTGAGAGACAGAGAGGAAGGAACGAAGGGTGGGACAAAGGAAGATGGGGATAGGGTTACAAAGGAGAGGGGGACAAAGGAAGGAGAATGGAACAGAGAAACTTAGAAACAGAGCGAGTCAGAAGAGGCCTCCCGGGCCATCTAGTCTTGACCCCTGGTTCCAGCTGGCTCTGCTTACGACATGCCTCCCATGTGCATGGCTAGCCTGTCTTTGAACACCCTCACCGATGGGGCCTCAACCACCCCCCGTGGAAGCCCATTCCTTTCCCTCGGGGTCCTGACTGTCAGGAAGTGCTTCCTGGCATCCAAATTGAACCTTGGCTCCCTGAATGAGGATGCCCTGCAAGGGGTGGGTGAGATGATTTTCCCTCCGAAACTACTGCTGAGGACTGAGAAACTCTCCTCTGGTGTTAATTGTGGTGACATGTGTTTATCTTTTCGCAAGATGGTTGTTGTTACGATCTCCCATAATATATCAGCATTATCAGCAACGAATGCACAGTGTTCAAGCATGGAAGAGCAGAGGGGTCTTCTGTCTTTCCTAGCTACATCCTTTGTGATTTAAGGAACATGCCTGCCCTTCCCTCCCATAAGACCATTACATCCTATTATCTTTGAATTAATGGCCTGGTTTGTGTTTGGCGTATTCTAACATTACCGCCTTTGAATATTTTAACAGCAAACTGGATATGCCTGTTTGAAAGCCATACAATGTCACTGAGATGGGATTGGGTGTGCGCTTCAGAACAGTTCATACTCATCTTCCTACCAAGGTTCCTTATAGCCTGAAGTGTCTGATCCTGCTTAATCTTGGAATCTAGCAGGGTCACGCCTGGTTGAAATCTGGATGGGTGACTTACATGCTGGAAATGTCCCAGAGAGCTTTGGCCAGGGGCAGTATAGAAATGATGCTGATGCTCCTGCAGTAAAATACGTTGACTTTCAAACTCCAAACTGGTTTCAAGAACTGGAGTTTATTCCCTGTTGGGAGAAGGATTTCTAGAAATCTCTCACCCTCTGCAACAGACCAAATCCATGAAATATCCTGGAGAACTTGGAAGCACACCCACTCCTTTTCTTAGCATGCTTGGCTGTTCCTAATTGGTGTTGCCCAGCTGCGCATTTGTGTTTTCCTGGGCCATCACAAATTCTCTTTGCCTTTTAATCGCAGATTCATGAATGGGATTTTTAGCTTCTGATGTGTCTGCTAACAAGATCTTTTCTTCTTTTGTGCAGTACATGGTCAAGGGATTGCTTGTGCAAGCGGAGATCCACAATGAGTTCGCGACTCTCACTGCAAGTAAGTATTTTCTTGCGTACTCCCAATCTCTCAATTCGTTCTGCACAACTAGCATGCTGACAGCTGAAACTGGGGTCTCTCCATGAGTAGAAGGTTGTTATTCAGCCTTGGGGTGTTCAAAACCCTCCTCTGTGGGTGGATGCATGAATGAAGTCACTTTATGCTGTGGGTAGATGGTTCTCTCTCAGTCTACAAACACCTCCCCTCTCACTTTTCCACGTGCACACAGATGAAGAAGAGATCTTCCTTTTTTGTGCTGCTGGCACATAAAAGCATATGAGGAGTCCTACTGGATCAACGGGCCATCTAGTTCAGCGTTCTGGCCAACCAGTGGCCAACCAGTTGCCCATGGGAAAAACATGCAGGGCAACTACACCATCCCTATGATGTCCAGCAGTTGCCACTATCCAGACTAGTAGCCATGGATAGCCTTCTCCTCCAGGAACTTCTCCAGTCCCTTTTTGAAGCCATCCAAATTGGTGGCCATCAGCACTTCCCGTGGCAGGAAATTCCACAGACTGTCTATGTACTGTGGGAAGAAGTCCTGAATCTTCCACTGATGACTTCCATGGCATGGCCTGGGGCTCTAGCATTATGAACCAGAAATGGGAAAGACCTTTATTTATCCATTTACATGTATTTATAGGTTGCCTATAATAGTCAAGGCCTTCCTAGGCAGCTTAAAGTGCATAAAACTTATTAAACTATTAATTTTAATGTGCTTTACTCTGTTTAATATGTTTAAAACATAATGAATTAAACATCTATAAAAGCAATTAAAAAGGGACACAGCGAACAGGCTAAATGTTAAAAAAAATCCTAAAAGATATGTCTTTGCCTGGTGCTGAAAGGAAAATAGAGATGGCGCCAGGTGAATTTCCCTAGGGAGGGAGTGCCAGAGATGGGGAGCAGCAGCAGAAAAGGCCCTTCGCCTTTTTGCCACACCTCTCATCTCCGTGAGGGGTGATTCTCATAGACGGGCTTCCTGAGCTGATCTAAGTGGGATGGGTAGGTATATATGGGTGCAGACGGTCCTTTAGATAGCCGGGCCCCAAGCCTTTAGGGCTTTATATGTCAATACCAGCACATTGAATTGGGCCTGGACCACAACTAGTAGCCAGTGAAATTCTTTCAGCACTGGTGTTCTATGGGCCAGTCTGGCAGTACCAGTTACCAGCTGAGCTGCCCGATTCTGCACCAATTACAATTGCCGGACTGTCTTCAAGGGCAGCCCCACATAGAGCACATTACAAAACTCTATTTTGGAAGTTATCAGAGCATGGGCAACTATCTTCAGGTTCCCACTGTCTAGGTAGGGGCGGAGCTGGAAAATCCGCCACAGCTGGAAAAAGGCATTCCTAGACACTGAGTCCACCTGATAATCCAGGGAAAGACCAGGATCCAGGAGCTCCCCCAGACTGCGGACCCTGTCCTTTAGGGGGGGTGTGGCTCCGTCCAGGACAGGGTAATGCCCTCGTAACCTATCAGAGGTCCCCCCCTGCCAATAGTACCTCCGTCTTCCCAGGATTAAGTCTCAGTTTACTGACCCTCATCCAGTCCATTATCGAGCTCAGGCACTGGCTCAGGACGGCAACAGCCTTGCCTAGATTAGAGGAGAAGGAGAGGTAGAGCTGAGTGTCATCAGCATATTGCTGACTCCTCAGCCCAAGCCTCCGAATGGCCCCTCCCAGCGGTTCCATGTAGATATTGAACAGCACTGTGGACACTACAGAGCCCTGTGAAACCCCATGAAATGCCTCCTCGCCACTGTCTCCACACCATGCCGAATCCAAGGCACTTCTTCCATGTCCTCACCCACATTATTTTTCTTTCTAAGCCAACAGTGCCATCTATTGGGAGATGGAAGGCAAGAACAGGGCCTGCCATACCACTAGGCCGGGGATGGGGGACATGTGACCCTCCAGAGGTTGTCACACTCTCAGTACACAGAGAGAACCGGTGTGATGCAGTGGTCAAAGTACAGGGCCGGGATTCAGGAGATCCTGGTTCTAGTCTCTGTCTGGCAATGCAGCTGATGGGAGTTCCAGCTGTAGGCACTCCCCATCCACATCCCGGACCTGTCTGTGCTGAGAGCCAGTGTGGCGTCGTGGATAAGAGCGTGGGACCGGGACTCAGGAGATCCGGGTTCGAATCCCCACTCGGCCATGGAGCCAACTGGGTGACTTTGGGCCAGTCACAGACTCTCAGCCCAACCTACCTCACAGGGTTGTTGTTGTGGGGATAAGATGGAGGAGGAGAATGATGTAAGCTGCCTTGAGCCCTTTGTAGGAGAAAGGCAGGATATAAATCGGAAAATAAATAAATAAATCAATAAATCAATAAAATTTCCAGGGCCACCTTAGCACAGATGCCCTCCTCTGGGGAAGGACCCCTCAAGGCCAGGCATTTGGGCCCAGTGGGCTCTCTGGAGAGCTGTACCAGCTGCCCCTCTGATGAAGTCAGTTGCCTTCTCAGAGAAACCCTCGGCCTCCTGCCTGGCTCTGAGAAGGCCTTAAGTGACGTATGGGGCAGTGACTGTGCCAGATGCTTCCCTGGTACAGACCTTGCCCCCAGTGGGTGGTGTGGTTTTCCAGAGGCCGTCTTTTGTATGCCGAGAGGTCCTCAAAGTGAAGCACGGGGCAATGGCAAGGACCAGGACCCTGCTGGCACTAGGGGGTATACACGATCCACTGCCCTTCTGGAAATGCCACCAGAAGCAGGAGATTCCTCTCACTTTACAGGGTGGGCCAGCCTTTAGTGCTGGCTTATGCATTGCCTCAGGCCAAAGACGTGTCTTGGAAGAACCCTGGATTAGAAGGAGAGACCGCGGTATTCGGAGAAAGTGGCACAGCTAACCTGATTCCTCCTTGGCTATTTTTGTTGTCAACTTGGAAGGTGGCAACAATGGGGAGGGCTTTCCTTGGGGTGGTCCCCGTTATGGAGCGGCCTCCTCACTGCAGCCCAGCTGGCACCAAGCTTTGCCTCTTTTCGGCTCCATGTTAAGACAGCACTTTATGCTGAAGCCTTTAAGAATTGATTTAACTTTGGCAAAGGGGTGGTGTGGAAATGGAGATCAGAACAGCAGCAACTGCCATCTGCAGCTGAAGCTCAACCCCAAACAGCACCCTGGGGTGGAATCCCAACCATCTTTCCCACCTGCCTCTCTTTCTGAGCGAATGTCTTTATCTAGAACTCAGATGAACTCGGGTGAATGTCTTTATCTAGGCCACAGACTACAAGGAAAGTTTACTTTGGAGTTGAACGTGAGCTTCAATATGGCTCCCATGGTCCGTGTGCTTGTATACACTATTCTTCCCAGTGGAGAACTTGTGGCTCACTCGGTGGATTTCACCGTTGATAACTGCTTTGAGAACCAGGTAAGGAGGTCTGGGCATGCTCAGGACCGTTGCTGAAAGAGGGAGGTAGAGTTACATGGGATGTGTAAAGAGCCAGCTGCCTGGGTTCCGGCCTGCTTTCTTGCAGCCCTTAGTTGGTGCTGAGTGGGCCTTGCATTGGCGTGGGCCTCTGCCAGGAATTAGCTCCACATGGCGTCCCTCTTCTGTGTGCAGACTTGGGATACACTACACGTACTCTGGAGGAGGGTTGCTGGGTTACATAAGAGAATTGCTGCCGGCATCGACTTCTTCTTGGATCAGCTCGCTTCCTAAGCCAGGGCCGAGCACAAGAACGGGCTGACAAAGAGAAGCAAGCTGGTTTCTGCGTGATCATCACGACCCTAGCGGTCATCTTGGCCTGGATTTTGAAAACCCTGGCTGGGGTGAAGCTGGTGAATTTGAGCATTGGGGACAAGGCAGATGTGATGGGTTCGGATATTTTATTTATTTATAAAATCCGTATGCCATCCATTACTTCCGTCTCTGGACGGCTTACAACATTAATCAGAATAAAATAAATTAACTAAACTAATTATTCCATGCTGGCTGAAAATCCAGTAAAATACAAACAATAAACTCCAATTAATACATATTAAAATATTGATCGAATGAAAAGTCCTTGACCTGGCTCCGAAAAACATATAATGACGGTGCCAGTGGACCTCTCTAGGGAGCACATTCCATAGTTGGGGCGCCAGCTCAGAGAAGGCTCTCCTCTGGGTACTCTGTCTCCTAATGTCTTTCACAGAGGGTTCCCGGAGGAGGGCTTCTCCTGCCGATCTCAGGATATGAGGATTGTGTGTTTGGGAATGGATGGGATTAGAGCCAAAGGATAAGCCGGAATGGGGAATGTTTGGTCTTCCAGTTTTGGTTGGAGTACAGCTCCCATCAGCCCTAGCCAACTTCCCTAGTGGCCAGAGAAGACAGCAAGGATGCTTTTTCAGTCTACAGGCTGCCCTATCACTGAAGTTTTCAGGATGAAACAATATAACCAAGCATGAAAACCCAACATAAAGCACATTCAATGTCACCTGAAACTCAGAAGAAAAGATTCTGCATTTGTAAGAAATAAATAACTGAGCAGCTGAAAACAGAGAAGGCATTTCAAGAAGCAGCAATACACATATTAAAAATAAAGCAAGCGGCAGTTTAAAAGGCCTGGGAAAATGTATTTGCCTGGTGCTGAAAATTTGACAAAGGAACTCCAGGTGGGCCTGTCCAGGGTGGTCATTCCTGCATGTGGATGATTCCACCTTTTGCATCTTGGTCCCAGATTTCCCATCCATGATGGGAAGGATGAGAGCAGAATTCCAGTGGATTGAAGGGCTGAAGAAACTGAAGGTTTAACAACTTGTACACAGTGTTTTAGAGTCCTCCTTTGATTCTGATCCTCTCAGAAAAGGGTTCAGGGGTCACACTTCAGTAAGAATGTGTGAAGAATCCCTCTCGTGTCTAGGAATCCATTGAATTTATGAGCTCGAGTCCAGATTCTGGGACTTGAATTCTGGACGGCCTAATTCTGAATTCCAGGTTGACTGAACCCAGCATTTACGTGGTGCTGCCCAGGAACTGAGACCCAAGTAACTTTCCTCTTCTGAGCCATGCACAGCCGACTTTGCTTGTGCTGCTGCATGTGATACGGAAGAAGGTTGCTGGTTGCGGTGGAAAAGTTCTCTTGGGCATGGGTGTTGCTGTTTCGCTGCATAAATGATGGGGTAGGATGAACTCTTTTGGAATCTGTCCCTCCAGAATCTGTGGGTTTCCTCTCATGCTCAGCCTGCTCTTGCACAGCAAGCCGAGCCAAGAGGAAGTTGCGAATGCTCGTGGAGCCGAGGTGCATAACCAGCAACCTTCCCCATCAGGAGTGGCTGCAGGATGTGAAAGAGGGGACAGATTTTTTATTATTATTATTATTATTATTATTATTATTATTATTAAAATATTTCTATGCCGCCCCTTGCCGAAGCCTCGGGGTGGCTTACAACACAATTTTCCACCCAAAACGGATTCCATGCACTTCCCTTCTGAACGATGCTCAGATTAAACTCTGCAATCCGTCTTTCAGGCAACTTTGCTGCTTTAATCAGTGAATTCTTTCTTGGCTGGTGGGCAGCTGCAGAGGGGAACCCAAACTTAGCAAATGGATCTCTAGAAGGACTCTTGGATGAAGTTCTGCTGGGGAATGAACTTGTCAACACTCCTTCCTTTTTACAGGTGAAACTGAAGTTCCAGGATCGTGAAGTTGTTCCTGGTAGCAAGACAACCCTCCGTCTTTCAGCTGCCAAACCCTCCCTCTGTGCCATCAAAGCGATCGATGAGAGTGTCTTTCTCCTGAAGCCCGAAGCTGAGCTCTCACCTCAGTCTGTGAGTTGAGGTTCTTCATGATGTTTTCAGAGCAGGTTCCCACTGTTCTTTCCCGGGGAAGTCCTCCAAATCGCTCTCTCTCTTACACACACACACAGTGGAATCTCCCAATAGAGAAAGACTTCTTCCCAACATGATCCCTCGCAAGCTAAGAATTACTCTAGTGATGTGCTGAATTCTTTAGGTGAGGAGATGGCAAAACATCAAGGGCAGGCCCTGGCCAGGGCCCAAACCCCGGAAGGGTCCCCTGACAAGAGCCTCCTGGAGTTGTTCGTCTTCAGCACTGCCTCTCATTCTGGCCCAGGCAATGGTGATGGCGAGGCAGAGGAACAGCAGGTGCCATGGTCTTCCTGCCCTCTGGTTCTCTGCTGGTCAAGCCATGGTGAGAAAGAGGAGATGGAACCAGAGCAGCTGGTGACATCTGGTGGCAAGAAGGTGGATGGAGCTGATGGGCAGCCTTTTGGGGTGTCTTGCCCAAACAGCTGACCCTGAACAGAACAAACATTTTGCAGAGTTCTGTGCAAGGAATGGAGGACAGCCTTAGAGGGGTGGAACCTTTCTCATGCTCTGGTAGATAAGTCGGTGAGGGTATTCCCTCCAAAGAGGAGTAACCCCAGCCAGATATTTTGCCGCCCAGCTCCAGAGCAGATGATGTCAAGCGAGTTTCTTTCACTTACCTCATATCCCTTTTCTCTATAACAAAACTTCTTGTCCTAACTTCTGCTTTTTACTCTTCTTGGTTAGTTTTCCTCTAAAAGATATACTTACATCCATTCTGAGGAGAAAATTTTTGAGGGAAAATTCCAAGGAGGAAAGAGGTAACTGTTCTGAGGGGAGGAATGTTCCTTTCTTGAGCAGTGCTTTTTTTGTAAGAAAAATGTGCCGGAACTCATGAAATTATTTACCTTTTGCATGTAGTCAGTCACTGTACACACACCCATACACATCAGTTGTGTAACGAAACATAACGGTCACCGCCTGCAGTAAGCACTCAGCGCGCGACCACACGACCAATCACAAGCCGAGCAGCACCACAAGCCAAGCAGCACCATCACAACCAGTGCGGACAAAGTACGCATGCCTCAGATTCGACACACAAGTAGCCCGCATGCACCGTTTTAATGATTTTGCCACCAACCTCCTACGCTTGACAGGGCGTTTCAAATCCACATGGACCAAACATCAAATTTTCAAAAGTTACTTTTAAAACTTGGAAAATCTGTCAAAAAAAGGTGCCAGAACTCTGTTCCGGTGTGTTCTATGACAAAAAAAGCACTGCTCTCGAGTATCCTACCTGTTCTGGCAATACCGTGATCTCAGTCTGAGGCAATGTGAAAACTTCTGGGTGAAACAAACCACTCAAAACTGGGAAATCCAGCTCAAGAGGGCCTCAGAAAAGCTGACCAGGGGGTTTCTGTTCTCTCATTAGGTGCTTCCCTCTTCACAGTCTGAATGGTCTGATCTTTTCTGGTCTACCAAAGTCTTGTAACAGCATCTGGAATGGATTTTACAAGTCCTTCCAGGCGAATTCATGGGGCCTGCGTCACCATGAGAGCTGACAAGGTTTGGGCGCATTGGCCACAAAATGGGAGCATTTTAGACTATCCTGAATTGCTGACTTTGTTGTTTACAGATATTCAATTTGCTCCCTGTGACATCCCTCAGAGGCTATTATCATGATGGCTACTCTCTGGAGGAAACAGATGTTAATCCTTGTATACCTGCAAGGACGATTATTGTAGATGGCATCCGCTACCAAGCTGTGTCTTTTGGGTATAATGTGGGCGACACCTATGAGATCCTCAAGGTGAGCACCAAAGGGTCCCAGCATTTGTCATGAGCAGAATGCATGTTGGCGCCCCATTGTGTGTTGGTGTGTGTGGATGTATTGGGAAGTCGAACATTGTAGGGATCCTGCGTCCATGGAGGTCCCCAGTATCAGGGGTAACTGCATTTGGTTAAAACAATGCAGATAACAAAACTGATTAGTGAAAACCTCTTTGGGGACATGGAACTGCAGTTCATGGCAGCCCATTTGATCCCAAGAAGGGCTGTCAAGCCCCCTATACTCTTGGACAGAGGGCCCTAATGTAGTGTTCATGTAGGTGTCCTGATTGAATTTTTATATCTATCTATCTATCTATCTATCTATCTATCTGTTTATTATTTATTTATTTGGAGTTTTTATATGCCGTCCCATCGCTTAACACCTCGGGACGGCTTACATAAATAAACATAAATAGACAACATAATGCCCAATACAAATACAAAAAATATAAATTACACAAATTAAAACCCCCGATTCATTCTGACTGGAAATTAAAACCTGTAGATAATATTAAACATTGTTAAAATATTGTTTAAATAATAAGGTCTTGGCTTGGTGCCGAAAAACAAATAACGATGGCACCAGGTGGACCTCTCTGGGGAGCGCATTCCATAGGTGGGGCGCCACCGCAGAGAAAGCCCTCCTCCGGGTACTCACCCTCCTAGTATCTCTCACGGAGGATTCCCGGAGAAGGGCCTCTGCTGCTGTTCTCAAGGGGCAGGAGGGCAAATATGGAAGCAGGAAGCAGCACGCATATATATGTGTGTGTTTAGTATAGTTAGATGGATTGGAGTGAAATGCATACAACATCTAATAATATACAGTTCAAGGAATGCAGATCAGACATCCAAACAAGTATCCGTTTGAAGTTGATATCATTAGGCCAGCTGTTCCTGTATTGAGAGCACTGTAAGATTGTCAATCCATTACATTCTGGGTGTTTATCCTTCCAATTTTGTAATATCAGTCTTCTAGCTGTCAAAAGAGTGTAGAGGATCCCTTTTCATCCACACTTCCACTAGTTAATTCTCGTGAAGCAGGTGAATAATTTAAAAGAGCCTGCGCAGCAGCAGATATGGAAGCCTGTTCCAATACAAAGTTTATCTGTATAATAACCTACTCCCCAAAGGTAATTAATTCCTGGACATTGCCAAAACATGTTTAAAAGAAGCCTTGGCTGCATTGTACCTCCAACAATCTGCCAAATTATTATTATTATTATTATTATTATTATTATTATTATTATTATTATTATAACATTTCTATGCCACCCCTTGCTGAAGCCTCGGGGCGGCTTACAACACAATAAAATACATTGAAATACAATAGAACATAATAAATTACCATTAAATACAAAAATACAAAAAATACACTGAGTTACGAACATAATAATATCAAATTAAAATTATCAGTATAAAATAAGTAAATAAAGAATATAGGAGGAGAAAAGAGAAGGAAGAAGAAAGTTGCCCTGACCAGATCATATATTTTAACCATTAAAATGATGTTTAAATAAAAAGGTCTTTACCTGGCGCCGAAAAACCAGTAACGACGGTGCCAGGTGGACCTCTTTGGGGAGTGAATTCCATAGGTTGGGCACCACCACAGAGAAAGCCCATCTCGTATTACAGGGACATTGTGGAGTTGAGTAAATGTGTTTTTGTTGAGTAAAATGCAGCCTAAATTCTGTAGATGTAACCACAGCCTAAGAATATGCAGATAAGGCGTTTATGGGTGTGTCACACGGTAGTGTCTCAAATTCCCAGGTGTGTCCATGGATCCCAAAGGGTTACAGTGGGTGGGGCTGCAAGCAGAAAGGGGCAGGAACAAAGGCATTGGGGCCAAAATCTCCCCACATCTCCCCCAAACCCAAGGACAGCACTCTGCAGGGTCCTGAGAAGTTGTCACAAAGAGGACGGGCAGGATCTCTTCTTGATCGTCCCAGAGTGCAGGACACGAAATAACAGGCCCGGGTGACAGGAAGCCAGGTCCTGGAGGAACATCAGGAAGAATTTCCTGGCTCTTAGAGCTGTATGACAGTGGGACCCAGGACCTGGGAAGGTGGTGGGCTCTCCCTCACTGGAGACATTGAAGAGGCAGCTGGATGGCCACCTGTCAGGGATGCTTGAACCTGGAGTCCTGGACCTGATGGCCTTCTTGGCCTCTCCCAACTCTACTGTTCAAGGATTCTGCAAGACTTAGCATCCCAAAGTACCGCCAAAGTTGCCTCCCCACATCCACCCTGCTGACCTCCACATTGGTTTTCTGCTTCTAAGACTCTCCCACTGACTCATTTGCATATTTTACAGGAATTCGGCGTGAAAGTTTTTACCAGCACTAAAATACACAAGCCTAATATTTGTCCAGTTCCCATGCCTATGCCAGCAGCCATGGATTATGGTGAGAACTGGAAGTGGTCGGATGATGGTGGAAACCTGTTTTTGGCCTTGAATGCTCTGAAAAAGCACAGCAAACTTTCTGTACCCCACCCCTCACCCCGGCTTTCTATTATGGACTTGCAGTGGTACTGATCTTCCTCTGAGTAAATAGCTTTAAGAGGGGCCATCAGTTAAAATAATTACCATCATGCTCCTGGTGGGAGGAGTTTCTGAGCCACCTCCAGTGCTCCCTCTGCCCGCCTTTGCGCCGTTTGTATGAACGGTCACCAAGATTTTGCCTCAAGGAAAACTCAGAATGGATTTTTCTTATGACTTTATTGCATCGCCACCTTCTTGCATTTATCATCCGCCTTTTTCCCCTCTTGTGAGGATCCCAAGGTGGCTTGCATTGCTCCATTTCACCCTCAAAAGAACTGTCACGTGAGGTAGCTTAGGCTGAGGGGGAGTGATAGGCCGAAAGTCCCCCAAGTAGCTTCATGGCTGAGCAGGGACTGAAACCTGGTTCTTCCAGGTTCCCAGTCCAATATCCTGACCATGACACCGCACTGGCTCCTTCTATAATATGGAAGGCTCTGGCTCCTCTTCCTCCTCTCCCTCACTGGGGATCCTCATCTGCCTGACAGGCAGACAGCCAGTGAGCAAGCAGGCAGGGCACCTCCTCTTCCCCCTTCTCTCTACCATGGTTGTCTGGGCCAGAGCGTGTGGCTGGTGGGCAACCAGGTGACAGCAGTGAAGAGGGAATGCAATTCCAGGGGGCACCTGCTGGCGGCCCCCTGTTGGGGTGTCAGCCCTTGGCAGGCTCCCAGGAATCCCGCCATTGAAGCCAGCCATGGTGATCGTGTGTTTTAGGGACGGGGCGGGTGGGGAACAGTGGGGATGATGGGAAGTAGGAACAGGGCTGAGCCTTGAGGACAGTGCTTGAGGCCTGTTCTCTGGAGTGGCAAATTGCTGTGCGAACCCCAGAGGTGCCACGAAGACGGTGATGTGAGCACTTCAGCCACCCAGGGATGAGAAGCAGGCGTGAGCCAGCCGTTCCATGGGCTGGAGTGGGGAGTTGGTGTTGGCCGGGGGGGCTGGAAAAAGCCTGTGGGAAGGCATCCCTGTGCAGTCTCTTCCACACCAGACCCCTCCCCTTCCCACAACCATCCTCCCCACTTTTCCATTCTCCGTGAAGAGAGAGTGAGGGACCTCCACGAGAAAGAGGCAGGGGCTCACAGGCGTTTGTCCAGGCCAGTCCTGTCAGCTCCTCGCAAGTCAGGTGCTTCCACGTGCTGCTGGCAGCCCAGCTGGGGAGGGGCGGGGGGAGAAGCCCACAGGGGGCCAGTCCATTCTCGGGACTGGAGATCACTGGGGGCGCTCTCTCCTCCCAGGGGCAGGGCTTCGGGGAAGGGCAGGGCCCATGGGGGGTTCCCAACCTAGATTGGGACCACAGGCCAAGGTTCCCTGCCCTTGCGGCAAGCCCCCGAGGGAGGTGAAGCTGGGCCTGCTGCTCTGAGCAGTGGTGTGGGGTGCATCTTGGTAGAAATTAATCGCACGTTCCCTCCTTGGTTACGTAGTTGGCTACAGAGAAAACATTGGTGCCCTAGGGACCGCAGGCACCTTCCACCGATCCAGTGCAGCTCCTCCTCCTCCTCCTCCTGAGAGTGGGCCGCAGGAAACTGTCAGGAGCGAATTCCCAGAGACATGGCTGTGGCATTTGTTTGAAATAGCGTAAGTGGTGGTTTTAAAAGGGGAGTGGACAAATTCCTGGAGGAGGCCCTCTTTGGCTACTAGTCCTCATGGCCATTCCATTATTACGTGCATAGCTCTCCTTTCTTCCTCTTGCTAGGAATCCAAGGTGGCTTCTAAAGGCCTCCTCCCCTCAAGTTTACCCTCATAACACCCATGTAAGGTAGGCTAAGCTGAGAGTCTGACTGGCCCAAAGTCACCCACCATGCCTGTGCACACCCATTGCTGGGGAACATGGGTGGGAGGTTTATCTATTAAAATTTTTTGTATACAGTGGTACCTTGGCTCACAAACTTAATCCGTTCCACGACTGGTCGTGACCCAAATCGGTCGTGAGCCAAGTCAGATTTCCCTATACGGTTCAATGTAAATAAGGTTAATGCATTCTGTAACCATTTTTTAATCACAAAAATTTGAAACAAAGTGACAAAGAACAACAAAGTAGCAAAGAACAACAAAGATCATGGCCATCTCCCCCCCGCCCCCCCCCCCCCGAGCACGACTGCGATGCATGATGCGGAGTTTGTGACCTGAGGCAAAATTGATCTGAAATTTCTCTTTGCAACCTGATTTGGTCATGAACTGAGGCATTTGTGAGCCGAGGTACCACTGTACTGTTCTCTCAGCACATCGCTCTAGGAACAACTTGCAAACGGTTATAAACATTAAACAACATAACAATTATCCATAAAATCCATACAAAAACAGAAGAACAGAAGAAAATGAATTAGCATAACAAAGAATAAAAGAATAACATATTGAACCAGAGCAAGCAATCATTTTCAATAAAAACCAGTATTTAAACACACCCCTAATCAGAGGTTAAAATAATGGGAGAATAAAAGGGTTTTGATCTGGTTTCACGATGATGATGATGTAGCGGGAAATAGGAAGACTGTGGAGGGTTGCCTCTCACCCTTTCTTCCTCTGCGTCTTGCAGGGATCCAGAACAAAAGGGGGCTGCCACCACCAAAGGACAGCGCCCTGTGTCTATACCTTCAGATGGTGTTGCAGGACATCTTGATATCCCCGTGACGGCTCCGGACACCATCACGAAATGGAAGACTGATGCTTTCTGTATGTCGACCAGTTCGGGCATTGGCCTGGCCTCGTCTGCTTACCTCACCGTTTTCCAGCCGTTCTTCCTTGATCCCATCATACCTTACTCTGTGGTGAGGGATGAGACATTTGATATGAAAATCCCCATCTACAATTACCGGAAAGATTGCATGAGGGTGAGCATCGCTCCCAGTCGGTAAAATCTACCTACTCTGTCTCTCCATTTCCTAGCACTTGGGCTGTTGAGTTAAGGGCTCTTTAGTGGCCCAGGATTCAAAGCCTGGCACCAACCTCTTTAACTCCTTTCTCTTCTTGAAAGCAAGCATTTCTCAGTTGCTTTTCAGGGCAAGGGCCGTCCCAATTTGTGTGGGTTCCTGAGGTTAGGGGCTGGGGTGGTGTGTGTGTGGGGGGGGTTGCCTGTTTTTCCTTTGGAAAAAGTGCAGAACAGTACAGCAGGTGCAAAATTCAGCTTCCTGAGAATCTTAGTTTATTGCTTGTTTCTCCACACCCATTTTTAACCCGTCAGCCACAAAGTTTAAGTTCCTAGTCCTTGTGGCTTTGAAAGTGTGTGGGAAGTACTATGTGAAGTCTGAGACACCATGAAGAGGCTGGGATGCTAAATAAGATGGTCTTTATATGACATCCTCTTCTGTGCCTCATTTCTTCAGAGCAAATCCAGAAAAAGACCTTCCATTAAAAAAAATGCAGTATAAAAAGATAGGCAGATTTAGATAAATTGCATCACCTTTTGTGATTTGCAGTATTATGTCTACTGACTGGAGATTTCTGTTTCTTTCAGTGTAGATTTTTTGTTGGCATTCAGGCCGTCTGAGTGACTGTGTCCCCCCTGCTCCTTTCTACAGGCATAGCCAGCCTGTGCAGAGATGAACTAAGAATCTAGCGGCCCTTTTTAAAAACCTGCCAGCTTATTCTGCCCTCGATTTTTGTGTATTCATGCCAATATGGGGGGAGGGTTTATTTATTTATTTATTTAAACATTTCTATGCCGCCCCTTGCCGAAGCCTCGGGGCGGCTCACAGCATAGAATAAAATACAATAAAATACAATATAACAATATAACAATATAAAACCAACAATATAAAATAAATAACAATATAAAAGAAGTCGCCCTGGTTGCCATCTGCCCCTGAGAACCCTGTGGGCCCAGGATCCGTCCTCCTCAACAACCCTTCTCATTGTGCTCAGAGTGGGGGCTTGACCTTGTTGGAGAAGACCATGTCTCCTTTGCTCTGACCAATACAGGGTTAGCAAGAAAAACAAATTATGTTTATGCTGCTGCAGTAGACACTTCTCCTAGATTAGCAAAGGACAGGGAAGCAGGCTAGAAATGCACATGGTGGGCATGTCATGAGTGGAGCCGACTGGAGCTGGGGGTCAGACTAGATGACCCAGGAGGACCCTTCTGACTTGCTCTATGTTTCTATGTAATTGGGCCATGGATGAGCCTTTGAGCTACATGTTGAAAGGGTCACCCTTAGATAAGGTATGAACAGAGGGAGGAAAATTCCCAGCCTCAAGAAGGGAAGGGGCCCATGAGAAAGTTGTCGGAGGATGAAGTAAATTATACAAGCTTTGTCTAATTGTGCTCAGCACAGTCCCAGGAGTTCTGCCTCCCACACATCAAATTCGGATGTATTCTTAATAAACGTTGCTGGCTTGATTTTTCCCAACGGAAGTAGTTGGACCCACTTCTTGCAGGACCTGACAACCTACTCCCAGGGTAGGCATGGTTGGCAGATGTCCAAGTCCCACACCCCAGCAGGGCCTACCAACACGTGGCCCCCGGAGTCCCTTCTAACAATTTGGTTCACCCACCTCTCACTCTGGTCCCGACCATGGAAGTGGGAAGAGCAGGGGATGCTCTTTGCTCCGAGATGCCGGCCACAAAAGCAAGCACCGGATGATGCAAACGAGGATGAGGAGAAGCACAACTGCGGCCATGGGGCCGAGGGGACAGACTCCCTCTGGGCCCGACAGCCCCTCCAGAACCCAGGCAGAGTACTGCCTCCCCCTCCTTTCCTTCCCCTTCAGAGTGACTGAGCAGCTGTTTTGTTTCTGCACAGATCCGTGTGACCCTGGCTCCCTCTGAGCACTTCGATGCCGTCCCCTTGGAACAGGAAGACTCTTTTTGCCTGTGTGCCAACAAACAGAAAACCGTCACCTTCAAAGTCACCCCCAAGGCTCTGGGTAAGCGACTGCGCTCATTCGCATCTGGCTCCCATCTCCCATCTCTGACTCTGAAAAGGCCCGGGCTGACCCACTGTGCTTCAAGAAGAAGACCAGGGAGGGAGACAGGGGTGGTCTGAAGTCAAAGATGCGCCCTTTAGCCTGTCTCAGGTCCCTTGAATTGTTTAGGGTGGGTTGCAAAACAAAACCCAAGCCCCACATTGAAGAGGGGAAAAAACAAGACTAAAATACCTGGGCAGGGTGGGGAGGTTGGATAAGATTCATAAAGACCCAGCACTGTCCGGATTGTTGGGAAGACGGACAAGTGGGTCCTGGATCAAATCAAGCTGGAGCTTTTCTTAGAAGCAAAAATGCCGAAATTGGGGCCATCATGCTTTGGGCACATCATGAGGAGGCGAGACTCACTGGAGAAGACAGTCATGCTAGAGAAAGTCGAAGGCAGAATGTAAAAGGGAAGACCAGGCAGGAGACGGATTCGGATGGAATCCACAAGGAAGCCGCTGTTGTGAGTTACGACTCACAGTGTAAACAAGCAATAAAACTAAAGTCTTTTATTACTACTTATCTACAAGATTTACAACGCTGCAGATAAGCTCTACTGCAATGGTCTTTACAAGGCAGTTGCTAATTCCTTAGTGACTTCTCTTAGGGATTAGCTTTCTTGGCCCCACCTTTCCCCCCTGAGGCGGGACAAAGTTTCCTTTTGTTCCAACCTGTGTAAAGAACTCTAAGGGTTGCTCGCGGGATAAATCTGCTCCACCTCCTGTGTCTCCTGTGTCATGCTCAGGAGGTTCAAGTCAGGAGGAAGGGGGGCCGTCTGCCCAGGCTCTCCAAGAGCAGGGCTGTAGTGTCTTTGCCCTCGGGGCCCGTTGGTCTGATACTGGCTGGGCTGTTTGCTCAATGGGTTAAGGGTCAGGATGGGGTATGACTATCTGTTCAGTCATTCCCCAGCCAGGTTGTGGAAGGGATATTTGGCCACAGGGTCTTAAGCATAATCCTCCTCACGAGGTGCTGCCTCTGTCGGGGCATCAGGCACGACAGCCAAGCCTTGGACTTGGGAGAGCTGAATGGGGCTGTGAGGGGCGGGACACTTCCGAGGCACTTCATTCATGGGTCACCCCAAGTCAGATATGGGCTCATAACCTTAACACAAAGCGACAAGCACACACACTTGGTCCTGAGGCACACTGGGGACTTTGGGTCAGTCCGTGTCTCACAGCATTGTTCTTGTGAGTAAAATGGAGAGACGCTCCGTGTAAGCTTGGCTGGGTCCCTTGCAAGGAAAAAAAAGGCAGGGTGGAAAGATTACTAGCCAAATAAAGTGCATTTATTTATTTAGGAAATTTATAGGCCGTCCATTACTGTTGTCTCTGGATGGCTTACATTATATTATAAATCCTAAACAAAATAAATTGTCTACACCATGACTGAGTATAAAGTGACATGGTTAAAATAAATTACATGAATAAATATGCAATTAAAATTAATTGGCGTTAAAATATTGGCCAAATAAAAAGGTCTTGACCTGGCGCTGAAAAGCATATAATGATGGTGCCACGCAGACCTCTCTAGGGAGCGCATTCCATAGCCAGGGCGCCACCACAGAGAAGGCCCTCCTCCGAGTGCTCTGTCTCCTGACCTCTTTCAAAGAGGATTCCCGGAGGAGGGCCTCTGCTGCCGATCTCAGGGGGCGGGAGGGCAAATATGGGAGGAGGCGTTCCTTTAGGTATCCTGGTCCCAAGCCATTTAGGAACTTTATAGGTAATAACCAGAACCTTGAATTGAGCCTGGACTTCAGTGGGAAGCCAATGGAGCTGATAGAGGACTGGAATTATGTGAGAATATGGCATGTGGCCCTCTGGGGATTGGGACTCTGAGACTGCAGCTGTGCTCCCCCGACGAACGATGAAAGGAGCCCCTCCACGCATGCATCGCGGCTGGGGAAGTGCCGTGACTGCAAGGCAGGGTAATTTATGACCTCTGAGCCCTGCTCCTTCACTGGCAGCCAGTGTGAACTGGGCCCACCACGTGAGTGTCTGAGATCTAGCTTGGGATGCAGAGGGGAGATTGTGCCAGCAAAAGCACTGAGGGCAATCCAGCCCATGCTGTTCCTCTGCCACTTTGCTGCTGTGCCCCCCCCCGCCGCCTCCTGCTGGACGTATCCTGAAGTGTGTCTCTGTGCCCAGGGTGCAGGTGTGTGGTCCGGGGGCCACGTGTGGCCCTCAGAGGCATTTCTGGCCACCCACCAGCTCTCTCACCAAAGTGGGGCTTCCTTTGCTCGCTAGTGTTCAAGGGGATTACAAAGTGGAGAGGACATTTCGGACAGGCTAGCAATGCAGGAAAGTTAGTAGTTCACGAAGTCCTTTGAAAGGATGGCTGGTTTTTGTTCTAGGCAAAGTGAACATCACTGTAAGCGCAGAGGCCTTGCACTGGGATCAACGCTGTGGGAATGAGGTTGTGGTGACTCCCACCCATGGCAGAAAGGACACGGTCATCAAACCCCTCTTAGTGGAGGTATGTGGGCTGCTAAGCAGGAGCATCTGTGCTTTGCAAATCGCATTGCAGCAAAAATGAATCACACCAAAGGGTGGAAACTCATCCCCTCTCCCTTGGTCGCCTGGGAGGAATTTTCTCTCCACAGGAGACCAGGAAATGGCTTTGTGCATGCCAGATCCCTCAATATGGAGACTTGTAAACAAGGCATGTTTTTGCCATGGGGTCATTGGTATTTTCTCCTCCTGTTCTCCATATCCTCCTGTTCTCCAGGTTTTTATTATTTCTATTCCGATTTTATCTCTCCCCCTTCTCAGCTTAGATGTTAATTCCCCTAAGAGCTTCTAACTCTCATTCTCTCCTTGCTCCATTTTCCCTTCTCTTCTTTCCTCACATAGCCTGAAGGTATCAAGAAGGATGTGGCCATCAATTCCTTGATTTGTGCAGATGGTAAGTGCTTCTCAGGGGACCCTCCTTTTTGCAGAAGAAGGCCATTTACTTTCACCAACTTCACCAAAAATCCAAGCCTATGCAGATGTGCTGGGTGGGACTTGTAGGCCTTTGTTTTGACCTAAACTTGCATAGGATTGTACCTTAAGCTAATGACTAATAGGTAAGACGCATGTCAGTTGAGCCACAGTGCTTACTGTGTCTACTGAGAATCTAGGTGTGACCCATCCGATTTAAAAAAAAAATAAAAATTGCGATCTGCACTGCTGCAGTGGAATTGCTGCAGTCCCCATGGCTGGCTTTGCAGCAGAATCGCACTCCCGAAAGCTCCCAGTGGCTCTCCTTGGTTTCCAAATATGCCACTTGCTCCTCAACCCCTCATGTTCAAGAAAAATCAATGATTTTTTTCCCCTCCCTCTGCTCCCAGTGTGTTCTTGGGTTTTGACAGACCAGGGATAAGGGGCAGGGTTGCCGGGTTCTTCAAGACCTCAAATAAGTGCATAGCAGCCTTGCTTAAAAACTTAGAATCCTTCAACTGATAGTGAATCGATTATCTTAAAAATGCCCATATAAATAGGTTCTCCCTGGAGAACAGTTTTCCTGGATCCTTGATGTTACAGGATTTTTCTGAGGGTAACCTTCTCTCAGGGAAGGAGAAAGATGGACTTTAATTGACCTTCTATAGATCCAGTAAATTTCTGAGACCTTCAGAGGAACCCTTATTGGTTGTTCCCTGACCAATAGGATGTTGCCACATCATAACACAGAAGCAGGCCTTCCCGGTAGCGTTATATGTCCCCACATGTGCTTTGCGTGGCAGAAACGGGCAAGCGTCAAACACTTCTTGAAAACACGTTTGTTTTTATGGGGTTACTTAAACCCAGAATGGACCAGGACATGGCTCTGTTTCTTTTGGGTGCCTTTGTTGTGTAAAATTTCAACTTTTTCATTGTATTATGTAAGCCATTCAGTGTGAGCTACTTGCGGTGCAATTGTATGACCTTCTATACAGCATCCAGATGGTCACAGGATTTCTGGAGACCCAGCTATGAGGTCAGAAAGTCATGATGACCTCATGGTGAGCTTCCCATGGAGTGCCCTTCCTGTCCCTGCAGAAAGAACCACGTGGCTGCGTCTCCGAGGTCGTTCTTGCACCCTCAGGGCAAGGTGCCCCTGGGACGCAAAGTATCATGACAGAACCTCAGTTTCCTTCTCCTCAACTCTGAAGCACATCAACTAGCTGGCCAAGACTGGTCGAGACGGGGCAGGGCAGGGAGTCTTCTCCTGTGTCCCATGGATGCCTGAATCATCCAAAGATTTCCGAGAACCTCCAGGTCCCTGTGTAGGACTGAGTGGGTGGGAACACTCCAGGCCAGAGGGGAATTGGTTCCCTGAAGCTGCCACTGTTTGGAAGGAATAAACACTGGATGGGGAGTACGGAGAGACAGCACTGGCACTGGTGGACGCATGGTATGATCAAAACTCTCTTCTTGGCTTTCAGGGAACACTCAGTCAAGCACCATTTCATTGAAGCTACCCAGAAATGTTGTGAAAGGCTCAGCCAGAGCTGTCCACTGTGTGTTGGGTAAGTCCAGGGACTTGTGCTTGGAGCTGCTGATGCTCCTGTGTAGACATCCTGTTCTCCATTCTAGCCCGTCTCTGCTTTCCTTTCTTCTCGCTCAGCCATCCTCCGCTTGCAAATTTATTTTCTGCTACTGATTCGACCTGGCTCTGCATGGGTTGGAATAGCCTTTAGTCTGATGCAGCAAAGCAGACAAGCGGACTGTGGCTTCTTTCAGAGTTGGAAGCATCGTGTCCGCCCTGTTGGGGCAAAGTTAGGCCCACTGGAACTGCTGGGCACGACCCTGACCACGGTCCACGTCTTCCCAGATTAGGTTCCTCAGCCTCCTGATCTCTCCTGGCCTCCAACTGGATGGACTGCAAAGCCTGCCCCTAGTGGCTGATAGTATTACTGCAGGCTTCGGCCACAAAAAATCATAGAATCATACAATAGTGGGGTTGGAAGGGGCCAAGAAGGCCATCGGGTTCAGACCCCGGCTCTTGCAAGTCACCAATTTGCACCTTCCCACATGGAAGCACTGACTTTAATTACAGTCATTTAATGCCTTTTGGAGGGACTGCAGGTGGCGCAGTGGTTTAAATCGCTGTGCTGTTGGGCTGGTAGATCGAAAGGTCGCCGGTTCGAATCTGCACAATGGGGTGAGTTCCCGTTGCTCCGTCCCAGCACCTGCCTACCTTGCAGTTCGGAAGCATGCAAATGCAAGTAGATAAAAAAGTACCACTTTGGTGGGCAGGTAACAGCGCTCCGTGCAGTTCGGTGTTTAGTCATGCCGGCCACATGACCACGGAGACCACCTGCGGACAAACGCTGGCTCCCTTGGCTAGGAAATGGAGATGAGCACCGCCCCCTAGAGTCGGGCATGACTGGACTGAACGTCAAGGGGAAACCTTTACCTTTAATGCCTTTTCAAAGCAAAATCACCCGGGAGTGCACCTTCCTAGGGACCTCTTTGTGCACACCAAGTTTTGGGTGCCTTGGCTTCATGGTGGCCCCGACGGACAGGCAGATATGCTCTTGGGTTATCCCGACTTCTCCTTTCCTCATTTCCAGTAAGCGATCCCATCTCTCAGCTGGCTCAGCTGGCTAATTTGGACTCCCCCGGAGTCCTGGGGGCTCCTCATGGGATCCTCCACCCATTGCAACATTGGGAGATGACATTCCATCTCCTGCTCCCCAAGGGGAGCTGGGCTGAGGCTCTTGTGGCAACAACCGCCTGGACACCTGGGGCACCTGAAAGCAGGCGCATTTAGTGTGTGATCCCATGCGTATTCGGGAAGGGAAACGTCCTGCAGGGGAGCATTTGGGGTTGTGGGACTTTTTCTGCCTGAACATGGATAGGATCGCACCCGTGCTGTGGCGTGTGCAGCTTTGTGAAGCCTGGCCAACTTTGTGGGGTGCATTCAACACAGGACCCAGATGGTGGGGACACACACACACACACACACACACACACACACACACACAGAGTTAGGAACGAAAGAGGCACTTACTCTTGGCATGTTTTTCAGGGCCAGGCTGCCACCAATTCTTCGGAGGAGGGTTATGAGGGCAGGGAAATCACCGAATCCTAGAACAGAAGAGTTGGAAGGGGCCATGAAGGCCAACCCCCTCCTGTTGCAGGACACCCAGTTACACCATCCCACCCAGATGGCTGCCCAGTTTCTTTCTGAATGTCCCCAGTGTGGGAAAGCCCACCACCTCTCCAGGCAGCTGGTTCCTCTGTCCTATTGCTCTGGCAGTGAGGAAGCTCTTCCTGATGTCCAGCCTGGATCTGGGTTGCCACAACTTGAATTGATTATTCCATGTAAATGAGGAGCAGAGAAGTAAAGATGATGGAGGAGGGTGAATTTATCTCAAGGCCACTGTCTCCAGGTGTTACGGCAGGGCTTGGGAACCAACAGTGCCTGGAAGTGCTGGGAAGGGACATGGGAGAGGGGCCCGGTCCAGTCCCTGAGCCCATGACATGGCACGGGGAGAGAAGGGCTAGCCAACTAGAGGGCCTGCCTAGATCTAGGAGCCCAGCCCTGTTTCAGAGGGGCACCCCCAGAGGGGTGGAGGCCAGGACTACTGAAAAGGCAGGAAACACAGAAGTAGCAATTCAACAAATCACTCTGTTCAGGCACAGAGACGCTTCTGGTGACTATAGTTTGCTAGCTGTAATTTGGAAAGAAAGTGCTCCTATGCAAATAGACTGTTGTTTCAAAAGAATAAAGGGGAAACCTGGGTCCTCTCTCTCTCTCCCCACCCCTTTCCCCTCTCCTATACACACACACACACACTATCTCTTTCTTATTATTCTCTCTCTTATTCCTTCACTGACTGTCATTCTGCACATGGCTTTCCTGATGGGCCGTATTTTTCTCACGGTCTCCTGTCCTCCACTTTCCCCATCTCAGGTGATATCCTGGGCGGAGCCATTCACAACCTCCAGCACCTTGTCCAGTTGCCCTATGGCTGTGGGGAACAAAACATGGCCCGCCTCGCGCCCGACTTACTTATTCTAAAGTATCTGAACAAGACTGGGCAGCTGACAGAAGACCTCAATTCCAAGATCATTGGATACTTAGTGGAAGGTGAGGAAACTCACAGGGTCTACTCATGACCTTGTCCTTGGTTGGGAGGAGAAGTGGCTGGTGTCCTTCTGCTTTCTGGCTTGAATGGGCTTGCTCAATTAACTAGCAGATTGATTTGTGGAGGTTTAAACGGGGGGGGGGGGCGGGTGGCATGTTCAGGCTGGCTTTGTCCTTTGGCTTTCTGGGCACGTGTGTTTGTCTGGTGGCACAACGGTTCTCTGCTCCAGGGAGCCACAGCTGAGTCTTTCAAACACATGGTTTCACATGTGCGAGGCAACCTGGGTGTTCTCCCCTCAGGAGCATGACTCAGCCTTGGGAAACTGGGATCATAGGACCAGGGTAGTGTGAGGAATCTGTTTTGGTGGTGGGAATCCATCGGATTCCCTGGGCTTGGGTTCTCAGACTCTAGCCTGCTTTCCTAGGGCCGTGAACTTCCTGGCAAGTGTGCCGAACGGTCGCCTCACACGACTGCCATGCAGATGGTGTCTTCCATGTACAGAGTTTGCAACCTTTCCTTGAGCTGCACGTGGCCTGAAGGAAGGTTGCTGGTGGTGCAGGCGGGCCTCTGTGAGTGCTTTGGACCTCCGCTCGGCTCGTTTTCTAAGAAGGGCTGAGGCAGGTGAAGAAGTCCACAGACTGAACCAGGGATAGATTCTGTGGAGCTTCATTGCAGCCCTACCCAGGGCAGTGGCTTCCAAAGCAAGGCAGCTTGTGCACATGAGAAAGTTGGTGGAATAAGGAGGGCGTAGTCACACCAGGCAAATAATTTCCTTTCCCTTTCAGGTTACCAGACGCAGCTGAAGTATAAGCACTCAGATGGTTCTTACAGCACCTTTGGTCAAAGCAGCCACAGTCAAGGGAGCACTTGGTGAGAGTCTTTCGCATCCTGCTCTCAGTTTGTGTGTGTCCACACCCATGCACACACCTCCTTGGCCGGTGAAAAGCCTTTGTGGTAGGGCCCGGTTTAAAATAATCACAACAATAAACAGGAGAGATCAAAACCAGAACAGGCCTGCTGGATCTGACCAGAGGTCCATCTAGTCTGGCACTCTCTTCACAAGGTAGCCTCCCAGCTGCTCACAGGACGCCTCCAGAGGGATGGGTGCAAGACCTCCTCCTGCCCAAGCTGCACAGCAACCTGTGTGTGCAGGCAGGCCCCGTCTGGTGAAGGAGGGAGCACATGGCCAGCAAGGCTAGTAGCCATGGAGAGCCTCCTCTCCCATGAATCTGTCCAGTCCCTGTCCAGTCTAGCCCTTCATGTTATCTGTTCTAAGTCTTCAACCAAATTCGAGTGTTACGGGAGAGGGAATAAAATCCCTCTCTTTCACTCACCTTTTTCTAAGCCAAACAGTCCTCATGGTTGCAGGCTCCTCCTAGGAGAGCTGCTGCAGCCCTGATCATTTTTGTGACCCTTCTCTGTCCTTTTTCCAGTTCCACAATGTCTTTTTTCAGGTCAGGCAACCAGAACTGAGCTCAGTATTCCAAGCGTGGTCACCCTAAAGATGAGCACCATCTTGGCAGTTCTATTTTCTAACCTGCTCCTAGTTACGCCTGGCATGAAGTTTGCTGATATTTTCATCCAGCTCCTGTGGAGAGCATCCAGTGTTCTCCACAGCCCCAAGATCCCTTTCTTGCTCAGCCCCTGCTAGCTCAGATCCCCTCAGCCCCCAACACGCATCCTTTACGCTTGCTTACCTTGAATGGCATTTGCCATTCTGGTGGCCATTCTCCTGGCTTGGAGAGGTCCCTTTGGACTTCCTCAGAATTTATTTAATTTATTTAATTTATTTATTTTTCGATTTATAGCCTGCCTTTTCCCTACAAAAGGCTCAAGGCAGCATACATCATTCTCCTCCTCCATCTTATCCCCACAACAACAACCCTGTGAGGTAGGTTGGGCTGAGAGTCTGTGACTGGCCCAAAGTCACCCAGTTGGCTCCATGGCTGAGCGGGGACTAGAACCCAGGTTGTCTACGTCCCAGTCCCATGCTCTTAACCACTACACCACACTGGCTCTCTGTTTTGTTTTTAACCCCCCTGAATAGTTTGGTGTCAGCAGCAAACATGGCCACTTCTCTGCTCACTCCTAATTCCAGATCATTCAGGAATAGGTTGGAAAGCACACACCCCAGTCCAGAATCCTGCAGGACTCTGCTGCTGACCGCTCTCCATCAGGAGAAATTGCCATTTATTCCCGCCCTCTGTCTCCTGTTCTTTAACCATAAGAGCAGCTCCCTCTGTTGATTCCGTGACTGTTTCGTTGGCTCAGGAGCCTTTGGTGAGGGGTTTTGTCTAAAGCCTTCTGGAAGTCCTAGTGACTGATGTCTTTTGGATCCCTTGTCTTGCAGGCTGACGGCTTTTGTGTACAAGATCTTTGTTAAGTTAAGTAAGATCATCTTTGTGGAAAAAATTCACATCACAGACGCGCTATCTGCTCTGGCCATTCGGCAGAAGCCCAATGGCTGCTTCCAAGACACAGGAACTCTGCTGAACAATGCCATGAAGGTGAGTGAGAGGGGCAAGTCCGTTTCCTTGCCAGAACCAGGGCTGATGGCACCTTGGCATGAAGCATGCTAGCAGGGCCTTCCCCAGCCTGGTGCCCTGCCGATCTGCTGGAATGCAGTTCCCATTATCCCCAGCTGGCTGGGGATGATTGGCCCTGTGGTGCAGACATCCTCTGATTGCAGTGGCCCAGTCGGTAACCGTTTGGAATAAGCCATTCGTGTCCTAACGCCCGCTCACTGGGCCCTTCCTGTGTTACATATTCAGTGCCAACCCTTCCGGGTTAGCAGTGCTACTCAAAACACACTTTCCCCTATGAGCATCCCAGAAAGATAAGCTTGTCTTCTGAATCCACAATATTATACAGTCTTAGAGTGCAATTCTATACTGTATCTCGTACATCGCTTACTTAAAGAAGTGGTTCTTGTTTACTGCGAAAGAAAGGAATAAGGGGGCTGCTAGGTTGTTGTACGTTTCCCCCTGATGGGAGATGAAAATCACCTGAGGGCTCCATCTGAGGGCTGTGGAGGCCGCACTGGGCCTGCAAAGGGAGGAAAGGCACATGGGAAGCAGTGCAGAACTGAAGCGGGAGTGCAACGTGACGGTGTACATGGGAGACACCTTCAGGGAGACCACGTGAACGGGAGCTCGTACGCTGAGGTACAATCAGGAGAGAGACGCACCCCTATCGCACGAGAACTGTAGAAGATGGTTCTCAGAAGGAGCACTGCGGAGATGACAAAGGACCTCTCTGAGTACTGTCGGGATGTGTGAGGAATCTATTCCGGCAGCGGGAATCTGCTGGATTCCCTGAGCTTGCCTCCAGGACTCCAGCCCCCTTTCTCAGGGTCGTGCCAGGAAGCGAGCCAGGGCGAACGCCGCACAGGCAGCACCCCCCTTCCACACACGCGACTCGCAGCCCTTCCTTGTGCTGCACGTGCTGCAGAAGGAGGTCGCTGGCTGTGCGCCGTGCCTGCCACGCGTGCCCACGGCTTCCTCTCATGTTGGCTCGCTTCCTAAATGAGGGCTGAGCATGCAAAGCAGCCCAATGGACTCCGTAGTCCCTGCCCGATCACTGCCACCTTCATCTGAAGCCCCCTCTGCATTCCCCCCCTTGCAAAGTGGGGGGGGGGAAGATTGCAAGGAAGGGGACTTTTTCAAGCATAGCACCCCAACTCTGGAATTCGGTCCTGCTACAGGTTTGGTTGGTGCCCACCCTTCTTTCAGGCATCAACTAAAGATATTTTTGTTCCATTGCTACTTTGACCGGTGAATCGTTGGTCAATTTTAATGATGGTTTTAAGACTTTATATTACTAAATACTGCTGCCTTATGATTTTATTAATTTTTATGCTAGAGATTGATTATTTATGTTTTAATTGGTTTGTGAATTCCCTTCTAGGACATTTATTGTATTCTTTGTTGTTATCTTTTTGTTTTACTCAGTTTTGTAGTTTCACTGAAGCATTTTCAATTGTTATTGGTTTTATTGTGAACTGTGGATTTTATTGTGCTGAATATTATATTGGTTCTTATGGATTTTATTGTGCTGTGAGCCACCCAGAGAGCCCATGGCTAATAGGGCAGCACATAAATTGAGTGAGTGAGTGAGTGAGTGAGTGAGTGAGTAAGGGAAATGGATTCCTTCGAGGACCACTGTGCCCTTAGTCTGTTGCTTGAGACTCATGTCTTTCTGCTTTCTTTCCAGCAAGGTGGGGTAGATGAGGAAACAGCCCTCACGGCCTACGTTACAATCGCTTTGCTGGAAGGCCATGTGCCAGTCATCGTAAGTAGCTGTTGTGAACCTGGCCCTTTAGCCGCACACACGGGCATCCAGACGCAAAGGGTCCCAAGCAGCGAGGGTCTTCTTCTGCTGCAGGAAGCCATGCCATGGTCACACTATCTAGAAATCACACAGTTGGGGGTGTTTCGCTAATGATCCCCTGTGTAATTCCACAATCTTTCACTGTTAACAGCATTAAGGGATTCAGAGCACTTGGGTTCCCTGTTCTAGTGTCCACAGCGTGGGATCGGATGCATCTTAATAATAATAATCCCCATTCAAGGAAGGTAGGGGTCATTCCACTTACCACCTGCAACCTGAGAAACCATTCCATGAAGCAAAATCTATATCTGTCTTATCCATCCATCCATCCATCCATCCATCAAAAGATGTTCTATCTCATCCCCTACACAATGTCTCAGGATGACTTACAATAAATAATGCAGTCATTTCTTCTTAACTCATTCATTTATGAATCAAATGCTTATTTACATATTAGAGTTCTCTACTACCTGATAGATAAAGCTTTCTGGGTTATCCTCAGAAGTCAAAAACCTAAAATAGGACATGATCAAACAACATGAGATATCAAACAACATTCAGCCCTTGCATTATATATTCCTGGGATGGTCAAGAAGACTGAATAGATCCCAAAATGGCCTTAAAGCCTTGTTGAGAATCACAGAATCATAGAATAGTAGAGTTGGAAGGGGCCATGAAGGCCATCAAGTCTAACCCCCTGCTGTTGCAGGACACCCAATTACACCATCCCACTCAGATGGCTGTCCAGTTTCTTGCCCATGTGCACCCACATTCTTGTATTCTATGGTAAAGAGTTTATTAAGGTCAACAGGTAGCACGGTGAATTTATTTATTTATCTATCAAAAATTGTATACTGATCCTTCAGTGCGTTACTTTCGGAATGGTTTACAAAGAGCTAAACATTAAAACAACCTAACGAAAACCAAGAACCTATGCAAGAATGCAAGCAAAACAAGCTAAATAGCAACAACACAAAATAGATAACAGCATCCTGAACCACTGCAACCCATCGTTATAATAAAAACCAATTTAAAAGCACATCTCCAGTCAACAATTAAAATAATGGGAAAATAAAAAGGGTTTGACCTGGTTCTGACATGTATGAAGTGGCAGTGCCAGGCGTGCCTCCTGGAGAATGGATTCCAGCTCCTCATGGAACCTATCTAGTATCTGGAAGACAGAATCGTTTCTTGAAGCCATGCCCAGGCCTTCTGGCCTTCAGCTTGTTAGGAAGAACTGGAGAGATAATTGGCTCAAAGCTGCCTCCCACAGTTGTTCTGTAGATAAGCACTGCTTTTGCTGTGAGAATGAAACTGTTTGCCTTACCGAAGCAGCTTTGCCCCCTGCCAGCAGGAAGCAGGGTGGGGAGTGCTAAAGGCTATGAAACAGTGAGAAAGAGGAACTTTATACAGTCTGTGTCTTTCATTCCTGACACAGAATAAATGCCATTCATTCATTTTTTCAGTCCTTGGGGAGAGGAATTTGATGCATTGCTTTCCCAGGCAGCTTGGAGGAGCATGTAGAATCTCCTGGCCTACTGAGGGAACCCACAGGTCACAGTGAAGGGGACTGTAAACTATCTTTTGCTTGTTCCTATTCTGCATCTGCATTTCATCTGTATATTTGATAAACTGTACATCTTTGAGGCAGTGATTTCTGTTTCTTCCTAAATATTTTTGAATCTAAAGTGAGGTTTCTGGGCTACACTGGGCTCCTGGGGTTAAAACAGTTCCTCAAATCTGAAATGGTGTTACTGAAATCAATCTGCACATGACCAGAAGCACTGTGCTCTTCTTTGGTCTGCTTTCCCTGTGTCAATCCTTCTTTGTCTTCAATTTTCCTTGCTTCTACCCATCCACCTTAGCGTCTAGACCAGTGATGGCAAACCTTTTAGAGACCGAGTGCACAAACTGCAACCCAAACCCCACTTATTTATCGCAAAGTGCCAACACTGCAATAAAATGTTAGTTTAGAAAAAACAACTCACAGCCAGTCCAAGCAAATATATCCTTGGCAGCACACTGACCGGCTATGCGAAAACTCGGATGAGTGGCGGCTAATGAGTGGCGGCTCGTGATGTCATCGCCTGGTGCCGCCACTCCTTTCCGAGCATGTGCATGGCTCCTGTGTGCACTGTTATCCGATGCTCGGCTGCTCGGGCGATGCTGGGGCGACTTGGCTCGCGTGCCAACAGAGAGGGCTCTGGCTGCCCACTGTGGCACATGTGCCATAAGTTCGCCACCACCGGCCTAGGCCCTCTGGGAGAGGAAGCGTGTGCCCTTACTGTGGGATTCCATCATTCATGCTAAGTCAAACATAGGTCCCATCCTGCATTTAAACACTGCCACAATGGCTTGGACTTCGGGGCGGGTGGGACATTTTGGACACCCTCACAAAATGCTGGCCATGAGCTGGGGCCGGCCCATTCACAAAGCCTTCATTTCCCAGGTGGCAAACTGGTGAAATGAAATGAAACAAACAGGGGAAAGTTTGCTCTTCGATAGACAACCACCCTCTTGCACCCAAAGAGCAATGGTGCTGAAGAACACAATGCAGAATGTTCTTCTTTGCAGAGTGCCAGCCCGCTAGTTAAACATCATTATCAACCCCATTAGAAGGAGCATCTCCTTCCATATGTGCCTGCCCACCCCTTAGGATCTAGGGCAGATGCCCTTCTCCGGGTGTCCTCCCTGAAGGAGATTAGGAGGGTGCCTACCCAGAGAAGGGCCTTCTCTGCGGTGGCACCCCAATTGTGGAATTCGCTCCCCAGAGAGGTTTGCCTGGTGCTGTCACTTTATTCTTGCAGCCAGTGTGGGTTGATAATTTTATCTATGTTATATTTTATTGTATTTTATCTATGTGAGCCATCCTGAGGTTTTCGCAACAGGACGGCATATAAATACTTTAAATAAATAAATAAATAAATATTCTTTTCCATGGCAGGCCAAAACCGTTTTATTTTCCCAAGGTTTTCAGACTTGTTTTAATTAGGGTTTTATTATTAGCTAAATGTTAGGACTCTGTGATTTATTTATTTATGCATTTTGTAGTGTTAAACTGTCCTGAGACTTCAGTAATGGGACGGTGCACGAAAGTTTCAAATAAATACAGAAATACAGAAATATAGAAACACAGCAAGTCAGAAGGGGTCTCTCGGGCCATCTAGTCTGACCCCCGGCTCCAGCCAGCTCCACTCATGACATGCCTACCATGAGTATGTCCAGCCTATCCCCCTCACTGATGGGGCTTCAACCACCTTCCATAGAAGCCCATTCCATACCCTGGGGGTCTCAAGTGTCAGGAAGTGCTTTCTGGCATCCAATTTGAACCTTGGTTCCCTGAGCTTTGCTCCATTTGACATGTCCTGCCCTCCTCTGCAGGGGAAAACAGGTCTCAACCCATCTTCATTATTAAATTTAAGAACTGTAAAAAAAGATTGCTTAGGGCCAGTGAATATGGGGGGCTGCCCACTGCCCTGTCTTGGGAGCTGCAGGCTCAGAAAACACCTTTCCTTTTTGCTCTCTCCCCAGCACTCAGTCCTGCGGAATGCTCTCTTCTGCTTGGAGACGGCATCGCAGCGGAGAGACATCCACATTTACACCTTGAGCATGATGGCGTACGCCTTTTCCCTGGCAGGCAAGGAAGAGAAGAGGGAAGAGGCGCTCCGCATTCTGGATGAGAGAGCTGTGAAAGGAGGTGAGAAGGAAAAACCTTGTCTTGGCCCTCTTTTTCCTTTCCACGCTAGAGCTGTGATGTGCCCCCTCTGTACACAGAAGTAACAGAACAGCAGAGCACCGGCTTTCCCCTCTGCCAGGCTGTGTCATCTCCAACGCTTGGGGAGGAGAGCCTTCTTTAAGGATTTCTTGTGCTTTCTCTGTGATGAGCACAGTTGAAATTGGGGCCTTCTTGGTGGTGGACCCTGGTCTGTGAACTCCCTTCCGGGGCTGGCTCTTTTCCTTTCAGCTTTTTTACAGACCCCGGAAAACCCATTTGAGTGAGATGGTTTTCAGCAGAGGTGTTTTCTAGTTGAGATTCTATGAAGGAATGGGCCAGTTGTGGCCTTCTAGAGGTCTTGGCCTCCCATCCCATTGGCCATAGCCACATAGCCAGTACCGAGGGATGGTGGGACTCGTAGGCCAGGAACATCTCATGCAGCAAAGCAGATGTTAAGGCCAAAGAGAAGGCAAGGGTGAGAAAGAGAAGTCCCGGAGGCTGCTTTCGATTCACTTACCAGCCCTTTGCCTCGCAAGCAGGCTAGTAATGCGGAGAGCAAAGGTGAGCAGCTGGGGGATGATGGAGAACCAGTGTGGGGTTATGGTAAGAGTGCTGGACTGGGGTCTGGAGAGATTCTGGTTCTAGCTCCACTTGGCTATGTAGCTCCCTGGCTGACTTTGGGCCACTTGTGGACACTCTGCCCAACCTACCTCACAGGATTGTTGTTCTGAGGATACAATGGAGAGGAGGAGGGGAATCCTGAAAAGCCAGCTGGAATTCCTTGGAAGGACAAAATGCGGGATATAAATGCAATGTGATGATGAGACGAGAATCTCACAGGAGAGGGTTGTCTTTGCAAGAATTTTGCCTCAAAATACCGGAGGTGATTTGGTTATGGAAAAGACCAATGTGGGGTTTGGCCAATGTGGGTTTTCATGCTTTGTCTCAAAAGGCTCTTTGGAGAAAAAGAGCCACTTTAATCTTGATGCTGCTTAAAAGACCTGAGTGGTGACTGAACAAGTGGATTCAAATGCCAATAATTCCTTCCCTCTCTGAAGCGGATGGCACCCTTCACTGGGAGCGGCCTGATAAGCCCGAACACAGGAACGACTTTCCGTTCTATGAGCACCGTGCTTCCTCTGCGGAAGTGGAGATAACGTCCTATGTGATGCTTGCTATAATAACCAGACATCCGGAACCAACCAAAGAAGAACTGGAGAAGGCAGCCTTATGTGTGAAATGGCTTAGCAAGCAACAGAATCCTAACGGGGGATTCTCTTCCACTCAGGTCAGTTCCTCCCCTCCAGGAAGCAGGCATCAGAGGATATTGGAGGAGATGGGGCACAGCCCCACTTTCCTAGTTTGTGGCCAATGCCCCCCTTCCTAGGAAAGTTTCACCGCCTTGCTCTCTGTTTCAGGACACTGTGGTAGCACTCGAGGCCCTCTCCAAGTATGCAGGCTTCATCTTTTCCAAGGGCAAACTAGCTGCGCAAGTAACCTTGATCTCTGGAGGAAACAACCTTGCTCAGGTCCATGTGGACAACAGCAACCGCATTCTGCTTCAGTGCCATCCTTTGCCCACCGTGCCTGGGGAATACGATGTGCAGGTGACTGGACATGGGTGCACCTATTTGCAGGTGAGTGTTGCCAGAAATTGCAATTGGTTCACACTGGGAGGCTTGGCTGGAGAGCAAGATGAGCGCAGGCTGAGGAGGGAAGGAGGGGAGAAGGTGGGTGAGGGAGGAAAGGGATGGAACCAGGAACTGGAGGAGGAAGGGTGAGGAGAAGCGGGGAAGGTGAAGGGTGAGCTCAGCTGCCTCTTTGGCTGGGCTTCGGAGAACAATTGCCATTGACAGTGGACAGAATTGCCAGGAGTGGAAAGTGGGTAGTACTGGATGCAGCTTGTAGTCCAGCATTGGAACTGCTCCTCCTCTCACCGTGGAGGATAAGGCGGTGGGGGGCAGCATTTTGTGCCATGCTTGCCTCCCCCATCGGTCTGTAGTCTGCCAGGTGATGCGAAAAATAATTTTAAAAACTCCCAACCCCCACAAAGCCAAATGCCCACCGAGATCCAAAAGGTAACATCTAGCTTGATTCCAAGCTGAATTTGACACTTGTAGGGGTCTGTAGCAGCTGTGATTTACAACTACAATGCCTTTTCTGTATTTATTTTTAAACTTTGATGTTGGTGGGGCAGAATGGGCTCTGCAAGGGGTGACGGGCTGCATTTTACCTTAGTGCATACCGCACAATTGAGGTTGCACTGGTTGGTTGTGCCGCTCGTGCAAATATTCCCCAGTTCTGTAGAGAATGAGTTCTTTCTGTTGAAGTCTGAAGGAAGCAAATCAGGGTAGTGATCTGGAGCTGTTAGGAACAAGTGACCAATAGGCAGAGTGTAGGGACTGGGGCCACTTCTCCCAAAATATAGTGTTGAAAGTGGAGATCTCAGGATCTGAATCTGAAGTCGAAGAAGTGGAGTCAGAATCCTTAGCCTGAAATGTCAAGACCAGTGAGCTTCAAAACAAGCCATGTGGCTGGTGAGGACCAGACTATTTCTGGTTTAGTGGGGGAGATACTGTGGAACAGGGAGGACCAGATGGGGAAGAATATAACTCAATCAGTCCTGTCATTCAGGATCAAGAGAGCTAGCCAAGTAAGTAATGTCTGGTTTGCCAACATCTGGCCTTCAAGCACTGGGAACCTCCCTGAGGGTGGAGCTCATTTTGATTGGAATGGAGAAGGCAGATTCAGTTTGATGTCAGCTCCTTGGCATGAGCAGTAATTCCCCTAATTAGGTGGCATCCTAACTTGACAGATGCCTTTTGCTAATGACCTCTGCAGTATTCCTTATGCATCACAAGGCCACTCTTGGCCAACCCCTCTTTAACATAACAAAAGATAGAAGCCTCTCCTCTGATATGCTGGGAAGGGAAAAGGAGAGAAGATGGAAGGAAAAGACTAGTTTCCGACAGAGACAGTGTAGCAGTTGAGGAAACAAGAGAGGTCAGACACAAGACCCCTGTGTGGGTCTGTCAGATGAGTTATTCTGACAGCAGCTGGGTGGTGACTTGGTCTTATACAGTCCCTCAGCCTGATCATGGGCCTCTCATCACTCTCACTGGATGCTACGTCTACCACTGAAGGCAAGTTCAGTGGTTTGTGAGGCCCTGGAAGCATGTTACCCCTTGGTGAGGCATGGTGCAGGGACTGCTGCTGTTGGGGGCTTGGGTTCAGCTTCCTCTGAATCAGGAAATCTTTGGTTGTCTCAGTGGTGTCAGAGTCCATTCCAGCCCCTCCATAGGTCATGCCACTGGCCTCTCTCCCTCTGAGTCATTGTCTAAGCCACTTTTGGAAGTCTGGATCATGACAGGTGTAGCCACAGAAAAAGAAACACCCTGGGATGCTGTTTCCTTTCCAGACCACCCTGAAGTACAATGTGCATCTACACCAAGAGCATGCTCCATTCCAGCTGGCGGTGGACATCACTTCCAAGAACTGTGATAGCTACAATTATAAAACATTTAACCTGACTGTATCTATCAGGTAATCTCTTCATAGGCCAAGGCTGAGTGCAGAGGGGGTGGGTGGGTGCCCTATTAGCACTGGGGCTGTAAGAGGGGAGGGGTACCCTGGGGATGGAAGAGCTACTGTATCCTTTCCAGAGCATCCCATCTACAGACCCAGAGAAGACCCATCCCTGAAATTCACAGATCATTAGTGGAAATAAATGTATAGAACTGGTGTGTGGAGTAACTGCTGACTTGTATCAGGAGATTTGGGGTCTCATCCTGCCCTCTCAAAGAAGCTGACTGGGTAGCCTTGGGAAATCACCTCCTCTCTTTCTTTATACTATTGTGTGGAAAATGGTGACCATCCCTCTGTATGACGATGCTGGATGGGAGACCTGAGTCCTGCATTGAGCAGGAAGTTGGCCCTGATGGCCTGCTAGGCCCCTTCCAACAGTACGATTCTATAGATGGCAACCCTCTATAGATGATGTGATGGTCGGATGGGAATGTGATTGACCATGCCGGCTGCACGTGATGGAGATTTGTAGCCCCAGACATCAAGAGAGCACCAGCAGGTTGGGGGAAACTGATTTAATACGTATAGATTTTGTACAGTTCCTTAGAAGAAGCACAGTATGTCCCACAGCTTTAGGCAGAGAACTGTCCCATTGTCCCAGATGTGTCCAGCACACCAAACCAGAATGGACTTCTGCACTTCAGTAACCAGTGTCTGTCCCACTGGTCATTTTGTTGTAAGCAAATGGCAATCCTGCTAAAGGGGTTTCCACGACAGACGGCAATGTGACAAGCTGGATGTCCAGAGATGCAAAGTTGATGTGTCCCGCATGCATGAGGAACCAGCAGGTGGTTATGGGGATGGCTTTGGAGGGCCGATGACCAGAAGAGCAGCAGCCTTGATTGGGCCGCTGGGGTCATGCGCCTTTTCCCGCTTTGTCTCCCAGCTATACTGGCCCACGCCTTGTCTCCAACATGGCCATCGTTGATGTGAAGATGCTGTCAGGGTTCGTTGCGGATAAACCCTCCGTCAGGAAGGTAACCTCGCTGTGCGTGTGTGTGTGTGTGTGTGTGTGTGTCCCCTTCGAAGACAAGGAAGGCCTCTGAACACAAGGATTGCCTTGCTTGAATCTCTCCTTACTGTCCATCTCACCTGAAGGCTGCCAAGCTGATGTGAGCGGGATGACCTCCTTCTTGCTCTCCCTCTAGCTTTGGCTACTAAGAGATGCAGAAGCTCCGTTGAGCTTCACAGCAAATGGGTGTTGTATTCATCCAGCTCCATTAGTGATCATCAGCACTATTTGCACACAATACCCATTAACTTCACATGTTCACTAAGGGCATTGCCCAGACCACCATTATACAGGTGCTTCCATTTCCCCCCTCCAAAAGCACCCTCTGCCCCACTCTCTTGATATTTTGGAGAGGGCCAGAGATGGTGGCTTGATTCCATTGCTCAACGACTATACACCCTCTCTTTCACCTCCTACAGTTGGAAACAAACAGGCACATCATGCGTACAGAAGTGAGCTCTGATCGTGTCCTGCTGTATGTGGATCAGGTAAGTGAGCAAGAGGGCAGAGGTGTGAGGGCAACACAGTTGTTCCTCTAGGATGGCCAATGGGCACCTTGAGAGGAGCTGGCACACTCCTGCCTGATCTTCCCTTTACATTATGACCTCGATTATTTGTCTGCAGTTGACCAACATGACCCAGACTTACAGCTTCGACATGCAGCAAGAGATAATTGTTGAAAACCTGAAGCCTGCCCTGGTGACTGTCTACGATTATTACGTGCTAGGTGAGAAAGCAAAGGGCTCGGGCACTGCGTGGAATTTCATAAAGTGCATTTTGCCGAGAAATGTAAAATGCCGTGCGAAAAGGATATTGATAAATGTCCTAAAACAAAATCCATTTAAGACACTGTGGGGACAGTGAGGGCTGTACCGAACTGGAAAAGGAACAGAGAAGAGCAGCTAAAATGAGCAGCTGGGACTGTAAAGTGCCAGGGCAGGGGAAGGGCAGACATGATTGAGGTGTTTAAAATGATGCCTGGCATGGAGAAAGTGGTGGGGGGGACATTTTACTCCCTTTCTCATGACACTTGAACCCAGGGTCATCCCTTGAGGCTGGTTGGTGGGAGGTTCAGGGAAGAGAAAAGGAAGGATTTCTTCACATAGTATATTGGTAAACTATGGAATTTGCTGCCCCAAGGAATGGTGATGGCCCCAGTCCGGGAGGCTTTCAAAGGGGACTGGTCAGATTCATGAGGAGAGGCCATCTGTAGCTACTGACCTTGCTGGCCATGTGCTCCCTCCTTCACTAGAGGTTTAGTGCCTGCACACACCAGTTGCTGAGGAGCTGGGTGGGCGGAGGTCTTGCACCCGTCCAGCTGGAGGGATCCTGCGGGCAGCTGGTTTGCCACCATGTGTGTGGAGTGCTGGACTAGATGGACGTTACCTTGATCCAGCAGGGCTTGTGAGAGCTGGGACTCTGTAGAGGGAATTTGGGAAGAAGTACTTGGGGGGGAAACACACACCTCAGCCCTGACCAACTTGCTCCCTTTCTTTGTATTTCCAGAAGAATCTGCCAACGCTCAATACACCAACCCCTGCGATTCAGGTATGGTATGAACAGAGCCTCTTGTACCCTCAGCCCTGTCTCTTGCTTCAAAACCTTCCCTCTCTCTGGCTGCAAAAGTTTTGGCTTGGACCATTCTCATCTGTCCTCACTTTCACATGCATTTGCCTGTCCTACCTTTCCATACTGTCTCCTCCCCCTTCTGCAATCATCTCAAAGTACTCTTTAACTATATATTTCAATGTTTGGTTAAATGTGTGCTTTGTCATGTTAACACTGCCAACATCGGTGCCACCTGGTTGCATAAGTGTGGCCGTTGGCAGATAATGCGTTTGTCAGCTGCTTATCAGCCTGAGAGGTGCTGCTCAGGCCTTTTTCCATGGGAATTTGCCACGATCAAATTTGCTGCCTACCCAGGAGAGGGGCAGTGGGATGCATCAAAAGAAATGATCAGTCTTAACTAGGGGTGGGAAAGGAATCTGTCTGGGGGTGGGGAACTGTCAGATTCCCTGGGCTTGGCTTGTTGCACTTCGGGCCACTTTGCACTGGCCCAGAGTCCAAGTTCTTGACCGGCCTGCTCAGGGGTTGTGTGGGCCACATGCCAGAAATTGTACCCCAGGTATTGCGCACCCAGCACTGCTTCCTGCTGCGTGCCACCTCCGCCACTGCTAGGTTGGTCACCAGGAGTGGCATCTGGCATGACTGCTCACAGTGCCCCTTTTCCGCATCCTGCAGCTGCTCCTGATGGGGAAGCTTGCCAGGTGAGCAACCAGGAATCTGCGAGTGTTCGTGGCCTTTCTCTTGGCTCAGCTCATTTTTGAGGACTGAGCCAAGCACGGAAAGAAGTCTGCAGATTCTAGAGGGAAGGATTCCAAAAGTGTCCTCCAAACACAAGTCTTAACAGGGTAGGGGTGGGCTTAGACTGGCATGCCCAGTGGTTAACTTCAAAAAGTGCCCTTTACTGACCAATTCTGGTGTGCTTCCCAACAAGCTGTGGCCAGCACCAGTGTAGACCCCAAATCCCAGTTTCCTTCCTCTCATTCTAAGTTGGGGGTGGAGAAGCTCAGACCCAGGGCTCAAAGTTGGTCCTCCTGGGGCCCAAAACTGTCCATTTCCCCTACTCTTGCTACTTTCTTTGCTCCTGCTTCTTTTCTGCACATTGTTTCATGGTTTCCCACCATTTTTGCCTTTCCTCCTCACCATTCTAAAAGGCTGAAATGTCCCTAGTACAGTTTAGTGAAGGGCCAGTAAGAGACTGAAGGTAAAATAGGCTGGTATTTGGCCCACCATTGGAATATGGCCCCTGAGAACTCCAAAAGTGACTTTGGTCCCGAAGCTGGAAGAAGGCCAAAGGAAGAAGGCATCTGCATCAGACAAAAATGTCAGCTAGCCAAAGTGGCCCACCTTGAATGGATTAAAGGGAAGATGCCTTCTGTCATCTTGGGTTGAATGTCTGCCTTAAAGATGCTTTTCCTGCTCCTTTCTCCTCTGCAGCTGAAGCACGCAAAGGTAACGCATGAAGCATGAAGCCACATCCATCGCCTGGATTTTGAGGCAGGCAGCAGTGCTGGAAACAGCAGCCTGGATTGTGCCTATGTGGCATTAGACAATCAGAAACAAATAAAAAGCTGGCCCATTTTTCTGGTGCTTTGTGACTCTCATTCTACCGCTTCATAGTTCCTGCAGCGTCTGTTTCTTCCTGTTTGGGCAGTGACCAAGATACCCTGAGGCCTGACAGTGGGGACATTCTGAAACCTATCAAATACTCCATTCTTTTGCCATGTGGGGCCTCTGGCTGTGTTAACTAGAACTCCCAGAATTCCCTCTGTTGGAGGGAGCCCTTTCCTCAAGGTTTCCAAGGGACCACATAGTGGCTGGGGCTATTCTTGCACTTCTTTTGTCTATCCACTCTTTTGTTTGTTTCTTTCCCTCTAGCCCACAATCAGCAACAAATTTGGGTGGCAAACTCATGCCTTAAAATCTGGTCTGCTCCAAACAGCCCCAGCCATGTGTGCAGATCAGGCCTTCTCTAGGGACCTTTGGGTTTTGGTCAATCCCTTCAGTCCAAGCCTTGTGGTTTGCCAGCCATATTTTTTTCTGTGTCCTGAGAAAACAATGCTGGAGGCAATTTGGTGGTGGAGGTTTGGCTGGTCCACGAACAGGAATGAAGAGAACAAGAGCAGGAGAGAGAGGAAGAGCATGCAGGGGACCTCCTGGCTGTTGGCTTTAACTATTGGGGATTCAAGGAAATTAAGGAAGATTGCTCATGCAAATCCTGCTGTTAAGGACAGGTGTAGGGCAAAGAAAGTCAGGATGGCCCCCAAAGGTTCTTAATGGGATAAGAAGGTTACATGGCAATGCTTCACTCTTCAAAAGATTGTCTGAGGTGCTCGTGACACAGTATTAAAGAAACCTTCCCTCATCACAAGAGATCTGTCCAACGATAGGCCAGTTCTAAATGCGCTGTGGGAGAGTCGTTCCTGATGCATCTGGATGGAAATGATCTTCAGGACCCATTTCAGTCAAGCTTCTTGCTGTGATATGAAACCAAGACAACTTTGGTCCTCTTTCTGGGTGACTGATGATGCCGATATGAATTCTTTAAAAAAATCATTTAAAATATTTCATGTTCACTGCCTAGGGTAGATCTCTCCCAAGGCTGCAGATAACAGTCAAATACATAATCAAATCAAGGCTACATCACAACCAGAAAAATTCAGGAAAGTTTGCAGAATGACATTCACCACCTACCTGCTCTTGCAGTGGGTGAGTGAGAAGGACCTCTCCTGCTCCTCTTAAAGTGTGGGCAGGCTGAGATGGGTGAAGTTTGTCCCGGGGTTCTGGGTCTCTCAACGAGGTTGAACATCACTGATTGCCAGAATCCTTCTGGGTGGGCTGGCAGGGAGAGCATTGCAGAGGCTCCAGCCTTTCCTAGGAGGTCATCTCCAGAAGCTGTCTTTGAGAGACCACAGCTGGGCCTTGGGTCTGTCATTTTAGCATGACTTGCAGGTCTCTTTTCTGTCCCCTACACTGTTGAACATCTACACAGAACCACTGAAAGAGTTTGTCCCAATGTCCTCAATATGCTGATGACACTCAGCTCTATCTTTGTTACCAGACTCCAATGAAGCAGCTTATACTCTTGAACATAGCATCAACTTCATAATGGGCGGGATGAGGGTGAAGTCACTGAGATTAAATTCAGTCAAGAGAGAGATAAATAAACAGAAGAAATAAATTCTGTTAATCAATAGAAAGCTTCGTTCAGAGATGGGATTCAGGTTATTTGGGATAGGGTTGTGATCCCCCTGAAAGATGAGACTCACAGGCTGGGTTTATACAATGCAACAAGCAACCCTTCCCTCCTCTACCTTCCTAATTCATTCTGATTCCCTGCATCCCCAAATCCCAGGGCCAGACCCTAGATTCAGCACATAACAACCCAAGCATGAAGAAAGCAGTTTTATTAAAAGACACTGGACAATATGGGGCAGAGGGTCTTAAAATGACAACAATGAGGGTAGGGAGGGGAATGGGGAATTGGAGAGCAGCAATTTCACTGGACTCACACCAGTTGGCTCCCCACCAGATGCCCAGGCCAGTTGGCTTCTTCCAACTGAAAATAGCAAAGCTAGCCATTTCTCTTTTCCCTCTACTTACTCCTATGGGAAGGGGACAGTTCATTTTGTTCCTTAAACATATGCTAATTGCTGGATGAGCACATGATTGTTCTTGATGACCTGGTCTCTCTGCTGCCTGCCAGATCATCTCCCCATCTTCTAGGGCAAAAAGCTTGGCTCTTGCAGGCTTGTGTAAAACATGATGATAGACCCTTCTTTGCATTGCATGATGATTTCTCCAGGGTGGGAGCATATTTCAGAGGTTCCAAATGGAAGGGAAATGTACAACTAAATCATATGAATGGCCGCTTGCCCATTGGGAAAAGAAATGCAATGGAATTTGCAAAGCTTCCCCCCAGGCATGTCCTTCCCTTCTTCCTTGGCATGGTGTCCATGGAGGCCAGCACCACAGTGATCATTTTGGCCAAGACAGAAAAGATAGCAACTGAGAATGTGATGCTGAAGGCGCTCTGCTAGAGAAATCAGATCTCTTTCCTTGGCAGGGCAATGAACAAGAAGGAAGAAGGAAAGCAGTAGAGAGATTAGGACAATGTAGGAGATGTTCCAGTTAATGGATTTAGCTGCTGGTGTTTGTAGATATTTAATGAAGATTCCTAAAACAGAACCTGCAATGATGGAGCAGAACAGTGTCAAGGAACTCTGGCTCTCTTTCCCTGCTGAGCTGGCATTGCTTTGGGTCCCCGGCACATAGACACAGCTCAGATATACCTTTACCCACACTATTTGGTTTCTTCTGTATGCTCATGCCTCCAGCAAAAGGAAAGCTGAAGTACGAGGTGAAGGAGAGAAGACCTCAGAAATAAGTTCAAGAGATGTAATTTCCTTGCAGTCCACTGGAACAGAAGTCCTCTCTCTGAGGCTCATGAGAACTGAGTTCAAGATACCAAATTGGTAAACCGTTGTGTGTTTGAAGAGTCAACTGGGCGGCAATGATTTTGCTGCTGGGTTTAAGTAAGAATGCAACCCATAATGCTGCTGAATGGATTAGCCTGGAGCCTCTTGGGGAATGGCATCTGGACACAGAGATGGAGGAGGAATTCATGCTACAAGGACACTTCTGGCTTTAGGGACAGGCCAGGATTGCAAGAATTCTGTATTTATTCATTGAAAGAGCCACTGTACTGCCACCTCTTTTTGACCCTGCAAAACAGTCCCAAGATGACTTAAAATGGAAAGACAGTGTAGTGAAGAGGGTGCTGTGTCCCCAGGAGGGAGCAAGGGGTTGAGTCCTGTTTTAGGATTGCAGACTACAGGTGGTGACTTCAAGGACACAAGGGAGGGGAGGAAAAACATCTAAGGGTCAGAAGATTCTCAAGGACTGACATGTCCCCCTGTTGTTGAATTCCACCTGGAGGCTCAGGAGATGGGAATAATGGTTCCGATTGCTTGGGGCTGGGGAGATAAAAGAAGGGCTTCCAAGCTAGCCCATTGATCTCTTCCTGAGAGAGACATCTGCAGCTGGAGGCTCTGCTCGTCTGTGCTTTGATCCGCTACTTCTGAGAAAGCATGCTAAGTATTCTGATGGTTATTAGTCTTAGACTACTTTTAGGTCTGGGGTGGCCAAGGGGCTTGGGATTTTATTTCAGGTCTGGGATGGCCAAGGGGCTTGGGATTTTAAGGTTTAAATGTTTAATCTGTAAATTGTATGCTGCTACCCATCTTCCCCCTCCTTTTGTGTGTGTGCATTCATGCTCCTGAGAGTGTGTACCCTTTTAAAGTTCCTCCATTCCTGTTGTCTGTGTTTGTTTAATAAAGCTTCTGTTTCCATAAGTACTTGGGTCATCATACTTTGAAGTCCAGTGGATTCAACCACTTGGGGGCATGTGTTTTTCTCCCTCTGGGAACTGCGATTAACTGATTAGGAAAGGAACATTTCTTCACAGGTTAAAGATGACTTGATGGCACTTTACAGCAGCAGTAGCAGGCACCATTCAAAGCTAGAGTAAAATATGAAAGAGAAAGCAGGCCTAGTAACATTGCAGCAGCAAATGTCTTCTTCTCTCTAGGACTGGAATGAAGCCAGCAAATTACAGACTATTGCAAGAGCAAGAGCTCAGTATTGGGCTGCTGGGTAGGAATTCAAATCAAATTTGTATGTGGGCTTTCATCAAGAGATGCTCCTTTACATTCTGTTCAGGTTTCCATGCGATAATGTAGCACTTGGGAAGAAAGATGCAGCCCAGCAGCCCAGCACTGGAGGCCAAGATGGAGAAGACCTGCACGGCCACCATGTACTTTCCCCTAGTGCTCAGGTAAGTGGGCACAAAAGACACCCAGACGCTGCAGAAGACCAACATGCTGAAGGTGATCAGCTTGGCCTCATTGAAGGCCCCTGGCAGCTTCCTGGCTAGGAAGGCCACCATGAAGCAAATGGCAGCCAGGAAGCCCATGTATCCAAGGGCAGTGTAGAACATGGCCACAGAGCCTTCATTGCATTGTAGGATGATGTGTCCTGGCTGGGAGTGCATGTCTGAGTCAGGGAAGGGAGGAGAGGTGCCCAGCCAGAGGCAGCAGACAACAACCTGGATGCTGGAATAGAAAATGACAATGGAGTTGGCCAAAGGCTTTCCCAACCAGTTTCTTGCCCTGTTTCCTGGTTTGGTGGCCAAGAAGGCCAATACCACAGTGAATGTTTTGGCTAAGAGAGAAGAGACGGCAACTGAGAAGATGATGCTGAAGGCTGTTTGTCGCAGAAGGCAGGTGACCTTACTGGGCTGTCCAATGAAGAAGAAGGAGGACAAGAAGCAAAGCAGGAGGGCGACCAGAAGAATGTAGGAGAGGTCACGGTTGTTGGCTTTGACCACTGGGGTGTCTCGGAATTTAATGAAGATTCCTAACACAAGTCCTGTGAATAAGGAGAGCATCAGTGCCATGGAAGCCAGGGAGATCCCAAGAGAATCTTCATAGGTCAGGAAGGTGATCATCTTGGGAGTACATTGATTTCGGTCCTTGTTTGGATGATGATCGTCTGAACACTTGGTGCAATGGTCAGCATCTGAAAAGAGAAAGAGAAACATCTCATCCTCCCTTGCCAACAACGCTTATTCAGTGATCCCTGTCTTTAGCATCCAAAGTCCAATGTGGGAAATCCCTGGTCCCCATTGCCTTCCTGTGCTCTTTTAGAGCTTTTGCTTAGACATCTTTCTCTGGAATTTTCTCTTTCACAGTTAATTTGTCAACTGAATCCTTATGAGGCGACTCAGGCTGAAGGAGATTTGACCAGGGGCTCACATCACTGGCTGTGTCTCTTTTGCAGGTCACATGCTGTGCCAATCTGAATGAAGTGTGGCAAGTGAGCTCCATGGGACATACCTGAACAGTGGCTTCCCTGTGCTGTGTGGCTGAAGTGGTGTGCACAGAGAATCAGAGAACTGCAGAGTTGGAAGGGGCCAGAAGACCTGGAGGTCTGTCCACCTTCTGTTGCAGAACACTGAGTTACACCACCCCACTCATATGATTCTCCAGCTGCTTTCCAGTTGTGTTGTTCCCATCCAAGCTGGTGTATGGGGCAGGCAAAGCACAGGAGCAGAACAAGAGTGCCAGCATGCCGTGCAAGCCCCAGTGGTGTAACAAACTATCCAAAATGCAATTTATTGTACAACTTAAAAAATGTCCCACCTAGCTAAAGCAAACACTATGCAGTGGATCAAAATGAAGTAAGACTGCTGATGCAATATGGGGACAAGGATTATGCGAGGCAGAGCATGCCACAAAGGAGCCTGGGATGCACAGATCTCCAAATTTTGGGAAATTATTGACCTCTGAGGTACAGTGTGCTAATTCTTAAATGTTTTGATTCAATGAATTAGAAAGCAGGTGACAAAAGTGCTGGTTGGTGAGTATCTTTATATACAGGCAAGTATATTTGCCTACAAGGGAGGGAGGTGTCTGATGGTCATGCTGCCACATCACTTCTCAACAGAGTACGGTAGAACAGTGAAAATGGTACCGCATAGAAGTGTATAAATTTATCTTCACTTTGAGACTAAAGATTATCACCTAACTGTAATTTATTGTACTTTTATTGCAAGGTACATTGCTCTTGGTCAGATCTACACATCATGCAGTTACACCTGATGCCTCTCGAAAGTGTCATTGCCTAACATTTCTAAGGAACAGTTGTGCGATATTTTCCCTCAGAGGCCAAGATACTTCAAAACTGTGCAAACAGCATAGATAACTTCTGCTACATTTGTGGTGAGGTTACATTTGCATCTCAAAAATGCAGTATGATGGCAGTGGTAAAAAAGGCATGCCACCTATATTTTGGATGCAAAATAGAGGTTCAGGACAAGAGTTGGGCCCCTCATTATTGCTGCATTATATGTGCAACAGATCTGCATCATTGCCTTTCACAGTCCCAATGGTGTTGAGGGAACCAACCAATCATAGTAGGGAGTGCTATTTTTGCATGGTTCCCCCAATTGCAAAACGAATATCAAGAAAGAAGTGGACCATGGAATATCCAAACCTTCCATCCATACTGTGTCCTGTACTGCATGGGGAGGACTGCCAATTCCAGATCCACCAGAATCCTACTCACTAGACTCAGATGATCATAAAGATGATGAACTTGCCAGTTTCTCATGCAAAAAGCATGAAAATGTTACATGAAATACCAATAAATGAATGGAAATTTACGTTATTGGTATCAATTAAAAGGTAAATTTATAATAATCAGTGTGGCACCAATCTCATTGCTATATCACATTTTGCAGAAAATTTATGGTGCATTATTATTATTATTATTATTATTATTATTATTATTATTATTATTATTATAACATTTCTATGCCGCCCCTTGCCGAAGCCTCGGGGCAGCTTACAACACAATAAAATACATTGAAATACAAAAGAACATAATAAGTTACCATAAAATACAAAAATACCAAAAAAATACATTGAGTCACAAACATCATAATATAAAATTAAAATTATCAGTATAAAATAAGCAAATAAAGAATATAGGAGGAGAAAAGAGAAGGAAGAAGAAGTTGCCCTGGCCAGATCATATATTTTAACAATTAAAATGATGTTTAAATAAAAAGGTCTTTACCTGGTGCCAAAAAACCAGTAGCGACGGTGCCAGGCGGACCTCTTTGGGGAGTGAGTTCCATAGGTTGGGTGCCACCGCAGAGAAAGCCCTCCTCCGAGTACTTACTCTCCTAATTTCTTTCATGGAGGGTTCCCGGAGAAGGGACTCTCCCGCAGATCTCAAAGGGCGGTCGGGCATATATGGACGTAAGCGCTCGTTCAGGTAGCCAGGACCCAAGCCGTTTAGGGCTTTATAGGTCATAATCAACACCTTGAATTGGGCCCGGGCTTCAATGGGCAGCCAGTGAAGCTGACGGAGGACTGGAGTCATGTGAGCATAATGCCCCGTCCCCGTTAGCAACCTGGCAGCTCTATTTTGCACCAATTGAAGTGTTCGGACCGTCTTCAGGGGAAGCCCCACGTAAAGCGCGTTACAGAAGTCTAGGCGGGAAGTCACCAGTGCGTGTGTCACCGTTGCCAGGCAGTCGAACTCCAGGTAGGGGCGCAGCTGATTAATCAGCTGAAGCTGAAGGAAGGTGCTCCTCGCCACCGCTGTCACCTGAGCTTCCAAAGAAAGCTCTGGGTCGAGGAGTACTCCTAAGCTGCGGACCTTGTCCCTAAGACATCCCACTCATAAGTTTGAATTATTTGGATGCAATTTTGACCTGACGATGTATCTTGGAAACTGGAGGCAATTGATACTCAGGACTTAATTGTCCTTTATTAGTGACCCAATTCTGGTAAAATTTTGCTACTTTCAATTTTGAGGCTTTCTCCTTCTAGACCAGTGATATGTGTCACTGCCAGCTGGAGGATTGGAAAAAGGGGACTGGAATATTATTAATTAATTTATTTATTCATTATTACAAACATTTATATCCCATCCCTCCAACAAGCGATCAGGATGACTTACGTAATATAAAATTACAATAATGCAGTAAAAAATCCATAATTATTAAAACAATATAAAACAGGACAGTATAAACTAAATAAAGGAAAAGGGAGGAAAGAATGGAAAATGCGACTGTGGGGGGAAAAAATCTTAAAACACCTAAAACTCTTGATTATTAAAATGATGGTTGAATCAAAAGGAATAGTTGTCTACACTGAGTAGGATTCTCTGCAGGGTGTATCATTCCTTAACAAGAGCTTTCAGAACACCCACTCTCTTGGAAGACTTTTTCCTTGTTCCCCAGGGGCTAGATTTTCCTCAGTAATCATTCACCTTCCTGAGAGGAGATGGTCCCTTCCGGGCAGGGAGCGCAGTCATAGCAGCAAATTGGCTTTCCTTCCTGAGCCACCTTGAAGAATCCTGGGTGGCAGCTCTCCACACACCTGGCCTTGGGCAGGGGCTGGGCACAGAAGCAAAGACCACCAGGAAGATGTGTTAGAGCTACTTCAATGAGGTAAAGTGGAGGCAGCATTGCAATGGACAGGTATGGACTTCTAGGACTGAAGCTGATCCTGCAAGTAGGGCTGTGAAGATCAGCCTGGAATCGCTCCCTATTTTGCTCACTCAACTTCATTCCCATGCTTGAAAAGTATGTGAAGATGCACAAGAGAGCCAGGGTGGTGTAGTGGTTAAGAGCATTGGACTGGGACTCAGACGATCTGGGTTCTAGTCCCCGCTCAGCCATGGAGCCAACTGGGTGACTTTGGGCCAGTCACAAACTCCCAGCTGAACTTACCTCACAGGGCTGTTGTTGTGGGGATAAGATGGAGGAGGAGAATGAAGTAAGCTGCCTTGAGCCCTTTGTAGGAAAAAGGTAGGATATAAATCGAAAAATAAATAAATACACAAACAAACAAACAAACAAATAAATGTCATGTGTGTGGAACATGTGGCTGGCCTCTTGAAATGTGTTTGAGGTACTTCACTGAAGGAAAGGAAAGGCGGTGTTGGAATGGACAGGTGTGAACTTCTGAGAGTGAATCTGATCATGAAGTAGGATTCAGAAGATCAGGCTGGGTTTTCTCCATCTCATATGCAAAGAAGTGAACACACACAAGTCATGTGTGTAGGAAAATGTGGCTGACCTCTCAGATTCTCTTGGACTTACTTCCTGCCAAATGCCCACACAACCACTTGGTGGAAGGCAGGTTTTGAGCAGAGGGGAAGTGGCCTGGAGTCTGGGAAGCTGAGCCAGAGGCACTGGACAGATTCTCTCTCCCAGTTGGGATTCCTCACACATTGCTGGCTCTATGTAAACCTAAACCCATGCAAATGAACCCAATGCGCATCCCTTCTCAAATACTTTTATTGGACAGAAAAAAGAATGAAATGAAGGCATGGTTTTCTTCACCTTGTTGAGCCATTGGAACCACAGGATGGCATCTTGGTCAATGGTGCATTTCGGTCCAGACAAGTCCTGTCTTTCTATACTCCCGAGTTGCAATTTTAAGATAGAACTGTTGGGAAACTTCACCCAGTTGACAATGTCCAAGTCAGCTGCCAGGTCTCCCTTTTCATCCAAATACACTCCATCCATGGAATGATTGTGAAACTGGGGGCTTCTCAGGAAGGGGTGGAGCTGGAATGGGAGAGAAAGCGCCAGCACTGAGGAAAGATGAAGCCATGCTGGATTCCCCAGGTTTTCCCTTTTTGCTAAAGGCTCATTCCTGATTGAAGTGACTGGTGTATCGTTTCAAGTTCAGAAGTGCTCTGCCTTCATCCCTGAAAGCCCTTGATCTGATTTAGGAGGGTTGGAAGAAGAAGCCTTCTGCTGTAATGATGGAAACCTGTTCTGGAATGTGGGCTTGGTCTTAACCTCAGGGAAGGTGACGCCATCCTGTTCAGGGGGCAGGTCTCAGCATTTCTTAAGTGGCACCCAGTGGCCAGGCTGTACAGACTTACCTGGGAGTCCCTTCAATTGTAGGCTCACAGAGGATTGGACGGGGAGTCTCACATGTGGCCTATGAGTGAGAGAAAACCTGACTATCTTGCGTTAATTTGTGCAACTTAATCAAAACCATATTTTGCGTGCAGAAAGGTTATCTTTTGACTGCCAATGATAACTTTAATACAACATGTGATTCAGGAGATGGGAGAAGTTCATGAGAAGAAGAGCTCATGTTCCCACTTTGACTATTAGATGAGCACCCTCAACTACATGGCTGTCTTCTGATGTGACAACCAAACTCAAAGCCTGATGATGGGCTGAATATAAATTGTTATTGAACTGTGGGCCATTGCTGGAACATGGATTCTCATGGGTCTTTGTGCAGTGTGAACCCAGCTGAGATAATCCATGAAGAAATGCTGAAGCTTCTTCACCATGGTTTCATATGTCACTTAGCTTCAAACTTCATGATAACCTCCATTTTCACAACAAGCTACATTTCAAGCATTAGCCACACACAGCAACATTGTCTAAGCCAGATCAATAAACTAGACAGACGGATCTCAGCAACGACCTCTAGAATTCCTCACCCTGCTAGTGTGATCTCATGCAAGGTGCCTTAAGAAATTTGTTGGGGGTCCTGGTAGATGGACAGCATCCTCTGAATCCAGGGAACAGGAGAAACAATGAGATCCACACAGACGATATGGCAGATGGCTGGAATACTCTCCTGAGTTTGGAACTTCTTGCCTCAGTTTCTCTTAGTCCCTGTTCTTGTTCAATTAATTATTTTGCTCATTGGGAAGATCTGCAATGCAGAAGTGAATACCTGCCATGGCTGAAGGCTTTGCAAGTTCAGTCTAGGTCCACCCTCAACCCTCATCTTCTTGAATTTAGAAGTAAAAGCTGCATCCAAGGCCCGGGCCACAGCATGTATGGTGTTGTAAGAGAAGTAGCTGTCCAGAGAGAGTGTTCCCTCCATCTCATTTCTGGGTAGGGCCTCACCTTTCTCATTGTCTCTGCATCTTGTCCACCCTTTAACTGACACCACATGTTTTGCATAGGAACAGTCAAATGATTTCTTCACAAATGCCTTCATAGTAAGGAAAAGGGATGGAAAATACTCATAGTTCATCCTTTTATTTGTCTGGAGAATGAATGAAAATAAACCATGGACTTGATTGAAATATAGATCCCCATAGCCATAATCCAGGGTAAAATCCCACATTGCTGTGGTGATCCAGACCTTCCCTATAATGGGATTCAATGGTTCCAATGTTAACTCCACAAGTTCTATTCCATGTAACAGAAAGCTAGGCTCTGCGCAATAAACATAAACATGGATTTGTTCCAACTTCTGCAATGAAGCTTGACGGAGGATTGGAGAATTTGATTTCATGTCTGAGAAAGTGTATGAAAAAAAGACACAAATGCCATTCCTGAGGAGCTCAGGTGGCAAGGTTCTCATGAACGTAGTTCCATTATCAGTGTCAAAAGCAAAGAGTCCAACCATTGTCCATCTGAAATACAGGAGGAGTTTGACGATCCCCATGTACTGGACCCCTTCTTTGGGGAGCATGTGGTAGAGAAAAGGGAACTGGGCTTGATCACTGGCCTGAGAAGCAAAAGCATAAGTGACCTAGAGAAAAAAAAGGAAGAGACTGATGGATTCATTTCTTCCTTTCATGAGGATGCACCTCTTAACAAACAATTACCTGTGTGGGACATTCCTCTAGGAAAAAACCTTCCTTCCTTTTTGAAATAACAAATATTTAACCATCATAAGTGTACAACAGAGAAAATGGATGCCCCAAATAATTTGAATGCTGGCACATCTACAAAGTGTCCACAGTGGAAGAAAGTTCCCAATGATCATCCCACTTTTCCAGCAGTAAGTCTATGCTCTGCTCAAAGGAATGGACTAACAAATACTGTATATAGATTTACATGCTGCTATTTTCTTACAAACTCAAAGTAGCTTCCATCATTCTGCTCCTGCTTCTCTCAGTCTTATCCCCACAAGAACAGGCCTGTGAGGTAAGTTGGACCAAGCGCTTCTGAATGGTCCAAAATCATCCAGTGGTCTCCATGACCAAGCGGGGATTAGAACCCAGGTCGCTTGAGTCCCAGTCCCATGCTCTAAACCACTACGCCACACTGGTATCCAAAAGTTGCTGCATTGTTTGCCCATTCTGGTGTCCCCAAGTGGTCCTTAACTCTCTGAGCTCTGTGTATACTGAAGGCTATGATGCTGATGACCTGATTTGCCAATCAGATCAGATTTTTTCCTACAAAATACACAACATGGTCCTACTGATGTAGAACAGGATACGTGTGTGTGGCATGACAGGAGCTTTAACCAATTTCAACCTGCTCTTGGTGCATTATTATTCTGTGCCATCATGTCATCTCTGACTGCTGGGAACCCTGTGAATGGAAGACCTTCCAAATATCCTGCCCATGACAGCCTGGCTCAGCTCATTCAAGGTCAAGGCTGTGATTTTCTTTATGGACTCCATCTGTCTCTTATGTGGCCTTTCTTTTATTCTTCTGCCTTCTGCTGTTCCTAGCAGCTATTGATAGGAACTGACTATGTTCATGGCATGGGAAAGACCCATTGATGTTCTATAGAAACATATTCATTTTTCCTAGCAGAAATGTCAATTAAAGGTAGATAGCAGTTGAATTTTCCCCCAAACCTGTCCAATTTTGTAGATGCCCAATTGACTTGATATTTGGTTGGAGTTTTCAGAGTCGGATGCTTCAAGGACGGCCAACAGTTGCTGTTTTCTGTCACACTTGTAGTTGGGAACATGGACCTGACCAGTCGAAAGCAGGTCTATGGCTGACTCAGAAGTCACTCTCACATTGCTATAGCTGTCATAAATATTATAGCCCAGGGTGATGTTGGGCAAGAACCTGGGATTTTGGTTGATCTCCTGAATGGCAATCAAGAAGGAGAGGATCTTCCAGTAATCAGTGGATCCTAAACTGGGAAAAAAGCAGATGTGTCATGTCACTACAACACTTCATATAAGTGTTCTTCAGATGTTGCCCTGGGTTGTTCCACACACACACACACACACACACACACACACACGTATGGGCAGCATATTGGAATGGCTTTCCACATACAGACACATATACCAAGGCAAAGCAAGAACCATAGCTCCAGTGAAAAGGGAGGAGTCCTCTGCATTGCTGACCACATTTTCCTCACGCTGGAAGTTCCTGACAAATGCAGGCATTGTGTGACAAAGCAACCCTCTACAGAGCTGTCTATGTGCTTTGCTGAATCATGTGAACCAGCTCAGTGACTTACTCCATCTGTTCATTCGAGGCAGGTTTCTTGAAAGTGTATGGAAGAAAGTCGGCACGTGCTGCAGAGATGGCTGCAGCAATGATATAGTCTCCTGGCCTGTAGAGATTCAGGGGTTGGACCTCATCCCTGTGCCAGGTCCAGGGGCATCTGGCCTTCAGCATCCCACAAGAGGCCTCTGGAAGCAGCAGCAGCAGGAAGAGCAGTGTCATTCTGTCTCTGCCAGGTGCTTTTGCTTTCTTGCTTCTCCACCAAGAAAAGATGAGAAGCAGCAGGAGCAGTCAAAGCCCCCTGGCAGAGTGAGGCTTCACTGGTTCTCCAGACAGAGATGGAGCACAACCTGAGGCCTCCCCTGAGGGGGAAGAGCAGAAGCAACCTGCACCAAGGCCTTGTTGTCTGCTCTGAAGTTCCTCCCCAGCTCTCAGTGGATGGAAAGGCCTTTATGTGTCTTCCCTTTTGTGCCTGGATGCCAGATGGCACCACCTCTGACTCCAGACTCCGATGTTTACAGTGCTGATCTCAAGGATGGGATCCCAAGAGCTTTAGCAAGAGTAGCAGTAAAGCATTAAGATTTCCATAATTATAAGGTCAGAAAGATGAGACACCTCTGCAACTTCCCGTATTCTATGAATTGTTCTATGCCCAAGCACATGGCTGGAGAAAAAGATGCTTTTGCAAACACATGGATTCTGCTCCTTCAAATGAACCAGGACTGAGAGACTGTTTTGCATCTGTAATAGGACTCAAATGTCTGAGTTGCTTTTCTCACTCCTGCCCCCTGCCAGTACTTCCCAGGTTGTCAGGCAGAATCTCATATTTAGAAAAAAAATGGCCCTGAAGAAATAGTTTCTCTGTGCTTTCCTGCTTCTTTCTGGAGTGCTGACCAAGGTCCCCAGGGCTGCAACTTGGGCTCTGCTAGCTCATGCCACTGCCATCTTCACAAAGCAGAAAAATTGTCCTGTGCCACCAATACTGCTCTCCATGGATGGCACATGTTCTGCTTTTGCCCCATGGTTGCACCAGCAGAGCCAGCTGCAAAGGTCAGCAAGAGTGATAGTCATGGATGGAGGAACTATCCCTTCCCAACGCCTGCTGGGCTCCTGCCAGATGGACTTGTGGCAGGGGCCATTGTCACCTCTTTCCTCTTCTCCCTTCCTATATTTTTCTTTCAGTTTCTTCCACTTCCCATTCTCCCATGCTTTCATCCTTTTTCATTCTTTCCGTGCTGGGACTGCATGTGTCCAGCATCAGTTCAATGCAATATGGGCAGTGTTAGGGTGTTGTTAGTCGCGAAGTTGTGTCCGACCCATTGCGACCCCATGGACAATATTCCACCGGGTGTTCCTGTCCTCCGCCATCCCCCGGAGTCCACTTAAGCTCACACCAACTGCTTCAGTGACTCCATCCAGCCACCTCATTCTCTGCCATCCCCTTCTTCTTTTGCGTCAATCATTCCCAGCATTAGGCTCTTCTCCAGGGAGTCCTTCTTTCTCATTAGGTGGCCAAAGTATTTGAGTTTCATCTTCAGGATCTGGCCTTCTTAAGAGCAGTCCAGGTTGATCCCTCTAGGACTGACTGGTTTCATCTCCTTGTGGTCCAAGGGACTCAAAGGAGTCTCCTCCAGCACCACAATTCAAAAGCCTCAATTCTTTGGAGCTCAGCCTCCCTTATGGTCCAACTTTTGAGGATGTGAGGGTGATCTGGCTGCGACATCTGTCACCCCATTGATCGCCAGGGTTGCTTCGGCTGATCTGGCTGTCTAGGCAGGTGTTCCCTTCCTCCCTCACCACTCCATGTGCCTCCCTCCTGAAGCTGCATGCTCGGTGGAAGAGGACGACCATTCCAGATAGAAGGAGTGTACCATTCTTTGGTCAAGGGTATATGATAGCTGTGTTACCCTGCTAGAACCTCCAAATAAGCATCTTTTAATTTCTCGGCTGCAGTTCCCATCTGCGGTGATCTCGGAGCCAAGGAAAATAAAATCTGCCACTACTTCCATCTCTTCCCTATCTATTTGCCAGGAAGTGAGAGGACTGGATGCCATGATCTTAGTTTTCTTTATGCTGAGTTTGATGCCAACTTTTGCTCTCTCCTCCTTCACCCGCATGAAGTTTCTCTTCACTTTCTGCCATGAGAGTGGTATCATCTGCATATCTGAGGTTGTTGATATTTTTCCCAGCAATCTTAATTCCAACTGGTGATTCATCTAGACCTGCCTTTCACATGATGTGCTCTGCATATAAGTTAAATAGGCAGGGCGACAGTATACAGCCTTGTCGAATTCCTTTCCCAATTTTGAACCAATCAGTGTTTCCGTGTCCAGTTCTCACTGTTGCTTCATGACCTGCATACAGGTTTCTCAAGAGACAAATAAGATGGTCTGATACTCCCATCTTTGTAAGAACTTGCCACAATTTGTTGTGATCCACACAAAGGCTTTAGCTTAGTCAATGAAGCAGAAATAGATGTTTTTCTCGGACTGCCTAGCTTTCTTCATGATCCAGTGTATGTTGGCAATTTAATCTCTAGTTCCTATGCCTCTTTGAAATCCTGCCTCTACTTCTGGTTGTTCTTGAACCACATAATGTTGGAGCCTACCTTGTAGGATTTTGAGCATCACTTTGCTAGCATGTGAAATGAGTGCAATGCTGTGGTAGTTTGAACATTCTTTGGCATTGCCCTTCTTTGGGATTGGAATGTAAACTGACCTTTTCCAGTCCTGTGGCCACTGTTGAGTTTTCCAAGTTTGCTGGCATATTGAGTGTAGCACTTTTACTACATTGTCTTTTAAGATTTTGAATAGTTCAGCTGGAATACTGTCACCTCCACTAGCTTTATTGTAGCCCAGACTTCCTAAGGCCCATTTGACTTCACATTCCAGGATGTCTGGCTTGAGGTCAGTGACCACCCCATCATGGTTATCAGGAATGTTATGCTCTTTCTTGTATAGTTCCTCTGTGTAATCTTCCCACCTCTTCTTAATCTCTTCTGCCTCTGTTAGATCCCTGCCATTTTGGTCCTTTTTCACTCCCATCTTTGCATGAAAGGTTCCCTTCATATCCCCAGTTTTCTTGAAGGGATCTCTGGTCCTCCCTTTTCTATTGTTTTCTTCTATTTCTTTGCACTGTTCATTTAAGAAGGCATTCTAATATCTTCTAGTGTTAAGATATAGATGCATAAAGACAGAACCAGAACCATATTTGCTCAGCAAAATTAAGTAGAGGAAGGCTAGATGTGTGTCTTTCTATGGGAACCTGTGCGGCTTGGTGGTCAATGAGTTGCACTGGGACCTTTTCTGTTCCCATGAGTGTGTTAACAGTGCCCCCTGGCTGCTCTTAAGTGATCCCCCCCCGAATACAAATGTGGGTACTCAGGATCTTGGGCTGCAGCTGAAACTGGGACCAATTCTCCAATCATCTCTTTATTATCATCTGAGCTGTCAGTCCCTCTGGGAGAGGCAGCCTTTCCTGCATTCATCCCATCCTTGGATTGTGATTTGAACTATATGAATAATGAGTACCCCAGTATTTGTTTTTGAGATGCAACCAGGAGATCCGTACATATTTCCATATGTGGTGGAAGTGTAAATATACAAATCAATTTTGGGAAATGGTTTTCAAAGAAATTAGGAAAATACTGAACTTAAATATTGAAGCTGACCATAGATCAGCATTATTGTCATTATTTGCAGAACAGGTGGGGCAAAATACTAAAGAATTGATGATCAATTTATTAACAGTAGTAAAAGCAATAATAGCAAGTAACTGGAAAATAAGAGGTGAATATCAAATCATTGACTGGTATGAAGAAGTCTAGAATATAGGTGTTACTGATAAATTGACTTAATAAATGGAAAAAAAAGGTTTGATAAGTAAAAACAAATTTGAAAATCTTTGGAGGCCTTTTATTGAATATAACCCCAGTCCTCTATCAGCTCCATTGGCTTCTCATCGAAGTCCAGGCTCAGTTCAAGGTGCTGTTTATTACCTATAAAGCCCTAAACGGCTTGGGACCAGGATACCTAAAGGAACGTCTTTTTCCCTATTTGCCCTCCTGCCCCCTGAGAAGAAGCCCTCCTTCGGGAACCCTCTGTGAAAGATATTAGGAGACAGAGTACCTGGAGGAGGGCGTTCTCTGCTGTGGTGCCCCAACTATGGAATACGCTCCCCAGAGAGGTCCGCCTGGTGCAGTCATTATATGTTTTTCGGCACCAGGTCAAGACCTTTTTATTTAATCAATATTTTAATAAGTTTTAATATTCAATTGTAGTATTGTGTTTTATTAATTGCAGCCAGAGTGGGTCATCAATTTATTTATGCTGTTAGCCATCCAGAGATGTTAGTAATTGTAGCATACAAATTTTATAAATAAATACATATGTTTTAATAAAAGGAAAGGGGTTAGGGTTGAACCATCACAAGAGTAAGTGCAGTTATGGAAAGGAAGTGGGTCAACTTGAATGAATAAATGATTTTACAAAAAGTGACTTGATTTGTTGGTGGAGGTAGCACTGGAATTGTTGCATTGTTTAATTATGCTTATTAATTAAAATAAAAAATGAAATAATGATCATGATCATTGTTATTATATAAACTGTATTGTTTTTGGTTCCACGGTCATGTTGTTCTGACAGTTTTGGAAGCTTTCCCAGATATCTACCCTGAAGACGCTCTGAAGCATCTTCGAAGCTCTCAGGGGAGGGAGAGGCCTTTTTGTGCCTTCCCTTTTGTGCCTGAGTGCAAGTGTTTTATAGGCACCTAGTCATGTGCGCAGGAACAGGGGTGATGATGAGTGAAGAATAGCTACAAACCAAGAGATAATGTATTCGTGGGCAAAAGCAACATGAGAAGCCTCACAGGGGACATGGCAAAATAACAGGATAAATGCCGGGAATTACAGAGAATTGACATGGCAATCAGTAAGGCACAGTTTATAATGTCATCTTACATTATAAACTAGTAGGACTCCTTTCATACATTTTGAATAGGAGAACAGCTTCCTGCAGAGTCAAAGTCAGTGCTAAAGGGCTGCATGCATTAAACAGCAAACCCCATAAGTTTGTCATCAATAAAAGCGAATGAATCTACCCACGTACCATTAAACATTCAGTTTTCTTCAGAAACTTTTATTTTCTTTGATTTATCCATGGTTGGTGTACTGGGGGAAAAAGATCAGTAAATCATGAAAAGCTCAGTAAATCAGTGCCTGTCACAGATCGGCGGATGTGCCAGGGCGTGTTTTGAGCAACGGAGCCGCAGCAGAAGGATTCAAGAGCCACGTGCGGCTTCAGAGCCGTGGGTTGCCGACCCCTGATCATGTCCCTCTATCATCTGACACTCCTTCACATACATTTAAGTCACCATGAGATCCCCTCAGAGTCTCCTCTTCTCCAAACTAAGTCCCATTCCCGCAATTTCATCTTTTATGGCATCCCTCACAATCTGGCTGCCATCCTTGTGATCCTGAGCTGAACTGATTCGAGCCTTGCAATGTCTCTCCTGTAATGTGGAGGCCAGAACTGGACACAGTTCTCCAGTTGTGGGTGCATGAGAGTCTCATAAAATGGCACCAGCACCACTCTCAATCTGAAAACCAGAGCTCTGGCTGTACATCCAGGAGTGGCATTCACCCTCTTAACCCTCACGTCATACTGCTGACTCATGTTTAGCCTGCTGGTTTGAGCAGGTCACAGTCTGAGGTCACCTTCTGTTATCAACAATAGATAGCACAGTTGGGATGGCTCCATATGAGAGCTGACTTTTGGCAGCATTCCACCCCTCCTGCTGGTCTGCATTGTACTGTGGGCACCAGCAATCAGCGCAGTCAGGTACACTCCACCACAAGGGATGGAGAGGAATTGTCTGGGATTATATATCTATCAAACTCAGTGGGTTTGGCCTCTGGGATTCCACACACTTTGCAGGGGACTGTAACCTGGGACCTGAGGGACCACCCTTAGACAATGGGGTGCTCACTAGGAATCCAGTCCCAGGAACAGTCCATTTCCAACAGTAGCCACTGCCCCTGTTTTGGTACCTAGACCAGGAATGGCTGGCCAGGAGGGGCTCCCAGGAAAGGAACCTCAGACCAGTCCCTTCTGCCAAGTGAAGCACAGAGCAGCCACACCTGATGCAGAAGGAGAGTGCTGCTTCCATGGCTGGGCCTCTGTGAGTGTTCACAGTCTTCCTCGCAGCTTGGCTTGCTTTGGATGACTGGGCCAAGCATAAGAGGAAGCTCAGAAACACTTGAAGGGACAGATTATAAGAGAGCCCATCCCAACCCTGCTTGGAGAATGAGTACATGAGCAAGTCCATGGGACTTCATGTATCACACACCATCTGAAATGTACACGGCCTCAAAAATGATTCAACAGGTTCCATACATCACTGGCCAAGTCCCAAACTGTGATTTTCAGTATCAGGCTGACCATGGAATCTCCTGGACAGAGAAAACTAGGAAAGAGCTCCAGGAATATTCTAGGAAAGTCTTGTGGGCCAGAGGTTCCGCACTGCTCTTGATGTTACTGTTAACAAATGGATTCTGAATACACACAAATCACTGAACATTTAAGGCCTGGATAACTGAAGGATCTCTTCCTGTATGCACCTGCCTGTACCCTAAGATCATCTGCTGAGGTCCTTCTCTGGGAACTCGCTTTAATTAGGCTAGAAGAGAGGCAACCAGGGGAAGGGTCGGTGCAGTGGTAGCACTCCAATGGTGGAATCTGCTCCACAGAGAGCTCCACTGCAAGGATGTAGGCAAGTGTGCTGTGCCTTCCAAACAATGAATGGACATGCTCCTTGTCATCCTGAGTACAGGAAGAGAAGTGAATCATCAGAGAGCCATAAAGCTGTCCCCCAGTCACCATACAGAAGTCCTACCCCCAAAGCAGAGAGGGCACTCTGTTTCACAATCTTCTTCATTCTGACCAGTTCCTGTGTAATACTTGCATAATGAGATAAGGCAGCTTCCTGTTGGTAATCGTTTGCCACAGACATTTTGCAGCTCCAAACCAGCAAGGAAGCTTCAACTTCTACAGCAGGGGTCTCAAACTCGCAACCCGCGGGCCAATTGCCGGGATGGGCGGGGCATGGGGGAGGGGCCCTGCGGCCTTCAAAGCACCAGTGGGGCCCGGCACGGCCTCCGGGAGCAACGTGGGATGAGCGGCCCACCACCACTGCGGTGGTGGAATACTTGATGCAGCCCAGCCCCACCCAGACTGCCCCCAGGTAAGTTGAGTTTGAGACCCCTGTTCTACAGGGACTAATTTTGGATTCCAGTGTCACAGTGTTGCCAGATTCAGTTGGGCAACAGCAAGTGTGAACCCATGTGGGCCCCAGACCCAAGCCAAATGATTCTGAGATGAGAATTAGAGCCAAAACCAGTTTTATTCTAGTGTACTTTAGAATTGAGGTATGCAGGTGGCGCAGCAGTTTAAACCGCTACGGTGCTGGACTAGTTGATGGAAAGGTCACTGGTTCGAAACTGCACAACGGGGTGAGTTCCCATTGCTCTGTCCAAGCTCCTGCCAACCTTGCAGTTCAAAGGCACGCAAATGCAAATAGATAAAAAGGTACCACTTTGGTGGGAAGGTAACAGCACCATTTTGGTGTTTAGTCATGCAGGCCACATGACCACGGAGACTGTCTGTGGACAAATGCTGGCTTCCTCGGCTAGGAAATGGAGATGAGCACCACCCCCTAGAGTTAGACATGACTGAACTTAATGTCAAGGGGAAAACTTCACCTTTTTACTCTAGAATAAACGTAGATGGGGGGATTAAACTTTCTGAAATCAAGAGTCTTGAAAGTTGCATTCCAGTACATGTGTGTTATACCTTACCTAAACCATCAGGTCATGTAACAGGCATCAATGTAAGCACACCCCTGCTGTTAGCTTCAGACAGTCCTTTCTTCTGTCAAGGACTGGATATTTCCCAAGTCTTTCTTATCTGCTCGAGATTCACGCAGGCATGCCATGTTCTTACTCCCTGCACACCTGCAACTTTCATGGTGGCTATAACTGGTTTCCACTGTCCCTTTGGTTATTGAATTTGAGGTCAGGCTAAGTTGTTAGCTGAGGATTACAAAAAGTTCATTTTATTCTTATCCACCCTCCCTTCTGAGGCATGAAATTCAATCTGGCTGTGTGTGTGGTGTTTTTTTTTTTTTTTTTTTTAAACTATGTGGTTTCCCTCTGTGCAACTAGGTTTGGGGCCTTTCTCTAGCCAACTACATATGGGGTGATGTGACTGGCAACAACTGTACTGTGATTACATGAAAAAAGGGTACATTCAAAAAAAGATTGGCCAATAACTGCTCCTTTTGCTTTGTCCAGATGCAGGATCTTCCGTGAAGTCAGAGCAAAGGGAGGGGAAATTGTACATTTAATCAGCAGTAGAGAAGTTAGAAAACTGAGTAGTTTGAGTTGTGTGCCACGTAACCCTGCTTTGCTGACATGTGTGTGCAGTCACATTACTGCTGGAGTAAAGCTCCAAAGGAGGCACTTTCTTCAGGATCACTTGAGAAGTTCAAAATATTTTGCAGTGGTCTGACATGTGGTGCCAGCAAACAGGCACCTGAGAGGCCCACAAGAAGCTTAGCAAGCAGAAAGAGCATTTGTTTAGAAAGAAAGACAAAGCCAGTTCAAACCCCCACTGCGATGGAATCAGAGCAGGTAATATTGTGTCCCAACCTTGCTCAATTTTTCAAAAGCGGTGAAAAGCATGCTGTACCATCGTTCTTCAGCCACAATGAGATCATGTGGTTTTTATCCAACACAAACCACCGCTCAGAGATTATCCGGCAGTGGTACTTGTGATGAGGAAATTTGGATGTGGCAATCCAAAAACCTGGAAACTCAAACACTGTCCACAATAGTCCTGATTCAAGCATTGGAGACACTTTGGAAAAGGAGTTAATTGGTTCTTATACTGCACCCCTTTGTCCTTACCTGAGAAAGGTCAGAAAACTTGTTGAAGAGTGATATGTTGACATCAGAAGAAGGGAAATGCATGCATGTATTCCTGGGCTCTTACTCCTGTTCCTAGAACTAAAAGCAGCCTATCGGACTATTCCAGTTTTTGCCTGGATTTGATCAAATGCTAAAAATTCAGATTGTGGTGAGGGCAGCTCCTCCCCCTCGCCCATTTCCTTCCTATCTCAAGATGCCATCTTTTGTTTTCCTAATGAGATGTTCCTTCTTATTCAAAGCAGGCCTCAAGACAATGATGTAGCACTTGGGAAGAAAGATGCAGCCCAGTAAGCCAGCACTGGAGGCCAAGATGGAGAAGACCTGCACGGCCACCATGTACTTCCCTTTGGTGCTCAGGTAGGAGGGCACAAAGGACACCCAGACACTGCAGAAGACCAACATGCTGAAGGTGATCAGTTTGGCCTCGTTGAAGGCTCCTGGCAGCTTCCTGGCCAAGAAAGCCACCATGAAGCAGACAGCAGCCAAGAAGCCCATGTAGCCAAGGGCAGTGTAGAAAATGGACACAGAGCCTTCATTGCACTGCAGGATGATGTGTCCAGGCTGGGAGTACATGTCCGAGTCAGGAAAGGGAGGAGAGGTGCCCAGCCAGATGCAGCAGATGACAACCTGGATGCTGGAATAGACAATGACAATGAAGTTGGCCAAAGGCTTCCCCAACCACTTTCTGGCCCTGTTGCCTGGCTTGATGACCAAGAAGGCCAAGCCCACTGTGATTGTTTTGGCTAGGAGAGAAGAGACAGCAACTGAGAATATGATGCTGAAGGCTGTTTGTCGCAGGAGGCAGGTGACCTTGCTGGGCTGGCCAATGAAGAGGAAGGAGGAGGAGAAGGAAAGCAGGAGGGTGACCAGAAGAATGTAGGAGAGGTCACGGTTGTTGGCTTTGACCACTGGGGTGTCTCGGAATTTAATGAAGATTCCTAACACAAGTCCAGTGAATAGGGAGAGTATGACGGCCACGGAAGCAAGGGAGATCCCAAGAGCTCCTTCATAGAACAGGAAGGTGATCCCCTTGGGGGTACATTGAGTTTGGTTCTTGTTTGGATGCTGATCATCTGGGCACATGGCGCAATGGTCAGCATCTGGAAAGAGAAAAAGAAATGTGTCCCTTTCAACCTTAGCAATCTCTGTTCTTTATTTTTAGTCAAGGATTTTGAGAAGGTAACCCAGGGAGATGACACTGCTTTCCTGCAGGCCCAGTCTAAGTTTCTGGGCTTCCTCATTCTGCCATGCCAGCAACCCGGACTCACTAATTCCTGGGTCTACAATTCAAAGTTGGGTATGGAAAATCCATGGGTCAAAGCCTTCCTAGACTCCTTATGAGGTCTGGTTAACTCATCTTCCTCTTGACTATTCCCCCTTCTCATAGCCAATTTCATTTACAACCACATCTGGGCATGCAGGCTGAAGCACTCTCACTTCTCTGGCTATGTCTCTTGCAGACCTTCTATTCTTCCCATCTGTATGATGTCTGAGAGGTGAGCTCCAAGGGACATCCCTGGACAGAGGCTTGCCTTTGGGCACCCTGCCATGTGGCTGAAGTGTTATGTTCAGAAAATCACAGGAGAGGTGGCAGGGCCCAGAGGACCATGGGGTCCATGAGCTTGATATTGCGGCAAATGAAGTTACCCCATCCCATTCTGACATATGGCAATGATGACATATAATGATCCCTTCAACTCTTAGGATCACCATGCCTCCCCTTTCACAGTGTTCTGCTCCCTGCCCTCAGAGAACACCTCACTTGCCAGGAGCAGGTTTTTCGATACTGCATCCCACCCAGAAACATCCATGAGAAGATCCCAATGGTGGCAACCAGAGGTTGCCAAAGCTGCACTTGCTCAACAGAGTTTGCCTTCCACAATGCAGGGCATTGCCCCTTGGGGGAACAGGGGAGACTGCTGTGGGTGTCTGTGCAGCACAAGTGGAGGGAGTTAGGAGACACCCCTCACAAAAGGTCTTAAGGTGTTGAGCAGGTCACAGCAAGAGAAAGAAATGTGTTATGGAGATACAGAATGAACAGGCAGTTTTAAATCAGGCAAGGGGTGGAACTGGAGCAGGGAGTGGGGAAACATCCACCAGGAGCCAGCTGAGGCAAACAAGACTCCCCTTGTGCAGTGAATCAGTAGCAAACAGGGCTGCTGATGCGTTGCTGGTCAAGGGACTATGGGAGGCCCAGCATGCCACAGGGGAGCTTGGGATGTGTGCTGTTGCCAGCTGGAGAACTGGAGAACAGGAACGGCAGTTTTCTAGAATGAGCAGGGTTCTCTGCAAGCTGCATCATTCCTTAGCAAGATGTCCCAGACTGCCCAGTTCTTTGGAGGATTGCTCCTTCCTCCCCAGGTGCTGGAAGTTCCTCCTTACTCACCCACCTTCCAGAGTGGAGATGGTCCCTTCTGGGCAGGGAGCGCAGTCATAGCAGCAAGCAAGCTTTCCTTCTTGAACCACTTTGTAGAATCCCGGGCAGCAGCTCTCCACACACCTGGCCTTGGGCAGGGTCTGAGCACAAAAGCAAGGACCACCAGGAAGATGTGTTAGAGCTATTTCACTTGGGGAATGGAAAGGCAGATTTGGAATGGACAGACTTTGAGTAATCAAGCTGATCCTGCAAGTAAGTTATGAAGATTGCACCTTGAGAGGATGGGGAAAAGGTTTTCTGGAGATGCTTCAGCAAGCTTCTTCCGGAAGACTTTAACTGAGCCGCAGGGTGGGGGGGGTAGGGTTGTTCAGGCCCCCCAGATTTGTGTCTGCACTGGACAAGTGTGGGGAGAGGATCAGGGCTCTGAGAGCAGGGTTTTAGGGGTACTGCAGGGATTGGAAGGACTCCTACTGAGAGAGGTCAGGTATCAGGAGGATGGGAGGAAGGAGGAGGCTGGGGACTCCAAAGAAAGGAAGCGGGGGGAAGGAGTTGAGGTGCATGTACACTAATGTTAGGAGCATGTGTAACAAGCAGGAAGAGCTTGAAGCTCTGCTGGGAATAGGAGGGTATGACCTGTTGGGGATCACAGAAACTTGGTGGGATAAAAGGAAAGACTGGAATGTTAACATATAGGTGTATAACCTTTTTAGAAAGGACAGGAAGGGAAAGTGAGTGTGTGCATGGCTTTATACCTCAGGGAAGGGACATAGTGCAGTGAGATAGAATGCAGCACAGATGGGGATTTGGGAGAGGCAGTCTGGGTAAAACATAGGGGTTTTGACAGGGAACTAGACTTGACAGTGGGGGTATTTTATGGCCCTCCGGGTCAACTTGAGACCCTGGACTATGTCATGACAGGTCAGATTCTAAGGATATCTTGAGGAACAGACACAGTAATTATGGGAGATTTCAATCTCTCAGAGATTAGTTGGGAGACTCTCTCAGTGGTGACAGCCAGGTCATGTCGCTTCCTAGCAGCTCTAGAGGGAGGGTTTTTCACACACAGGGTCCGAGAGGCTATGAGGGTGGGAGGGAACATCCTTGACTTGGTCTTGACCAATAGAGAGGAGCTGATAGATGAAGTACAGTTTAGGGGAGCTCTGGATGTGAGTGATCACTCCATCCTTTCTATGAGATCAGGGGAATGGGGACGTGCAGCAGGTCGAGCACTACAAGCTGGGACTTCAAGAGGGCTGGGGAAAGTCTCCTGGGATAGGTTACTGGAAGGCAAGCAAGTTGAGGAGGGGTGGATGGCACTCAAAAGGGAGGGTTTGGAGTTGCAAGCCTTAATGATACCTCCAGTTAGTAAGGTGGAGAGCCAAAGGAGAGCACCATGGATGCGAAAGGAGGAGATTAGAGGGCTTAGATGAAAGAGGAACCTCCGTAGGAAATGGGTACTGGGGCAAATAGACAAAAGGGTATACTGGGAGGAGAAGGCCCATTGCAGAAGGATTCTTCAAATCCTAAGGCTAAGAGCTGAGACTTGCCAAGAATATCAAGAGCAACAAAAAGGGCTTCTTTCGGCATGTAAATAGGAAGAAGAAGGGGAGACAAGTAGTGGGACTGCTAAATAAGGAGAATGGAGATCCAGTGACCGATACGAGGGAACAGATGCTAAATGACTATTTTGCCTCTGTGTTCTCCCCAAAGCAGGATGGGGGAAGATCTGAATAGGAGATTAGAGGAGGCTGGGGACTTAGAGGCACAGCTTAGAGTCACCCCCTAGATGTTGAGGGGCTCCACAGGGCATTGGACATTTCAAAGGCACCAGGCCCTGATGAGATACACCCGAGAGTACTTTAAGAGTTGGCAGGGGTTCTCTCATGCCCGCTGGCCTCCAATTTTGAGGCCTCGTGGAGAACAGGTGAACAGGTGAAGTTCCAGAGGATTGGAAGGTGGCATCAGTGGTCCCAATTTTAAAAAAAGGTAGTAGAAGGGACATGTGGAATTACAGACCAATTAGCCTTTCATACATTGCAGGAAAATCAATGGAAAGGCTCATAATAGAGAGAGATCTAGTGATTCTAGTAAGGGAAGGGAGGCTGGCAGCCACACAACATGGCTTCTGCAAAAACAGGTTCTGCCAGACAAACCTTGTGGAATTCCACAACCAAGGTTTTGAGATGGCTGGATGAAGGGGATGCAGTGGATATGGCTTACATGGTTTTCAACAAGGCCTTTGACAAAGTTCCCCATTCAATCCTGGTTGAGAAACGGAGGAGTTTTGAGATACACCAAAGCACTGTCCAATGGATTAGGGCATGGTTGACTGACTGAAAGCAGAGGGTAACCATTGGTGGGGAATCATTGGGATGATGGCCAGTGACAAGTGGGGTCCCCCAGGGCTCTGTCCTGGGGCCAATCCCGTTTAATCTTTTCATCAATGACATGGAAGAAGGGGTGAACAGTCTGCTGATCAAATTCGCAGACGACACTAAAACTAGGGCAGTGGCCACAACGGAGGAGCAGGTACTCCAGATCCAAAAAGATCTGGACAGACTATGGAAGTGGGCAGGAGACCACAGGATGGCGTTCAATGTGGATAAGTGCAGGGTCTTGCACTTGGGGCATAGGAATGGGTGTCATAAGTACAGGTTAGGTGACAAGTGGCTGGAGAGCACTGTCACCTAAGGGACCTTGGGGTACTGGTTGACTGCAGCCTGAACATGAGTCAGCAGTGTGATGCAGTGGTCAAGAGGGCGAAAGCCACCCTTGGTTGCATAGCCAGAAGAGTGGCTTAAAGATCAAGAGAGGTATTACTACCCTTCTATACGACTCTGGTGAGCCCACAACTGGAGTATTGTGCTCAGTTTTGGGCCCCTCATTACATTCAGGATATAGCCAGGTAAGAGTCAGGGCATTGTAGGACCACAAGGTTGGTGCCGGTTTGCAGGGGATGCAGTATGAGGTGAGGCTGAGGGAACTGGTTCTATTCAGCCTGGATAAGAGGAGGCTCAGAGGGGATATGTTGGCAACATATAGGTATGTAAGGGGATGTCACAATGAGATGGCTGGAGATCTGTTCTCCCCTGCAGAGGAAGGCAGGACACGCTCCAACGGAGCAAACTCAGAGAATCAAGGTTCCATTTAGATGCCAGGAAGCACTTCCTGACAGTTAGGACCCCGAGGGTATGGAAGAAGCTTCCACGGCAGGTGGCTGAGGCCCTGTCTGTGAGGTTGTTCAAAGATAGCCTGGACATGAACATGGTGGGCATGTCATGAGCGGAGCAAGCTGGATCCAGAAGTCAGGCAGGATGGTCCAGGATGCCCCTTCTGACTCGCTCTTTTCCTATATTTCTATGTTTCTAAGATTGGTTAGGCATCATGTCCTCTTGTGCCCAGTAGAGTTTGTTCGTATGCTTGGATAGTATGCAAAGAAGTGAACACCAAAAGTCATGTGTGCAGAAGATGTGGCTGACCTGATGGATTCTCTTGGACGTTCTTCCTCCCAGATACCCACACAAATACTAAGTGTAAGGCTGATAAAGGGCAGAGAGAAAGTGGGCTGGGGTCTGAGAGGCTGAGTCGGAGAAGTCTGAGGGATGCCCTCTCCCAGTAGGCTCTTTCACACATCATCGCCTCTAATAAACCTTAGCCCATACCAATAAGTGCAGTGAACATACATTCTCAAACCCATGCATTTGATAGAACATGGAGGGGGAGGAAGGCCTGGTTTGCTTCACCTGGTTGAGCCATTTGGGCCACACAATGGCATCTTGGTCAATGGTGCATTTGCGTCCAGACCACCCCTGCCTTTCTATGCTCCCCACTTTCACTCTTTCAACAGAGCTGTTGGGAAACTTCACCCAGTTGACAATGTCCAAGTTAGCTGCCAGGTCCCCCTTCTCATCCAAATGAACTCCATCCATGGAATGATTGTGAAACTGGGAGCTTCTGAGGAAGGGGTGCAGCTGGAATGGGAGAGAAAGCGCCAGCACTGAGGAAAGATGAAACCATGCTGGATTCTCATTTCCCTGGTTGCTCAAGGCATGTTACAGATTGAAGTGTCTTGTTTTTCTTTTCAACTGCATAAGCTCCCTGATTTCATCCCTGAACACTCTTGGTCTCATTCTGGAGCTTCTGCTCCACTTATGCAAGCCTATTCTGGAACGTTGGCCCTCAGGGAATGTGAGGCCAATTAAAGCACAGTTTTCAGCACAGAAGTGTTGACTACTGAATACCAAAGATAAGTTCAATAAGAAACAAGATTTAGGCAATGGGAGAAGTGCAATTTGGGCAGGGAATAGTTCTAATATAAGCATGGGAACAGCTCCTGGGCCCACCTGGACAACTAGTTACGCATCGTGCACTACAAGCAAAGTCAAAAGATTTGATAATGCACAGCCATAGGCTGAATATATGTTGATTGCCCTTGAATGTGGACTATTGCTGAAACATGGATAATCATGGATCATCATGTGGTCAGGACCCGGCTGAGATAACTCATGCATATATTGTTTGGTATCTTCACCATGATATGATATTTCACTTAGTTTCATATGGCATAATAACCTGCATTGCAACAGCATGCCACAATTCAAGCATCAGCCACACACAACTTTTCTAGTAGTCCAAAGTTGTCAAGCCAAATGAACTAATTGAGTGGATGAATGTGAGCAAAGGCCTTGAGGACTCCTCACCATGCCAGTATGGTGCTGCGCAATATGTCTTGAATCATTTGTGGGGTGGCCTTCCTGATGGACTGCAACCTCTGAATCCAGAAATTGACAGAAACAGAGATCTGCACAGACAATGGGCTAGAGGACTAGAATACCCTTGTGATTATGTAATATCTCGTTTCAGTTCTTCATGGACAATGAACTTGTGCAATTAATGTTTATGTCCATCAGTAAGGTGTGTGATGCAAAAGCAAATACCTGCCATGACTGAAGGCTCCTCTCATCCGACCTGTGTCCATCCTTAACCCTCATCTTCTGGAATCTGGAGGAAAAAGCCACATCCAAGGCCTGGGCCACAGCCTGGATTGTGTTGTAGGAGAAGTAGCTGTCCAGAGAAAGAATTTTCTGCTTGTCGTGTATGAACAGGGCCTCCCCTTTCCTGTTCTCTCTGCATCTTTTCCACTGTTCCACTGACACCACATGATTTGCATAGGAACAATCAAATGAGTTCCTCACAAATGCCCTCATAGCAAGGTAAAGGGGTACAATATCCTCATAGTATGTCCTTTTATTTTTCTTAAGAATGAAGGAAAAGAAACCAATCATGTTTGGGAAATCTAGATCAGTATGCTGAAAATCCAGGGTAAAATCCCACATTGCTGTGGTGATCCAGACTTTTCCTATCATGTGTTTTACTTTTGCCAAAAATCCCTGCACAACAGATATTCCATAGAACAAAAAACTTGTCTCTGTACAATAAACAAAAACATGGATTTTTCCAATTTCTCAAATGAAAATTGATGGACCCCTAAAGATTTCATTTTAATTTCTGAGAAAGTATAAGAAAAGGACACACAAATGCCATTCTGGAGGAGTTCAGGTGTCAAGGTTCTTATGAATGTATTTCCATTATCAGTGTCTGAAGCAAAGAGCCCAACCATCATCCATCTGAAATGCAGGAGGAGTTTGACAATCCCCACGTACTGGACCCCTTCTTTGGGGAGCATCTGGTAGAGAAAGGGGAACTTTGTTTGGTCACTCAGGACCGGAGAATTGAAAGCATAAGAGACCTGGGGAAGAAAGTCAGAGATCATCCAGTGGGCTCTGTGACCAAGCTGAGACTAGAAAAGTGGACCCCTGGATCCCAGGCTCATGCTCTTAACCGCTATTCTGCATTGGCTCCCGAAAATTGCTGGCCTGTTTTCCCTCCTGGTGTCCCCAAGTGGTCCTTAACTCTCTGAGCTCTGTGTACATTGAAGGACCTGATGCTGATGGCATGATCTGCCAATCAGATAGGAATTTTCCTTCGAAATAGCCAACATGGTCCTACTGATGTAGAACAGGATATTTGTGTGTGGTATGACAGGAGCTTTAACCAAAAATAATGCTCTCGGTACATTGTCATTCTGTGCCATCATGTCATCTCTGAATTCTAGAAACCCTTTGAATGAAAGCCCTTCCAAATGTGCTGTCCAGGACAGCCTTGCTCTGCACATCCAAGCTTAAGGCTGTGACTTTCTTTATTCACTCCATCCAACTCTTATGTGGCCATCATTTGCTTCTTCTTTCTTCAGCTTTCCCTGGCAGCTGTAGATCTGGACAAACTTTCTTCATGGCATGCATAATACCTACTGGGATTCTATGGAGAAAAAATCATTTTTCCTAGCCAAAATGCCATTAAAGGTCAATTGCAGCTGAATTTTTCCGCACACCTGTCCAACTTTGTAGGTGCCCAACAGATTTGAAATTAGCTTGGTGTTTTCAGAGTCTGATGCTTCAAGGACAGCCAACAGTTGCTGTTTGCTGCCACACTTGTAGTTGGGAACATGCGCCTGACTGGTTGAAAGCAGGTCTATGGCTGCATCAGAAGTCAGTCTGGCATCTTTATAGCTGTCATAGATGCTATATCCCAGGGTGATGTTGGGCAGGAGCCTGGGATTCTGGTTGATCTCCTGAATGGCAAACAAGAAGGAAAGGACCTTCCAGTAATCTGGGAGTCCTAAACTGGGGAAAAGGCAGATATGTCATGTTAGTATCCGATTTGCAACAAATTTAAAATTTCTCCACATGTTGCCCTGGGAGGTCTCATGCTTGCATGCCTGCATATTTTTTGTTGACATTCTTCTATGGCTTCCTACATCCTGACACTGAGCCCAAGGCAAAGCCAGAAGAACAATGGCAATGGAGAGTCAGGAGACCTCTGCACTGCTGACCACATATTCTTCATGCTGGCTAGTTCCTCACAAATTCTGCCTTTGTGTGACTAAAGAACCCCCTACCTGGCTGTCCATGCACTTTGTCTCATTGGGTGAACCATCTCAGGTACTTACTTTCTGGGTTCATTAGAGGCAGGCTTCCTGAACGTGTGTGGAAGAAACTTGACAGGTTTTGCAAAGATGGCTGCCGCAATGATGTAGTCTCCAGGCCTGAAGTAATTCTGGGGGTGAACCTCATCCCTGTGCCAGCTCCAGGGGCATCGGGCCTTCAGCATCCCACAGGAGGCCTTTGGGAGCAGCAGCAGCAGCAGCAGCAGCATTCTGGTTTTTCCAGGCATGGCCCCCTTCTCTCTTCTCCACTGAGGAATGATGAGAAGCAGCGGCAGCAGCCAAAGCCCATTACAGAGTCAGGCTTCACTTGCTGTCCAGACCCTAATGCTGCACCAAGGCCTCACCACCTGTCCTGAAGCTTCTCCCTAGCAATGAGTGGAAGGAGAGGTGTTTATGTGCCTTTTGCTTCATGCTTGGACACAAGGCAGCACCTCCTGGGGCTCCACAATCCCATGTTTACAATGCTGAACTCAAGGATGGTATTTTCAGGGAGGGGATCCCAAGAGTTTTAGCAGGAATACCAGTAAAGCATTGTGATTTCCAAAAGTGTATGGTCACGAAGGTGGGACGCCTCTGCTACTTCCCAAACTCTCCAAATTGCTCTATGTCCAGGCCCAATTTAAGGTGCCAGTGCTTACCTATAAAGTCCTAAAAGTCTCGGGACCAGGATACCTGAAGGAACATCTCCTTCCTTATATGCCCTCATGCCCCTTAAGATCGGCAGGAGTGGCCCTGCTCCAGGAACCCTCCCTGAATGAGGTCAAGAGTGTGTCTACCCAGAGGAGGTTCTTCTCCGTGGCGGTGCCCCGATTGTGGAATTTGCTCTCGAAAGATGTTTGCCTCGGGCAACTCTATATTCTTCTTATTGCCAGGTAAAACCCTTTTTATTTTCCCCATGTTTTAAGCATTAAAGGTTTTTAAATGGTTTAAATATTAACAGTTGCATTTTTCTTTGGTTTTGTTGGTGTAATGAATGTTATATATTTATTGTCTTGATTATTGGAATTATTACTGTTTTAGTACAATTATTATCATTGTAATTTTTATTGTTTTAATTATTGTAACCTGTCCTGCGACTTATTTTTTTTTTTGTACAGGACAAATTAAAAATGCTGGAAGGAAGGAAAGAAGGAAGGAAGGAAAGAGGTAGAAGCACAGCACTGGAGAAAAAGTGTTTTTGAGGACTCATGGATGCTGCTTCTTCAAATTAACCAGGATTGAGGGACTCTCTTGCCTGTTGTGATGCTTGTATAAATTGTGCCACAAATAGATAGTTTAGTGGATGGCACTGGGTTAGAGTAGGAGATTTTAGTCCATGTTGAAACCAAGGATGTGGAGAAATGTAATGATGAGCTCTTGGAAGCAAGTCAGCGCTTTTGGTCAGCAGGGGTGGAGTGAAGGCTTCTGGTCCCTGTAGGTTCCACTGATGTGGAGAAAGTTTTTCTCTGGGTCTCGGAAGCATCATTTAGCTTGCTATGTAGAAGGTTGGCATCCAGGATCACCAAGGTGGTTTTCACTGGTGTACATGCCTTGGCACATGCTGGCCCAACTCAAGAGCACTGGATTTCAATGCATGGATGAGATGGTGGGGAAGGGATGGGGGCTTCAGATGTGTTAGGCCCTGGAGAACACTTTTGCTCTCGTGTTACTCCACATGCTGGTGGAATAGCTCTTTAGTGTTTGTATTATTTATTTATTTATTTAAAGCATTTTTATGCCATCCCCATCACAACGAAGCCTCGGGGCAGCTCACAACAGAAACAAAATATATAAATAAATAACAATATAACAATAAAAAAAATGTATTTAAAAACCCCCGGTGCATCTCGGCTAAAAATTTAAAATCCTATAAATACAAATATTTTAACAATTAAAATAAGTTTTAAATAAAAATGTCTTAGCCTGGCGCTGACAAACAAATAAGACAGTACCAGCCTGACCTCTCTGGGGAGTGCATTCCATAGATGGGGCGCCACTGCAGAGAAAGCCCTCCTCCAGATACTCACCCTCCTAACATCATTCACAGAGAGTTCCCAGAGAAGGGCATCTGTTGCTGATCTCAAAGGGGTGGGAGGGCATATATGGACGCAAGCATTCCTTTAGATAACCAGGTCCCAAGCTGTTTAGGGCTTTATAGGTCATAACCAACACCTTGAATTGGGCCCGGACTTCAATCGGGAGCCAGTGGAGCTGACGGAGAACTGGGGTTATATGAGAACATAATGCCCAGTCCCCGTCAGCAACCTGGCAGCTCTATTCTGCACCAACTGAAATATCCAGACCATCCTCAAGGGTAGCCCCACGTAGAGCGCATTACAGAAATCTAATCGGGAAGTCACCAATGCGTGTGTCACTGTCGCCAAGCAGTCGTTTTCCAGGAAGGGACGCAGCTGAAGTATCAGCCGAAGCTGAAGGAAGGTGCTCGTCACCACCGCCGTCACCTGAGCTTCTAGAGACAGCTCAGGGTCGAGGAGCACTCCTAAGCTGTGAACCCTGTCCCTCAGAGGGAGTGCAACCCCATTCAGGACAAGGAGCATGTCCCCCATGCCGAGGCTCGAGCCACCCCCCAACAGGACTTCCGTCTTGTCTGGATTGAGCTTCATTTTATTGGCCCTCATCCAGCCCATTACCTTGGCCAGGCACCGGTTCAGCACAGCCACTGCCTCACCTGGATTGGTGGAGAATGAGAGGTAGAGCTGGGTATCATCAGCGTACTGATGATTCCTCAGCCCACACCTCCGGATGACCTTTCCCAGCGGTTTCATGTAGATGTTAAATAGCAAAGGGGACAAAATGGACCCCTGTGGAACTCCATGGAATAGCTGCCATGGCACAGAGCCATAGTCCCCCAGCACCACCTTCTGGAATTGGTCGTTGAAATAGGAGCAGAACCACTGCCATGCGGTGCCTCCAACTCCTAATCCCGCTAGCCTATGCAGAAGAATACCATGGTCGATGGTATCCAAAGCCACTGAGAGGTCCAGGAGGACCAACAGGGATGCACTCCCCCGTCTCTCTCCCTGCACAGGTCATCATACAGGGCGACCAAGGCAGATTCAGTGCCGTACCCGGCTCTGAAGCCGGACTGAAATGGGTCCAGATAATCAGTTTCATCCAAGAGTGCTTGGAGTTGTCCCGCCACCACCCACTCTAGCACCTTGCCCAAGAACGGGATGTTGGCCATCGGTCTATAATTGGCGGCCACCTCTGGATGCAAGGATGCCTTCTTTAGGACTGGCCTAATTATGGTATTATAGAAACCAGGAACATTCTCATCTCCATGCTTCCCAGTTCCCTTCAGCTTTCCCCCAGGTTAGTTTTCAAAGCTGCTCTATCCAGTTGGGGGAAAAGAGCCCATTCCTCTTGCACAAGACTGGTTTGCTCTAAACTATGGGGTGCAGGTTTCTCCCAAACCTTTTGCAGCCTGGTTAATAGGACTGACTTTACAGTCCCCTGCCTTGTTTGATCCTTCATGTGAGCTGCAGCGGCTGGCTACCCTCCCTTCTTCCAGGGGGATGGGGCAGGCCTGAAAGCTGCTTCCATCCAGTTGAGTTTCCTTCCTCCTCCCCTCCTTCCTGTGTTGTGTTTCCTACATTCCTAGCTTACTTCTGAGTGACCTTCAGGGGTAGGCAGCTTCCAGCAGCTTCCAGCAGGTACGATTGCTGCTTCTCATCCCTGCCACCAGATACATGTGACTTTCTTTGTGTATGGCTCCCATCAAGATGAGCTCCCTCTCTCCTCTTTGCTCTCTGGTCTTAATTAAGAAAGACAATCAAAGTACATTAGAAACATAGCAAGTCAGAAGGGTCCCTCCAAGCCATCTAGTCTGACTCCAGGTACCAGCTGGTTCTACCCAACATGTGGGTGTCCAATCTTTCCTTGAGTGCCCTTACTGATATGACCTCAACCACCTCTTCGAAAGGCTCATTTCATATCCTAGGTGTCCTAAGTGTGCGAAAAAATTCCTTCTTCCTACATTTCCAGTATGAGAGAGGGAATTTAAGGGAGGTGGACAAGGGACTTTTACATAACAGCTTTGGAGGATCTATGAAAAAAGTATACTCACATTTTTATAAGAATGTATTTGATGAGATCTCTAGAGCAACCGTGTACAATAAATTTCAAGAGGTAGGACAGACTGGTCAGAAACAGGTTCATAGAATCATTGCCTATTTCCATCAGGAAAAGGTTCATAGAATCATAGAATCACGGAATAGTAGAGTTGGAAGGGGCCATGAAGGCCATTGTGTCTGAACCCCTGCTGTTGCAGGACACCAAGTTACACCATCCCTCGCAGCTGACTGTCCAGCTTCTTTTTGAATATCGTTATTGTGGGAGAGCTTGCCACCTGTCTAGGCAGCTGGTTCTGCTATTGAATTGCTCTGACCATGAGGAAGCTTTTCCTGATGTCTAACCTGAATCCAGGCTGTTGCGTGTTGAATGGATTATTTCGTATCCTACACTCTGGCATCAGCAAGGAGATAGCTTGACCTCTAACACCTCTTTGTGATGGCCTTTGAGGTACTTATAGAGTGATACCATGTCCCCCTGCAGTCCTCTCTTCTCAAGGCTGAACATGCCCAGTTCCTCAAGTCTCTCCTCATAGGGCAGTATTTCCAACTCTCCATCATTTTCGTGGCCTCCTCTGGACCCTTTCTAATTTTTGTGCATCTTTCTTAAATCTTGGTGCCCAGAACTGGACACAGTATTCCAGTTGAGGTCTGACTAGTAAAGAGAATTGGGTAACTACCATTTCTTTTGACTTGGAAGTAATACTCCTGTTAAAGCATCCCAAAATAGCATTTCCCCTTTTGTTTACTGCATCCCATTGTTGGCTCATACTTAGCCTATTGTCCACAATGTACTCTCTGTCCACTCTAAGCTAGCTTCTAGAACTTTGTGGTTTACCTCCTTTTTCAAAGCTGAGCCCTACTGTGATCATTAACCTTAACCTAAATTAGAAATGAGATGCCCAAGTCTCGACATGGATTTTCAAAGTGCCACATTTCAGGTCATTTTTCTTCAGAGCTCATGTGTTCAGTCCACTGTCCACCCTTTCCAGGCATCACGAGCTTCCTGACTACCCTGGTTTTTCAAACCCTAACCATACTCTGGACATTAACCCTCACTCTAATTTGGGAAATAGATGCCCATAACGCAGAGCAAATTTTCAAAATGCAACATTTGGGTGATCTTTCTTCACAGCTCATGCTTTCTGTCTACTCTAACCTCGACCCAACCATCTAGAACTTTGTGGGTACCATATCTTTCCAAACCTAAACCCTATCCTGTAAATGTACATGAAATCTGATTTGGGAATGAGATGACCGTATCTCAAGGGGGATCTTGAAACTGCCACATTTGAAATAGATTTTCTCCTCAGCTCATGCTGTCTGCCCACACTCAACTCATCCCAAGCCACTATACCTTTGTAGGCTCTCAAACCCTAGCCCTGACTCAGAAATAAGCACTAATCCTAACTTGGGAATCAGATGCTTCAGGAAAGCAATCTCATCTCCTTCACCTTCCAGAAGGCCTGACAGGAAAATAGTGGAGCTTGCAGAAAAATAGTGGACATGCCATGTCTTAAAGTGTAAAGTAGGGGAGGGAATATATTTTTATTATTTGCGTTTGCATTTGCATCTGCTCAGAGATTTATCCTGCTAACTCATAACACTGCCATCTCCACAAGGTGGAATGATTGCCCCTCTGTCACCCAGGCTGAGCTCCAGGGATGGGATGGGCCACAGTTTTCTCCAGCAAAGAAAGTCAGCAATCACCTTCTGCTGCACATGCAGCATCTTGTGAGTTGGTTGATGCTCCAGTGCAGAATTGGAGCATTCAGTTTTAGAGAATTAAATGAAAAAAGATCATTTTCATTCATTGATTTGCTGGTCTCTTCTGATTTGGCTGTTCTGCTTGACAACCAGGCAGCCCAAAGGATGAATCATGGCCAGTGCAGGAGGTCACAGACTCATAAAATTTCATAGCAACCAATCAAGCATTTTGTTGATTATCAATGGCTACATATAAATTGACGTGCAGAACAAAAATAAGTATTGACTTTAATATTGCACTAAGTTTGGGACAGAGTTACATTGGTGCTCTTTTGGTAGGGAGTCCTGCTCCTTTAGCTGAAACCATGGAAGGAAAGGGCTCCTCTCCAGTTATTATTCTTGACTAAATACCACCTTCATGGTGATCCACGATAAATGGGAGAATTGAAACGTGGATCAGGAGCAAAGAAATCTTTATGCTTAACACTCATGTCTTTTTAATGGGGTCACAGAAAAGATGTATGGGACTACCTTGAAGGACATGATTTGCAAAAGGTTGGCATGGTTATATGTGGTATGAAAAGTGTAAGGTACATGGTTGTTTTTTAAATCATTATATTAAGAAATCATTAACCTTGGTGTGGGAAAAGTTAAAGATAAAATGGTATACCGAATTACCAAGATGGCTCTCACCTATGGAAGCTCTTGTATATCCAAATGCATTGAATTTTGATACGATTGTGAGATATGATGATATTTTAGATAATGATGGAGGATTGAAATTGGATCAAGAAATACAAGAGCAAGGAATTAATATTTCTTGGTGGCACAAGGTTCAGATGCAATCGAGATATGCTAAAGACTATAGAATGAGGGGCTTCTGTAAGGAGTTAACAGCATTTGACCACGTGATTTTCAAATCAGATGAGAAAATGATTAAAAGATTGTATAATTTTCTACTGGATAAGAGAATGGAAGATGAACAGGTTAAGGAAACTATAACATGGGCACAAAATTTTGGATATAATATTGAGTTAGAGAAATGGCAAAAGCTGTGGGAAAGAAATATTAAAGTAACATTAGCAACTTCATATAAAGAAAACCTGTATAAAATGTTTTATAGATGGTATTTGTCACCAAATAGGTTAGCTAAGATGTTGCCGAATATGTCAAATGAATGTTGGAAATGTAAACACAAACCGGGTACTTTTTATCATATGTGGTAGACCAGCAAAAAGGCAAAAATGTATTGGATAAAATACACAAATGGTTTGAGGAAATGTTCTAACATTTAAACCTGAACCATCTCTCACATTTAAACCTGAAGTTTTCTTACTAGGCATTATACTTGAGGATCTTAACAAACAAGCAATGTATTTGACTCCACATGTAACTACGGCAGCGAGGATTGCATTCACCCAGCATTGGAAGAATGAAGAGCCACCTACCAACGAACTGATTCTAAAAAAGATCTTGGATTGTGCAGAAATGGACAGATTGACTTTTTGTCTGAAGGAGAAAGACGATACAGACTTCTATCAAACCTGGGACTCTTTTTGTCATTGGCTAGAGAAACGGGACTATGGATAGATTCAAATGTGTTTATAGTTTAACATAAAAAGAAAGAAATGTGGGGGGCTGACCCAGCAGGTCCAATGTTCTAGATGACTGATGTTGTTTTTAGTTTTTTTATTATGTTTATTAAGAATATTAAGAATAAAGCTTATTAAAAAAAAAGAAAAAAGAAAAAGAAAAGATGTATGGAACATGATAGTCAAACATTTGTGAAGAGATGCCTCCATTAATGATGTTGACTCCTGGGTGGTTGTAATTTGAAGATCCCTTTTGATGCTTCCTTAGAGAGGGGGGACACGTTACATTCATCATCTGACAGACTGCCTGAGCCAGCAGCTGGAAGAGAAGCAGCAGTGCAATGAGGATAATTCTGGACGTGCCCTTCCAACCCTCTTCATCGCTGCTCATCTCATCCCCAAATCTGCTTGATCAATGCAAGGTTGCTGTGTCTTTCCAGTAGCAGTGATTTCTGAGGTTGGGGGATGCTCTTCAAGTCCATGGCAAACCTTGTCCCTCTTCCTAGCAATCTCCAATGCAATCTGCAGGCCATGAAAGAAAGACAGAAGGGAAAAGAAAGAAGCAAAGTCTCCCGAGCCTTGACAAGAATGCAAACAGTCACTATGTTTTAGATAATTAGGAGATGTGTCCCTAATGCAACTTCATGGCTATTCCGTGTGACTCAAGGCCAGGCAGGTTCCGAGCTGAAGAAAGCAGAACTGCGAGAAATCCCGGATGTGGCTCCATTCTGACAAGAGACGGCTACAGGTGTTGAGGAAAAACAAGTAAGGTAGCTGCTACAAAATCCACAAAACGCTGCATAGGATGCTATCATGAATGCTGTATTAGGAAATACCAGACAGCACTATGACTGGGAGAGCTGCTCGGGGCAAGCTCGATGTACCAATGGGTGAGGCTTGAGAAAATGTTTCAGGATGTTTGGGGGTATGCATCCCAGCGGATACTATTGGATTGAAATGCCCATCAGCTTGGCTAATGGTAAAGGATGATGGGAGTTGTAGTCCAACAGCATCAGAAGGGCTGTGCCTTCCCATAATTGCAGGATTGGAAAGAAGTCTCCTTTTTCAAATCCAGACCATTGCAAGATGAATAGCTCAATAGCCCATCCTCCACAGCCCCTCTCAGATCTTACAAGCTCAAGGCTGTGGCTTCTCTTCTGGAATTGATCCATCTCCTTGTTGATCTTCATTCACATCTGCTTTTGATTTTCCTTTGAAGTTAAAAATGAGACAAGGGAAGAATGTGCTCCAGCCAAATTATCCCAAGAAGCTGGATGCTCTTCCTCAATAAGTGGATATATGACCTGGTTATCTGAGATGTGCTGTATGAGCCTGGGGTTGATCAAAGAAGCTCCAGGCTTGAATGTACAAGGTCTGAGCAAGGCTGTCAAAGGCAGGATTTCTTGGAAGATGCTGATTGCTATAGGTGACCCTGATAGGCCTCAGGCACGTCCCCCTTTTCGCTCTTCAGCCCTTCCCTTGAGCTCTTGGAACAAGGATGACCAAGTGATGCTCTTGAGACACACATCCCAGCTGGAGACACTGGCAGCTCCCACCAAGTGTAAGCTAGTTCTTCAAGGCTCTTGTGCCAGGATGGTGACTTAGCCATGGGGACCACTGTGTCTGCCATGGCCTTTCTGAGTTGTGCCCTCTTGCCTGTGACCAGGCATCATAGCTCTGGGAATTGTGGGCACTGCCAAACTCCTTTGGTATCTCAAATAACTCCAGCAGCCCCTGTAGACTCCACCCACCCATGCCCATGCACCCTTAGTTTTCCTCCACTGTGGTCCTCATTTCCAGTTTCTCCCAGGAGCACTGAATGCCAGTGCACAAGAGCTGGGAGTGCTTGCATGGGGGAATCTGCAGAGCCCCACAGAATGGCAGGGGCACATTGCCCTGCTGGATGCTGCCCAGCCTGCACAGGATTCTTCCTTGTGCAAGGGACAGCGGGGTTAAGTGGGGATTCCTGGAGCCAAGTCTGCTCTGATCTTCCAAAGATCCCCCTGACATAGTGACAAATGCTTAGTAAACATTGTCTATCCAAGGGAGGGTAGCAACTGGTTCTATCTCTTGCAAAATACAGCAATCCAAGATAGAGAACTCTAAATCTGAAGGGGAAGAAGTGGTGGGGTTAGAGTAAGTCCTCATACCCATCAATCAGTGATCTGAGACATTGAGAAGAATGGAGAGCTGCAGCTTCACCTGCCCTGGATCATCTCACAGCAAGAGGAGGCATGGGGTGGGGAGGGCTACTTTGTGGAGAGGAGAGAGTTGGGAGGACAGAGAGAGGACAATTCCTGTGTTGTTGCTTCCAGGGATCAGAAAAGTTCACCTGATCTGCACATGCTCTGGACTCCACATGAACATGAGAACATAAGCAAAGCCATGCCAGATCTGTCCCTTGGTCCACCCAGTCCAGCACTCCAGTGTCTTGGGGGCAAACCAGGTGTCTGCAGGATGCCTCAAGCAGGATGGGGACAGGATGGGGACAGGAGAGGATACAGAGCAGATCATCTGGTTGCTGGTAGCCAGAGGCAGATGAAGAGTTATAAGTATTCAGGGCTACCCTTCCTTGAATCAGAAGAACCCACCTTGAAGATGAAGATTTGGGTGCAATAATAACCCTGGCTCCTAGGTCAGTCTAAAGTGAGGTCTTTGTAGGAGCCATGGTCCAAAGAGCCTAGATCAACACAAAGGAGCAGTCTCTAGTGACTTCTGGAGAACTCAAATGTCTTCTGAGAATACCATCCTTTCTCCTCAAGGCATTTTCTGTAATTCTACCCAATGTAGAGCCCCAGTTGGCATCTACAGCTCTGGAAATGGAGGGGAGATAATCGATGTGGGCTGAAGGACCATGTGACAGATATTGTATGGAACCGATCCTCACTTTAAAGCCTCAACGGTGTCTCCTTGCCTGTCTGCTCACATGGGGCCCTTTTTGTTTCTCTTCAGCCATGGGTGTGGGACTCATCTTTCCTTTTTTTCTAGGAAGAGGGAGTGGGGGGGGGTGAGAGGATGCAGGATGGGCAGCAATCAAAGGATATTGGGGACAGGTTATCAAGAATGTTGGGCAGAGGAGTGAAATGAAGAAAGTTGTTCTCCCTCTTCTCCTAACACACCTTTAGAACCACCCAGAAATGGATGAACATAACAGAGGGAGCTTGGTCCAAGGGATCCTCAATTCTTGGAGACCCGACAAGCCAGACTTGGAGTATGACTACCTTCTCAGTGTAGCTGAATGGAAGAATGAACGCTCAGATCCACAAAGAAGACGGCAAGCTTGAACCTCAGCTCTTTATTGGCAGAAAAATGGGGAAATCACTTATAATACAGAAACATGGGGAAATCATTATAAGCATGAGTAACAAATAAAAAATAAGGAGTTGCAGAATTCCACCAGGTTCTAATATTTTGGTTTTTGCAATCAGAGATGCAGAATTCCTTAAGACAAAGCATGAGCTTGCTAGGTATTTTTATACTGCAAGGGAAGTGCAGGTGCTGATCCAGTGGCTGTCAACATCATGCCAAAGCAGTTTTGGAGCTAGCTTTATCTGAAAAGCAGGTGAAACATTAGCATGAGGATTTATGTGGACTTTCCGAGGATTGCCCCCTCTGTCACTAGCTCCACTATGTGACACAAGCAAGCGAGTTGGTCCAAATAAATCCTGTTGCTTCACTTCTCCTCCCAAAATGGTTCTTCCCATTTCATGGAGTGGTTGTCAACCTCAGTTGAACTGTGTCTCTTGCTGTAAAGCAGGAATGATGCCGCTTTTGCCAAGTTTGCCTGGCATGGCTAACAAATGCAAATTAATAGTGTTGCATCCCTATTTTTCCCCTGGTCCCAAGTTTTCAAAATTGGAAGAGAGATTCTTTTGCCAAACGCAAATCCTAACAATGGGGGAGAGTAAAAGATAACAGCCATTGAATGTGAGAGTACAAAGCAAGAGAGCAACCACAGTGATTCCTAAGATGCTAAAAGGTCTTCTGTGGTCCTTTTGCAAGGATGAAATGAAGCCTCTTTTCCCAAGCGAAGAAAGAACCAAAAGAAAAGCAGATTCCTGGGGCAAGAGTGACACATAAAGCAAATTTATACCTCAGTTTTCATCATGAGATGTTCCTTTGTATTCAGATCAGGTCGTAGGATAATAATGTAGCACTTGGGAAGGAAAATGCAGCCCAGCAGCCCAGCACTGGAGGCCAAGATGGAAAAGACCTGCACAGCCACCATGTTCTTCCCCTTAGTGCTTAGGTAGGTGGGCACAAAGGACACCCAGATGCTGCAGAAGACTAGCATGCTGAAGGTGATCAGCTTGGCCTCATTGAAGGCCCCAGGCAGCTTCCTGGCAAGGAAAGCCACTGTGAAGCAAATGGCAGCCAAGAAGCCCATGTAACCAAGGGCAGTGTAGAACATGGCCACAGAGCCTTCGTTGCACTGCAGGATGATCTGATCTGGTTGGGAGTGCAGGTCCAAGTCAGGGAAGGGAGGGGAAGTGCCCAGCCAGATGAAGCAGATGACAACTTGGATGCTGGAGTACCCAATGATGATGTAATTGGCCAAAGTCTTCCCCAACCAGTTTCTTGCCCTGTTGCCTGGCTTGGTGGCCAGGAAGGCCAAGACCACAGTGATTGTTTTGGCTAGGAGAGAAGAGATGGCAACTGAATAGATGATACTGAAAGCTGTTTGTCGGAGAATGCAGGTCATTTTGCTTGGCCAGCCTAAAAAGAGGCAGGGGGACAAGAAAGAAAGCAGGAGGGAGATGAGGAGAATGTAGGAGATGTTGCGGTTGTTGGCTTTGACTACAGGGGTTTCTCGGAATTTAACGAAGATTCCTAACACAAGTCCTGTGAATAAGGATAGCATGAGGGCCATGGAAGCCAGGGAGATACCAAGAAAATCTTCATAGGACAGGAAGATGATCGCCTTGGGTGTACATTGAGTTCGGTTCATGTTTGGATACTGATCCTCTGTACATTTGGTGCAATGGTCACCATCTGGAAAGAGAAAAAGAAAGTCTCCCTTCCATCCTTAACAGCCTCTTCCCTTTATGTTGAGTCAAGGATTTTGAACAGGTAACCCTGGGAGTGCAGCTCACTTGCCTCCAGGCCCAGTCACAATTGCTGAGCTTCCTCGCTCTCTCATGCCTAAAACCTTCATTCAGTAAGCACTGATTCTAGAATCCAAAGTTGTGTGTGGGGAATCTCTTGTCACCAATGTCTTCCTTGGCCATTTACAGGTTTTGCCTACACATTTTCCCCTGGAATGTTCTCCCCTTTCAAAGCCATTTTGTCATTTGAGACCTCATCTAGGGAACCAGGCTGAAGGGCACTTGTCCAGGTGCTCAGATCACTGGCAGAGTCTCTTTTGCAGGCCACACACTCTTTCTATCTGAATGATGTGTGGCAGGTCAGCTCCTAGGGAGATTCCTGCATGGAGCTATCCTTTAGAGCACTGTGCTTTGTGGCAGAACTGGCGCATTGGGAGAATCACAGAATTAACCATAGAACAGTCTTGTTAGAAGGGGCCAGGAAGCTATTGAGTCCAATGCCCTGCTGTTGCAGGTCCTTAAGCTACAGGATCTCATGTAGATGACTGTCGAGATGATGTCCAAACATGACATTCCCAAGCATGCTGGCATATGGGCAGTTGAAGCAAAGGAGCAGAGCAAGAGTGCCAGCATGCCATGGAAGCCCTGTCTTGTAAATAGCCATGTGAAGTGAGCAATTTATTTTACAACATGAATAATTGGATCATACTTGGGGGCAAAGGGGAACCGTTCTATGCTGCTTGGTCCCGCAACTGTGCTCTGCATAGTGGATAATGCAGTATGGAGGAAGGGAAGTCCTCCTGCACACAGTGAAAGCATGGCATTTGCTAGCAAAGGTAATCGAGACCTTAACAAACATGGGCACTTTGACAGATGGGCAAAGATATCTCTTCTTATGCTCTGATTTACATTTATGACATATTCACATTTTAGAAAAGCCAATTCAATATTTGAATAATTCTTCAAGGAAAAGAAACCCGAGGAAGCGCTCTGAGACATGCAATTGCCCTGCTTATAAAAGTGTTTTAAAGCTGCTGGGAGGAAGCGTGGAGGACAGAATTTGCTGAGTAATGAGAGAAAGCACATTGCCTCACCCACAAGAATGGAGGAAATGTCCATCCTCCAACATTCCTCTGGGAGATCCAAGTTGTGAATCCATTTATGGATAGTACAAGAAAGACATATCTCTAGCAGAGAAGAAATCACAGGAGATTTCTGGTGACACATGCCCCTCTCCTCGCCCAAATGCATTCTCCAAATTGTTTGTGAGTTGTACTGCCAAATGAGTTGTGGATATTGTGAGAGGGTCCAAGTGTAGAGATGGCCTAGGGAGGAACTTTGCAGAGTAGGGTTGAGTACGTGCTATGTACAAACCCATCATGTAGAAACCCATCATGGGCTGCTACCCGGAGTGTGCTTTCTGATGTGGGGAACCCAGTCCCTGTACTAATGTGGCTGGATTTGGGGATACTACCACCCTAAAAACACATGGCTTGTTTAACGCTTTGTTCGAGTTCATTTTGCTCCTTCCCTCATAACACCGGTGCCTGAGGTCATCCTATACTGTTGAATGGTGGGAGATTCTCCATGGCCCAGCAAAGCAAGGTCATTCACCACAGAGAAGATTCTTGAAGTATGGCACTCACTTCTAGAAAATGAAGCAAGAACCATGGATTCAGGAGGCATGAACAGATAGCCCAACCAATTCATAGAGAAGGCGGCTTCTAAGGGCTTTGAGCCCTGATGGGAATATATAACCTCAAGGGCAGGGGAGGTAGGCCTCTGTGTTCCAGTTCCTGGGAAGATGGGTGGGGTTGTACTGTGGTGCTTACGAGATGCAATGATCCATTAAACCTGCAGCATCTGTTGAAGATGAGCATTCCCCACTAGGAATCCTCTCTAGCAATGCCTCCCCTTTCAGTCATCCATGGTATGCTCTCAGCCCCAGCCTAAACACTTTTGGACTGAGCCACCTACCTGGCATCATCCCTGAGAAGAACCCCATCACATCACCCAGAAGTTCCCATACACCCTCTTGCACAACTGGATGTTCCTCCCACAAACCAGGGTGCTGCTCCTTGTTGGAACTGAAAGACACCTGTGGGTGGCTTTGTAGCAGCAGTGGAGGGAGTAAGGAGATGCCCCTTGCAAGACTGCCCCTTAAGCTGGAACAGGGGACTCAAGAGGTTGAGGAGGCACACAGCAGGAGAAGGAAGGGTATCCTGGAGATACGGAAGGTAGGTTTCAATCAGGCAATGGGCTGAATCAGAGAAGGGAGTGGGGAAACATCCCAACAGGCACCATCTAAGGCACATAATGCTCCTAGAGAGAAGTGAGCAAGTAGCAAACAAGGCAGCTGATGCAATGTTGGAGCAAGAGATTATGGGAGGCAGAGCATGCCACAGAGAGGCTTGGGTTATGTGCTGCTGCCTACAAGAGTATTGGAATAGTTATTGGCAGTGAGTAGGATTCTCAGCAGGGTGTATCAATGCTTAGCAAGATGTTCCAGAATGCCCAGTGTTTTGGAGGATCATTGCCCTCCTCTGCAGGTTGGAGGGTCTACGGTCACCCACCTTCCTGAGTGGAGATGGTCCCTTCTGGGCATGGAGCACAGTCATAGCAGCAAACAGGCTTTCCTTCCTGAACCACCTTGAAGAATCCTGGGTGGCAGCTGTCTACACACCTGGCCTTGGGCAGGGGCTGAGCACAAAAACAAGGACCACAAGGAAGATGTGTTAGAGCTACTTCACTAGGGGAAAGGAGAGGCAGCATTGGAATGGTCAGGTGTGGACTTCTAAGACTGAAGCTGGTCCAGCAACTAGGTTCTTGCTGAACTGCATCTCCATGCTTGGAAAGCATTTGAAGAAATGAAGATGCACAAGTCACGTGCACAGAAGCAGGTGGCTGGCTTCCTGAGTTCCCATGGATGTGCTTCCTTACAGAGGTGCACACAAACAATTGTTGCAAGCTAGATTTGGGGCATAGAGAAAGTGCACTGGAGTCTGGGAAGCCAAATCAGAGAAATCTGATGGAGTCAACTTCCCAAACAGAATTCCTCACACATGCTGCCTCTAAGTAAACCTCAGCCATTGCAGACGATCCCAATGCACATGCATTCCCAAATACACATATTTGACAGGACACGGAAAGAAATAAAGCATGGTTTTCTTCACCTTGTTGAGCCATTTGGGCCACACAATGGCATCTTGGTCAATGGTGCATTTGCGTCCAGACCATCCCTGCCTTTCTATGCTCCCAACTTTCACTTTGATGACAGAGCGGTTGGGAAACTTTACCCAGTTGACAATGTCCAAGTCAGCTGCCAGGTCCCCCTTCTCATCCAAATACACTCCATCCATGGAATGATTGTGAAACTGGGGGCTCCTCAGGAAGGGGTGGAGCTGGAATGGGAGAGAAAGCGCCAGCACTGAGGAAAGATGAAGCCATGCTGGATTCCCCAGTTTTTCCCTTTTTGCTCAGGGCTGGTTATGTGATGAAGTGGCTGGTGTGTATTCCCCAATGGATAAGGGTCCAAAATTCATTCCTGAATGTTCTTGGTGTGCTATGGGAGGTTGGCAAGAGGAAGCCTCTTCTCTAATTATGCAAAGATGTTCTGACACTGTGGTCAGGTCTTGCTGTAGGGAAAGCGAGGCCAGCCTATTCTGGGAGTCTTGTCTCAACAGTCCTTAAGTAGCACCCAGGGGTCAGGCTGTTCAGACACACCTGTGAGTTCCTTCAACTGTATGCTCACAGTGGATTGCACTCTAGTGTCACACGTAGCCTATTGCTGGGAGGGAATCTGACTGTCCTGCCTGTAGATCAGGCATTACATTGTGCAACTTAATAAAGCAATGTTTTCAGCACAGAAGGGTTGTCTTTTGAATGTCCATGATAACTTTACTGTGAAATGTGATTCATGAGGTGGGAGAAATTCATTCTGGACAATGAAAATTTTGGAACATGAGCAAGCAAACAGTTCATGGGTCCACCGGGACAACTGGTTTGGGATCCAGAACTCAATGCAAAGTCAGAAGATGGGATAACCCAGAACCAAAGCCTGAATAGGGGTTGAAAGTAGATTGTCACTGAACTGTGAGACATTGCTGAAACATGGATTACCACCGGAGACCCAGCTGAGCCAACCCATGAGGAAACCCTGTGACCTTTTGACCATAGTTTGATATGTCACTCATCTTCAGACAACATGCTAACCTACATTTCAACAATAAGCCATTTCAACAACTCTTGTGTCTAGGTAACATTGTCCAAGCCAAATTAATCACCAGGCTGGATAGACTTGAGCAAAGACCACTAAAACTGCTACTGAGGCCTCATGCAAGTGGCCTTGAGCACGGGGGGTGGAGGGCTGCCAGATGGACTGCATCCTCTGCGTCCAGGAAAAGGCAGACAGAGAGAGCTGAGAAGACAATCTGACAGATGCAAGGGGGACCCTTCTGAGTATGCAATCTCTTGCCTCAGTTTCTTGTAGTTTCTACACTGTTGCTATTCCTTTTTATGCACATCAGAAAGGTCTGAAATGGAAAAGCAAATACCTGCCATGATTGAAGGCTTTGCACAACTAGTCTGTGTCCATTGTTAATCCTCATCTTCTTGAATCTGGAGGAAAGAGCAGCATCCAAAGCCTGCACAACAGCCTGGATGGTGTGGTAGGAGAAGTAGCTGTCCAGAGAGATCATTCTCTGCACCTCGTATCTGGGTGGGGCCTCCATGTTCTCCTTCTCTATGCATCTTGTCCACCCTTTCACGGACACCACATGCTTTGCATAGGAACAAGCAAATGCCTTATTCACAAATTCCCTCATAGCAAAATAAAGGGGTGCAAAATCCTCATAGTTGGTCCTTGTATTTGTCTGGAGAATGAAGGAAAAGAAACCACAGATGTTTTGGGAATATAGATTACTATACGAAAATGGAAGGGTGAAATCCCACATTGCCGTGGTTATCCAGACTTTCCCTATCATGGGTTTCTTCTGTTCCAATGCTAGTTCCACAAGATGTATTCCATATAACAATGAACTAGTCTCTGTACAATAAACAAAAACATGGATTTTTTCCAACTTCTCCATTGTAGCTTGACGAAGCACTACATAATCTGATTTCATTTCTGAGAAAGTTTGTGAAAAAGACACGCAAATGCCATTTCTGAGGAGCTCAGGTGTCAAGGTTCTCAAGAACATATTTCCATTATCAGTGTCTAAAGCAAAGAGCCCAACCATGGTCCATCTGAAATGGAGGAGGAGTTTGACGATCCCCACGTACTGGACACCTTCTCTGGGGAGCATGCGGTAGAGAAAAGGGAACTGGGCTCGATCACTCAGGACGTGAGAAGCAAAAGCATAAGTGACCTGGGGAATTAAAGAAGAGACTGATAGATTCATTGCAGAATCACGTTTCATTTCTTCATCTTGCAAGGTCATACTTCTTATCAAGTAAGTGTCTGTGTAAATCAACTTCCTTTCTTCCATCCTTCCTAAAAAATCAAATGTTTAGCCCTCATAAGTGTACAAATAGATGCTTGAAACAGCTTGAACTCTGGTGCATCTCCTAAGTTTCCACATTTGAGGTATGTTCCTGCTGATCATTCCAATTTTCCAGCAGTAAGACTAGTTCAAAGGGATGGGCATGGAAAAGTTTATATTCTGCCTTTTTCTTACAACCTTGTAGCAGCTCAACTCATCCTCCACCTTCTACTCTCAATCCTATATCCTCAACAACAAGCCTGTGTGGTGGGTAGGTATGAGAGTCTGTGACTGGCCAAGCTAACCCAGTTGGCTTCATGTCTGAGCAGGAACTAGAATCCTTAATCAGTCCTCCACGTGGGATCCCAGAATTTGCCTGCTTTGCCCTTTGTGCTGCTGCCTTGTGGTCCTTAACACTCTGAGCTACGTGCAGAGAGAATTTGAGAAAAGTGCCCATGATGCTGATGACACGATTTGTCCACTGGGTCAGAATATTTCCTTCATAATTGGCAACGTGGGCCTAGTGATTTAGAATGGGATGCTTGTGTGAGGCATGGTGGGGGCTTTAACCCACTACAACCCACTCCTGGTGTGTTGCTGTCATGTGCCATTAAGTCATCTCTGACTTCTGGGAAACCTGTGAGTGAAAGCCCTTCAAAATGGCATATGCATCCTCCTGATCAGCCCCTCCAAGTTCAAGGCAGTGGCCCCCTTTATGGAGTTCACCTATCTCTTATTTGGCCTTCCTTTTCTTCTTCTGTCTTTGACCTTCCCCAGCAGCCTTGATCTGGACTGTCTTTGCCTACCCACTAAGGTTCTACCCACTAAGCGTTCTGATCTATTCTATCAAAAATGCCAAGTAAAGGTAGATAGCAAATGCAAATGTTTTTCCCATTTTACCTGTCCAATTTTGTAGATGCTCAAAAGATTTGATATTTGGCTGGAGTTTTCAGAGTCAGATGCTTCGAGGACGGCCAAGAGTCGCTGTCGTCTGCCACACTTGTAGTTTGGGATGTGGGTCCAACTGGTTGAAAGCAGGTCTATGGCCGCATCAGTCGTCAGTCTTGCATTGCTATAGCCATCATAGATGTCATAGCCCAGGGTGATGTTGGGCAGGAGCCTGGGATTCTGGTTGATCTCCTGAATCGCAAACAAGAAGGAGAGGATCTTCCAGTAATCGGTGGATCCTGAACTGGGTAAAAGGGGGATGTGTTATGTCACATTGCCATCTACAACAAATCAAAATGTTTTTTCAGATGTTGCCCTGGGAGACCTCATGTACACGCACACACACACATATGGGCATCGTGTTTCTATGACTTGCCACATACAGAGACAGTTCCCAAGCCAAAGCCAGATGCCAACCTCTGCACTGCTGAGGGTGCCGCTCTGCACGGTTTGCTCATGCTGGTTTGTTGCAGATAAATGCTGGCTTAGTGTGACTAAACAACCCCCAAACCTAGCTGTGTATGTGCTTTGTCTTATTCCCTGAACCAGCTCAGCGACTTACTCCAACTTTTCATTAGAGGCCGGCTTCATGAAAGTGTGCGGAAGAAACTTGGCACGTGCCGCAGAGATGGCTGCACCAATGACATAGTCTCCTGGCCTGTAGTGATTCAGAGGATGGAATTCATGGTGGTCCCAGCTCCAGGGGCATCTGGCCTTCAGCATCCCACAGGACACCTCTGGGAGGAGCAGCAGTAGCATCAGGACAAAGAGCAGAGTCATTCTGGCTCAGCCAGGCACAGCCTCCTTCTTGCTTCTCCAGATGGGAATGATGAGTATTGGTTGGAGCAGTTGAACCGGCTGAATGAGGCTTTACTGGCTCCCCAGACAGTGAGAGAACCCAAACCAAGGCTTCCCCTTTGGGGGATGCAAAGACATCCCATGCACCATGGAATCATAGAATAGTAGATTTGGAAGGGGCCAACCCCCTGTGGTTGCAGAACACCAAGTTACAGCATCCTACTCAGATTCTTGTCCAGTTTCTTTTTTGTATGTCTCTAGTGTGGGATATCCCACCACCTCTGCAGGCAGCTGGTTCCACTGTCGTGTTGCTCTGACATTGAGGAAGCTTTTCCTGATATCTAGCCTGAAGGTCTTGATGCTTTCTCTGAAGGGTCTCCCAAGTTTTCAGTGGAAGGAGAGGCCTTCATGTGCCTTCCCTTTAGTGCCTGGATGCACGGCGGCACCTCTGGTGGCTCTGGCCTCCCATGTTTACAAGGGTGAAGTCAAGGATGGTATTTTCTGAGTGGGAATCTCAAGAGTCCTAGCAAGGATACCCATAGAGCATTGTGGTTTCCATAAGTATAAGGTCGCCAATTTGGGACACATCTGCAACTTCCCCACTCTGAGGGTTGTTCTATGCACTTGTGCGCTGCTGGAGAAAAATACTTTTTTGAGGACCCATGGATGCCACTCCTGCCAATGAACCTGTCTCAAGAAATGCTTTAGAATGCATGCTGTGCCATATGCCTCAATGACTGACTACTTATCACACATTTGCTATCCCCCCGTACCCCAACCACCAACACTTCCCAGCTTATAATTTGGGAAATCCAAATAAATGATATAGGGAAAAAGGACTGTGTGGGTATCCTTCTTTGATGAAGCCTCAGTACCCTTCTCCCAATTCCCGAAAGAGCCAGAAGCTCCCCAGCCAAGCTTCCTTTTCCAAGAACAAAGAAATTTCCCCAGCAATAAGAAACACCTGCTTAGCCCAGAGGCTGGCATTTCCCCTCTATCTATTCAGTAACTCGGCAACTTGTAATTGGTGGGTATCCCTCTACCCAGCAGTGCTCTTGTTGGTTTTTCTCTGCAGATGGGTTTTCCTGGGTGTTTTCACCAAGAAAAGTGCTGAGGTTTGCATCATAGAATTTAATGGTGTAAATTCTTAAAAGTCATAATACTAAATTGAGTAGTGATTCACCTGTCAAAACAACAATGGAACAAGAATGTCTTAAGTTGGTGCCTAAATGAAGGACAAGTGGGTGCAAGCAAACTCAGTGGGATTAAATTCCAGAGTTGGGTGCTCTGCTCGAAAAAGCCCTCTTTCCCCTTTGCCTTTTTCCTAACTGCTTGATGAGGAGGAGGAACACAAAGAAGGACTTTAGGGGAAGACTGCAGTCATCAGACTGGATCATTTGAAGACAGGTGCTTTTTCAGATTACCTGGCCCCAAGTTTCCTTGCCTGTCCATTCTCTCCTATTGTTCTGAGAACCAAATCTCCCACCTGTGCTGCCTCCTTCCAACCGCCATCTCCTTCTCATCTCTACATCTGACAGACTACTCAGCTCTTGGTGCACACTACTCAGCTCTCCAGACCCCAAACCGGACTCCTGTTTTCCCATTGGCACATCAGAGCTCTCTTCAGTTTCCACCTCATGCTCCACCCCTTGCTGGGTTCTCTCCCCACTCTCAAGGGAAGGTTGGATGTCACCCCATCCCCCTGGGGCAACTCTGCTAGGTCTGCAGACATTTCCTGGCTTTGATCTGACAGTGTCCTTAGCTGACATTCCGAAACTGCTTCCTCTTCACTGTCTGACCCCCCCTTTCCCATCAACTCTATCCAGAGACTGCAGCCTTTCCAGCTGCTTTTCCCGGTGCATGTGCACAAGAGAGGTCATCCCACAGGGTGACCAAGGCAGCTTCCATTCCAAAACCAGGCAAGTGGAACTGGGCTTGGAAGCATGCAGGCAGCCCATGCAAATGGGGCAGCATTGGTGTGATATGCTCAGGCTGTCTGGTCCCTGCTATTAGTCATCTCCTGTTTTGTTTCTTCGCTCTCAGCTCTGTGGCTTACCAGGCAGCCATGTCAGCTTGACTGCACAGAGTGTGCCCAGGTATGATTGTCCCAGGTATGATTGGTCAAGGTAATACATTTCATCAGGGGTAGTTCAGTCTTTAAAGACCATGATAAGAAACATGGGTTTATCAGTACCACTGTGGCAGAGCATGTTGTCTGAACCCAGAATTGTGGTTTCCACGGTGCTGTTATGCAACTACCACAGAGTCCCCTGGAAGGAACAGCAATTGCAGGATCTGCTCCAGCCATCCAACCTGATTACCTGAGATGTGCCGTAAGAGCCTGGAGTTGATATTGAAGAACAGGTGTGCACGATTGCCCTGGAAAGCACCATGGACCTGTATAGCCACTGCTCCATACATACGACCTGAGAAGGCATTGCACTTCAGGTTGACATCCACCGGTGGTGGGACTGCTTCTCCCTTCTCTGGGGTGCAGTATGAGAAATGTTTGCAAGTTGCCTCAGGACTTAGCTTGAGAAGTGGCCCAGTGTACAAAGTCAGGCAAAAGCGGTCTCCTACAGTGCAATCTGATGCATATTTAGATGGAGAAAAGGCTGCTGCTGTCTGGAGCATGCTGGGAGTGTTTGGCCCTTTTGCTTTGATCCCAACATGCATGGGATTGCTCCTGCAGGGCTGTGATCTGGAGTAGGGCTTCAACAAGCCAAGGCCCTTTCTTGGGAAGGCTGTTTCTCCCCAGTGCGTGGGAACCCACCTTCCACTGATAGTTTGGCTGGAGTGCATTCTTCCCTTGCTTTGTTTCAGATTGCTTCATCACTCACTGGAGGAAACAATCATGCTGGGGAAGGTGAAGGCAGAAGATGAGGAGGAAGATTAGCTACCGGATGGATCCATTCCATCAAGGCTTGGACGTGCAAGAGCTGAGCACAGCTGTCAAAGACAGGACTTATTGGATGATGCTCATTGCTATGGGGGGCCATATGACAAGGATAACCTGATGGCACCTGGCAACAACAATCTTCCCTCCCATGGACAAGAGTACCATCCCTTTTCTCTCTGTGATCATCAAAAACTTCTTTGGAAATGGTGTTCCCATCATACCAGATATGTGGGCCTTTGACAAGATTGTGCTGAGTGATTCTTGCAGGCGTTCTCATCATTCTATGGATGTTTCACAGAATTGAGCTCCCTGGGCATCCACTCTTTAATCTCATGCTGGAGGTAGAATGTAGGACTAATTGTAGCCCAGGAAACACGGGAATCGCTTCCATGCTCTCTATCCTCTTCATCCCACATTTCTTATCAAGATAAGAATGCCTTCCAATCTGAGCCAAAGTCCGTCTGTAGTGGCAACACCAACATAGACCTGTTCCTGATGGAAATAGATAACCTGGCAAGACTTTCCTATGACCTGAATTTTATTGTGTATGATTCCTCTAGAAGTCACATTAAATAGGTTCTTACAAAGACACAGGAATTTACTGAATTTTGTTGATCCTCTGAAGTTGCTGTATGGCTGTCCCAGGTTACCTTGGTTTCATTCCCTCAGTTCTCTTGGAAATGTAGCAGAAAATATAAAATGGCAGGAAAGGGACTCACAAAGTGGCACCCTGACTCCAGCTGGGGATGTAGGGCCAGGCACTGCTTCTTCATGCAGTTCCAGCACCCAGGGAAGTGTGCACCCACTTCTTACCACAGCAGCCCTTTTCGCAGCCCCCAGAAACCACTTTTTTGCTGCAAGGCTTCAAAAACCCCGCTGTGGTGCTGGGAGGAATGCTGGGAGTTGCAGGAGTTGTTCCCGCCAGGACATTGAAAAGAGATGCCTTAATCACTCCGAATAGGGATACATGCTCACCCTGATAGGCCTCAGGCAGGTCCCCCTCCTGGCTCTTCAGCCCTTCCCTTGAGCTCGTGGAACAAGAATGTCCAAGTGATGCTCTCCAGAGACACATCTGAGCTGGAGACACCTCCAACTCCCAAGGAGCATGAGCCATTCTTTTCAAGGCTACAGCATCTGCCGGGCTCTTCTGGGTTGTGGCCACCGACCTCACTGCAGTGGTTTAGCTGTGGCCCCTGCTGTCCGTGTCCTGACATAGTGGTGCTGGGAATTGTGGGCACTGTCACACTCCTTCTTTAGTATCTTGAGTAATTCCAGCAGGCCCTCAGACTACACCCCCCACACAGCACACTCTGAACTTTCCACCACTGTGTCCCTCATTTCCCAGGAGCACTGAACGCCGCTGCACAAGCGCTGGGAGCTGCTTGCAAGGGGGAATCTGCAGAGCCACACTGAATGGCAGTAACACATTGCCTGGAAGGATGCTGCCCAACATGTGCAGGATTCTTCCTTGTGCAAGGGACAGCTGGGTTAAGTGGGGATTCCTGGAGATGAGCCTGCTCTGATCTTCCAAAGATCCTCCTGACATAGAGGCAAATGCTCAGTAAATATTGTCTATCCAAAGGAGGGTAGCAACTGGGCCTGCCTCTTGCAAAACACAGCAATCCAAGATAGAGAACTCTGAATTTGAAGAGGAAGAAGCAGTGTGGTCAGAGCAAGTTCTGATTCCCACCAAGCAGTGATCAGAGATAACATGAAGTATGCAGAGCTGCAGCTTCACTTGCCCTAGGTCCTCCCCCAGCAGAAGGTATGGTGTGGGGAGAGCTGCTTTCCACGTAGGGCAGTGTTGGTAGGACAGATGGAGGACAATCTGCCACTCTGCACAGCTACTCTACACAGCCTCTGGACTCCACAGGAACATGAGAACATGAGGAAAGACATGCCAGACCGGACCCCTGGTCCATCCAGTCCACCTCACTATTCTCTTGGTGGCAAACTAGACATCCACAGGATCCCTCAGGTAGGATGTGGACAAGATGGGGACAAGAGAGGATGCAGAGCAGATCATTTGCTTAGTGGTAGACAGAGGCAGATGAAGAGAGACAGGAATTCAGAGATACCTTTCGCTGAACCAGAGGAAACCATCCTGCTTCTGAAAATTGGGGTGCATTCATAAGCCTGACTCCGAGGCCAGTTGAGGTCTTTGTGGGAGCCATTGACCAAGGTGGTTAGACATCTCCAGTGACTTCTGGCTAGTCATCACCAGTGTAGAGCACGAATGTCTCCTGGGAATACCATCCTTACTCTTCAAGGCATTTTCTGTAAAGCCAGCCCTAGGTAGAGCCAAGTTGGTATCTGTGCGCTCTGGAAATGGAGGGGAAATAATGTGTGCTGAAGGTCCATGTGACGGATATTGCATGGAAGTGATTCTCACTTTAAAACTTCAATGGCTTCTCCTTGCCCTTCTGCTCACATAAGACCCTTCATGTAAGTCTGCACCCATGGGTGTGGGACTCATCTTTCTCATTTTTCTAGGAATGAGGGTGGAAGAAGCTGGACTGGCTGCAATCAAAGGATATTATAGGTAGGGTTTTAAGGATGTAAAGTGGAAGACTGAAATGAAGAAGGTTGGATCTTGACCAAAGGCCAGTTCTCCCTCTTCTCATAACACTTTTTTGGCTCCACCTAGAAATGGATGAACATAGTAGTGCAATACTTAAATCTTGGAGACACCACAGTAAGACAGTATGCTCAGTCTATGCAGTTGATTGACAACATCAACCAGCTACCTCTCCCTGACAAATACTAATACAAGAAAAAAACAGGACTAGGTAGCCAGTATACTGAACTGGCTTCAAAATTCCAGGGCATAAAAAGAGTCTTTCAGAAGCTGTGTGTCATGTGCACATTTTAAAGGCAGCGATGAGATTCTGAATGGGTGAGAATGTGAGGACAATGGAGTATAATGCGCACACATTGAGAAATTGCTATAGGCATGAAGAAAAACATCATGACCCTTCCAAGGCTTCAGGAAAAAATAAAATAGGGTGGTACAGAAACCTAACAGCTTTAAAAGGTTTTGCGTTTTTGCAATCTTAAAGCATTTTTTTTTACAAAATACATTAAGACAAAGCATGAGCTGGCTAGGTATCTTTACATAGCAAAGGAAGCGCAGCTGCTGATCTGCAAAAGTGTTTCAAAATTGTGTTGGAGCGTGCCCTATCTGCAAAGTTGGTGGAGGATTGTGATAGCCTGGGACTGTTTTTCCTTCTCCCCTTCCCTGAGAAGTAAATGGAAAGGAAAAACCATGTAGAAGGGGAAGGGGAGTGAGGGCACTGCTGTAAGATTTCATATTATAGATCATGCAAAAGAATATCTTTTTAATTAAAGATTTATTGGGACTTTCAGCATTCCTGACAATGCTCCTATGTTACTAGCTTGGCTATATGACACAAGCAGATGAGTAGCAAGGGGTAAGAATGTGTAAGTCTAGTTAAGAACCATGGTGAATCAGGTTGGGTGATAGCAAGCATTAAAGGCCAGACTGCAATACAATAGAGAAAGCACACCAACTGCGGAGAATATTATAAAAGCTGTTCTTCAGTGTTATTGAAAAGATGATATGAAACCCCTTTTCCCAAGTGCAGAAAAGGGCAAAGGAAATGGAGGAATCCTGGGGCACAGGTAAAATAGAAACCAAATTTATACTTGAGTTTTCATCATGAGATGTTCCTTTGTATTCAGATCAGGTCGTAGGATAATAATGTAGCACTTGGGAAGGAAAATGCAGCCCAGCAGCCCAACACTGGAGGCCAAGATGGAGAAGACCTGCACGGCCACCATGAGCTTCCCCTTAGTGCTTAGGTAGGTGGGTACGAAGGATATCCAGACACTGCAGAAGAGCAGCATGCTGAAGGTGATCAGCTTGGCTTCGTTGAAGGCCCCAGGCAGCTTCCTGGCCAGAAAAGCCACTGTAAAGCAGACGGCAGCCAGGAAGCCCAAGTAGCCAAGGGCAGAGTAGAACTTGGTCACAGAGCCTTCGTTGCATTGCAGGATGATCTGATCAGGTTGAGAGTGCATGTCCTTGTCAGGGAAGGGAGGAGAGGTTCCCAACCAGATGATGCAGATGACAACTTGGATGCTGGAATACAAAATGACGACGGAATTGGCCAAAGTCTTCCCCAAGCAGTTTCTTGCTCTGTTGCCTGGCTTGGTGGCCATGAAGGCCAATACCACGGTGATTGTTTTGGCTAAGACAGAAGAGACAGCAACTGAGAAGACGATGCTGAAGGCTGTTTGTCGGAGAAGGCAGGTCAGCTTCCTGGGCAGTCCAATGAAGAGGAAGGTGGAGGAGAAGGAAAGCAGGAGGGTGAAGAGGAGAATATAGGAGAGGTCGCGGTTGTTGGCCTTGACGACTGGGGTTTCTTGAAATTTAATGAAGATTCCTAACACAAGTCCTGTGAATAAGGATAGCATGAGGGCCATGAAAGCCAGGATGATCCCAAGAGAATCTTTATAGGACAGGAAGGTAATCTTCTTGGGGATACATTGGGTTTGGTTCTTGTTTGGATGCTGATCATCTGGACACCTGGTGCAATGGTCAGCATCTGAAAACGGAAAGAGAAACATCTCCCTTTCATCCTTTGCAACCTGTGTTCTGTACACTCAATCAAGGATTTTGAGCCAGGAACCCTGGGATTACACATTGCTTTCCGACAGGCCCATTCAGAGTTGCTATACTTCTTCCTTCTCTCATACCAGTGATTCCTGTGTTTCGAATTCAAAGATGGCTATGGGGAATCCCTGGTCCTCAGAGATTTCCTGTGCTATTTTAGGGGTTTTGCTTAGCTATCTCCCTCTGGAACATTCCCCTTGGTTATAGCCAATGTGTCATTTAAGGCCAGGAGCTCACAATACTGGCTATGTCTCTGTTGTCAGGCATATTTTATTTATATACCTATTTATTTATTTAAACTTTTATATGCCATCCCTTATGCATGGCATCTCAGGACAGCTTACAATCATTAAAATCAAAAAACAGTAAAACAAGTCATATCAATATAACATAGAACAAATAACCAAGAAATATACATGAAATAAAAAGTGACTGTTGAACATTACAATGCTAGTTTTTAAATTAACTATTCTCTGCCTATCAGAATACCGTGTGGTAGGTGAACTCTAAGGCACATACCTGCCCAGAGGCTTCTCACTGGGCACTGTGCAGTGTGGCTGAAATGGTGTATTCAGAGAATCAGAGAAGAGGAGAGTTGAAAGGGCCCAAAAGACCATGCAGTCCAATGCCCTTCTGTTGCAGGACACCATTTTGTGCCATCCCATTGACATGATGAAGATCCCCAGATACTGCCCAGGTGCATTATTTGCGGTCATATTGGTGGATGGAGCAGACAAAGCAATAGAACAGAGTGAACTAGGCATGTGAAGTTTGTGATTTGGGAACATAGAAGCATAGAAACATTGAAACAAAGTGAGTCAGAAGAGGCCTCCTGGGCCATCTAGTGTGACCCTCGACTCCAACCAGTTCACTCATGTAATCCCCAGCATGGGGTTGTCCAAACGTTATTGTACAGTATAAACAGAGGTATAATAGATGGGAACAGAGAGGGATTATTGCTTGCTCCTTGCTCCAGCAATGGTGCCTCTGAATGGTGGACAATGCAGGATGAAGCAAGGGAGGTTCTCCTTCACACAGGCACTCTGAAAACATGCCATTTGCTAGCAAAGGTTATCCTGAAGTGAAAAATCATGGATGCATTGAATGATCTCTCTTTGTATGTTCTTATTTAAATTTGTGGATGCATTCACATATCAGAAAGGCCACAACAATTCTGCTAATCTTCCTGCAAAGGAGAAGAAACCTTTGCAAGAATTTGGTGTCATGCAGTTTTCATGCTTAATTTAGTGGGATAAACATTGCAGTAGGAATCATGGAGGAAAGAATGTGCTGTAAAGGTACTGACAACACTCTGCCTCACCCACCAAAAGTAGAGGAAATCTTCCAACATTCCTTTTGGAGACCCACTTTGTGAAACTGCTTTTGGATAGTTCAAGGAAGGTAGAAATGCCTCCACATGAGAAGAAATCACATGAGCTTGGAGACCCACTTTGTCAAGCCATTGTGTTGGATGAACGAGAGTGCCAACAGGTCCAGTGTTGTAAGAAGCCCCGTGAAGTGTGTGATTCATTGCACAACAAAAATAAAGGCATAATATGTGGGGGGCAAGGAGGAACCATGCCCTGCTCCTTGGTCCACCCATGGTGCCTCTGAAGAGCGGAGAAATCTGGATGGAGGAAGGGAGGTGCTTCATCACATCTCCCACCCAGATCCACTTGCCAAATTGAAGTTTGTTGGTCACACTAAAAACCAGTTGTGGATATTGCAAGAAAGGATTGAATTACACATATGGCCTAGAGAAGAACTTTGCTTAATGACTGAGTACAGGCTATGTGCAAACCCATTGCAGGCTGCCACCCGGAGTGGGCTTTCAGAAGAGGGCAACCCACTTCTCCATGTGCCTTGAATTGGTGAAACATCTACCCTGCCTCCATGGGGCTTTTTCAAAAGCTTGTTTGACCTTCTCTGCTCCCTCCCATATAACATTGGTTCCTGAGGTCATCCTATGATGCTGATTACTGAGTGATTCTCTCTGGCCCAAAAAAGACAGTCACTCTCCATTCAGCAGATTCTTAAACTATGGCATTCTCTTCCTTAAGTTGAAGCATGAACCACAAATCGAGAAGACTTGAAGAAATTGCTAGAACAATTCATGCAGATGCCAGCTTCCAAGGTCTGTGAGCCCTCCAGAGCAGAGGAGGTAGGCTGCTGTGTTCCAGTGGCTCAGAAGATGGGAGTGCTGTGGCACTTATGCCATCTAATGATCCCTTCAGCTCTTCCAATCAGCTGAAGATCATCGTTCCCAGCTAGGAACCCTCCACGGCAATGCCTTCCCTTTCATGTCCCCTCACTGTGTGTTCAGAGCACACCGAAGGAGCACTCTTTTGGACACAGTGACCCACAAAGCAATGTCTCTGAGAAGAGCCCCAGTGGCACCACTCACAGATTCCCAAAACCCCTCTTGCACCACAGAGTTCTCCACCCAGAACCCAGGTTGCTGACACTTGTGTGAACTGGGAAGACAGTTGTGGGTGGCTTTGTAGCAGCAGCAGTGGGGGTTAGGGGGTGTCCCTTACATGACTGCCCTGAGCTGGAGCAGAGATCACAAGGGGATGAAGAGGGGATGGGGCAAGAGGGACAGGTCACATCGCAGAACTCAAGGCACAACAGAAACGGTTCCTAGATATAAAGCAGTGGGGAGAGGCAGAATTTAAGCAGGCAAGTGACTGAATTAGAGCAGTGGTGGGGGAAACATCCCACCAGGAGCCAGCTAAGACAAATGGTGAAGTGGAACAGTAGCAAAACCTATATGTGAAGTGGAACAGTAGCAAAACAGGGGGCAAGGAATTATGGAGGCAGAGCATGTCACTAAGGTCCTTGGGATATGTGTGGTTGCCAGAAGGAAGACTGGAGAAAGAGGACTGGAACTATGCACACTCCATGGTAGGATTGTGTATAGGGGCTATCATTTCATAGCAAGATATGCCAGTGTGCCCAGTGTTTTGGAGGCTGGATTTCCCTCCATCATAACCTTGGCTGTAATAGGAGGCCCATAAATACCAACGAGGAAGGCCTTGACAGTTGTACACGGTCAACAAATATATGTATATATATATATAAGTAGGCAAGTAAATAAAGAGCTCACCTTCCTTAGAGGAGATAGTCCCTTCTGGGCAGGGAGTGCAATCATAGCAGCAAACGGGCTTTCCTTCCTGAACCACCTTGAAGAATCCAGGGCGGCAGCTTTCCACACACCTGGCATGTGGCAGGGGCTGAGTACAAAAACAAGGACAAACTGGAAAATACATTAGAGCTACCTGACTGGAGGAAAGGTTCGGCGACATTGGAAAAAGCATGATTCTGCGACTAGGGTTCTGAAGTTCAGCCTGGAATCTCTCTCTTTTGTGGTCACTAGACTTCATTCCCATGCTTGAAAAGTATGCAAAGAAGCAAACATGCACAATTGACAACTAGGGTTGTGCCTTTTCAGTTGGAATCTCACCCCATCTATGCAAAGAAGCAAAGATGCACAAGATATGTGTGCAGAAGCCAGTGTCTGGTCTCTTGGATTCTCCTGGACTTGCTTGCTCCCAGACACCCATACACACATTTGGTGCAAGGCAGATTTAGGGAATAGAGCAAGTGGGCTGGAGTCTGGGAAGCTGAGCCAGAGAACTATGAGGGTTCTCCCACTCCCAAGCTGACTTCCCAGCACTTTCCTGCTTCTAAGTAAACCTAAGCCAATGCAACTGTGTCCAATGCGTATTCCTTCCCAAAATAAGTGCATCTGAGAGAACAAGGAGTGAGAGGTTTTTCTTACCTTGTTGAGCCATTTGGGCCACTCGATGGCATCTTGGTCAATGGTGCATTTGCGTCCAGACAACCCTCGCCTTTCTATGCTCCCAACTTTCACTCTTTCAACAGAGCTGTTGGGAAACTTCACCCAGTTGACAACGTCCAAGTCAGCTGCCAGGTCACCCTTCTCATCCAAATACACTCCGTCCATGGAACGATTGTGAAACTGGGGACTTCTCAGGAAGGGGTGGAGCTGGAACAGGAGAGAAACCACCAGCCCTGAGGAAAGATGAAGCCATGCTGGATCCCCCAGTTTTTCCCTTTTTGCTCAGGGCTGGCTCTGGACTGAAGCGGCTGGTGTGTCTTTTCCCATGAGCAAGTGCCCTGATTTCCTCCCAGAATGCCCTTGGTCTGCTTTAGGAGCTTGGCAGGAAGCCTTCTTCTATACTTATGCAAACCTGTTCTGGAATGTGGACCAGATCTTACACTTATGGAGAGTGATGCCAGGCTCTTCAAGGGTCAGGTCCCAGCATTCCTTGGAAAGCACGCAGTTGTCAATCTGTACAGACGTACCCACAAGTTACTTCAAGTGAAGGCTCACAAAGGAGTGTAATGGAAAGATCACATGAGGATTATTGGTGGGAGAGCTTTACAAACTTGCCTGAAAATCAGGCATTACATTATGCAATTCAAGAAGGGTTATCTTCTGAATACCGATGATAACTTGATTACAAAATGTGATTCAGGAGATGGGAGATTTTCAATTTGGACAATAAAATGTTCTGAACATGACAAAGTAGGCAGCTCATGAGCCTACCTGTAAAACTAGATGGGTGACGTGCCCTAGATACAAACTCAGATGGTGGGAGAACCCACACTCAAACGCAGAGCATGGGTGTATTGAAGATTGTCACTGAACAGTGGGCCATTGCTGAAACATAGATTATCATGGATTTTCAAGTAGTCTGGACCCAACTGTAATAACCCACGAAGCAGCACTGTGACATCTTCACCATGGTTTGATATGTCACTTAGTTTCAGGGAACCTACGTTCCTGCAACAAGTGACAATTCCAGCACAGAACTGTTGTGGCTAGGCGATGTTGTTGGAGCCAAATTAATCAATTAGCTCGATGGACCTGAGCAAAGGGCCCTATGACTCCTCACCCTGCTCATGTGGTCTTGTGTATGATACATTCAGCAATGTGTTGTGGGTCCTGACAGATGAACTCCATCTTCTCAATCCAGCTATAGGAAAAAACTGAGAGAATCACATAGAGTATAGGCCAGATGGCAGGAATACCCTCCTGAATGTGCAGTCTCTTGTCTCGGTTTCTCGTAGTCCCTGTAGTGGCACAATTCATTATTAGGATTGTCAGAAAGGTCTGAAGTAGAATACAGAATACCTGCCATGGCTGAAGGCTTTGCACATCCAGCCTGTGTCCACCCTCAAGCTGCATCCGTTTGAATCTTGATTGTAAAGCAGCATCCACAGCCCGGGCCACAGCCTGGATGGTGCTGTAGGAGAAGAAGCTGTCCAGAGAGAGCACTCGCTGCACCACATATCTGGGTGGGGCTTTCCCTTTCCCATTTTCTCTGCATCTTGTCCACCCTTTGATGGAAACAACATGCTTTACATAGGAACAATCAAATGACTTCTTCACAAATGCCTCCATAGCAAAGAAAAAGGGTGTAAAATCTTCATAGGTCATCTTTTTATTCATTTGGAGAATGAAGGAAAACAGTCCATGGATGTGTTGGAAAGCTAAGTTACAATATGTCAACTCCACAGAGAAATCCCACATTGCTGTAGTGATCCAGACTTTCCCTATGAGGGGTTTCATCCTTTTCACTTTTTGCTGCATAAAATGTATTCCAAGAAACAATGAACTTGTCTCTGCACAATAAACATACACATGGATTTGTTGTAGCATCTCAACTGAGCTTTGGCGGAGCACTGGATTTTTTGACTTCATGTTCGAGAAAGTGTATGAAAAAAAGACACAAATGCCATTCCTGAGGAGCTCAGGTGTCAAGGTTCTCAAGAACATATTTCCATTGTTAGTGTCTAAAGCAAAGAGACCAACCATGGTCCATCTGAAATGCAGGAGGAGTTTGACGATCCCCACGTACTGGACCCCTTCTCTGGGGAGCATGTGGTAGAGAAAAGGGGACTGGGCTTGATCACTCAGGACGTGAGAATCAAAAGCATAAGTCACCTGGAGAATTAAAAAAGAGACTGAAACATTCATTGCAGAATCACATTTCTTTTCCTCATCTCATAAGGCTACACCTCTGAACAAGTAATTATCTGTGTGAAACATTCCACTAGAAACTTCCCTCCTTCCTTCCATTCTGAAAAATTGAATGCTTAGCCCACCTAAGGGTAAAACACCAAAAAAACAAAACAAAACAACAACAACAACAAAAAGGTTGAATTCAGGTGCATCTCCTCAGCTTCCACAGTGGAAGAAAGTTCCTAATGAGCATCCCACTTTTCCAGCAGGTGCTCTAGGCTGTGTTCCAAAGGATGATCTTGCAAAGTATATTCATTAGCTTTACCTCCTGCTTTTTTCTTATGAACTCAGAGGGGCTCACAGGATTTTCCTCCTGCTTCCCTCAGTCTTAACTCCTGCACCATGCTGGCTCGCAAAGGTTGCCTTGCTTCCCGTCCCTGGTGCCTGCAATGGGGCCTTACCTCTGTGAGCTCTGTTCATGAGCTGTGGTTAGTGCATGGGACTGGGACTCGGGCAAGCTGGGTTCTAGTCCCCACTCAGCCATGGAGACAACTGGGTGACAGAACCTCAGTCACAGAATCTCAGTCCAACCTACCTCACGTTGTTGTTGTGGGGATAAAAGTGAGAGCAGGAGGGGGATAATTAGGTAAACTGATTTGAGTTCTTTGTAAGAAAAAAGCAGGATTTAAATTGAGTGAGTAAGCACAAAGAGGCCAGAAATGTAGCCATGATGCTGTTTTCATCATTTGCCAATCAGGTCAGAATTTTTCCTTCAAAATGGACAACATTGGCCTAGTTTGTAGAAAAGGATGCTTGTACGAGGAATGGTGGGGGCCTATAACACCTTGCAACCCACTCTTGATTTGTCGTTATGTGTCATTAAGTCATCTCTCATTTTGGGAAAGCATATGAATGAAAAAACTTCAAAATGTCTGGTCCATGACAGCCTTGCTCAGCTCTTCCAAATTCAAGATTAGGTGTTTCTTTCTTCACCTTCTTTTGGCTTTCCTTAGCAGCTCTTGCTCTAGATTGCCTATATTCACGGCATGGGAAAAACCCACTGAGGTTCTATGCAAAACATCTTGAGTTATCCTACTAGAAATGTCAAGTAAAGCTAGAGGGGACCAGAAAAGGTTTTACCCACACCTGCCCAATTTTGTAGATACTCAGCATATTTGATATTTGCTTGGAGTTTTCAGAGTCTGATTCATCAAGGGCGGCCATGAGTTGCTGCTGTCTGCCACATTTGTAGTTGGGAACTTGAGCCTGTCCAGCTGAAAGCAGGTCAATAGTTGCATCGGAAGTCAGTATCACATTGCTATAGCTGTCATGGATGTTATATCCCAGGGTGATGTTGGGCAAGAGCCTGGGATTCTGGTTGATTTCCCGAATGGCAAAAAAGAGGGAGAGGATCTTCCAGTAAAATGTGGATCCATAACTGGGGGGAAAAAAGCAGATGTGTCATGTCACTACCTCATCTACAACATAGTCAGATGTTCTTCAGTTGTTCTCCTGGACATACATGCATACATATATACTTTTATGAGCACCATATTTCCACAGCTTTCTACATACTGACATATTTCCCAAATCAAAGAAAAAAGCAAAATGCTGATGGGAAGGAAGGAGGTTTCTGCATTGCTGACCACGTTTTCCTCATGCTGGCTGGTTCCAGACAATACTGGCACTGTGTGACAAAATAACTCCCACACTTAGCTGTCCATGCACTTTGCCTTATCACCGAACCAGGATGTTTACTTACTCCTGCCGTCCATTAGAGGCAGCTTTCCTGAAAGTGTGTGGAAGAAACTTGGCATGTGCTGCAGAGATGGCCGCAGAAATGACATAGTCCCCTGGCCTGTAGAGATTCAGAGGCTGAAACTCATCCCTGTCCCAGCTCCAGGGGCATCTGGCCCTCAGCATCCCACTGGAGGTCTCTGGAAGCAGCAGCAGCAGCAGAAAGAGCAGAGTCATTCTGGTTCTGCCAGGGATGGCCTTCTTCTTGCTTCCCCACCGAGGAATGATGAGAAAAAGCAGGAGCAGTCAAAGCCCCCTGGCAGAGCGAGGCTTCACTGGTTCTTGAGACAGGCACGGAGACCAACCCAAGGCCTCCCTTGAGGGGGAAGAGCAGGAGCAACCTGCACCAAGGTCTTGTTGCCTCCTTTGAAGCTCTTCCCCAGCTCTTGGTGGAAGGAGAGGCCTTTGTGTGCCTTCCATTTTATGGCTGGATGCTGGATGGCACCATCTCTGGCTCCAGAATCCCATGTTTACAATGCTGATCTCAAGGGTGGTGCTTTTGGGGAGGGGCTCCCAAGAGCTTTAGCAAGAGTACCAGTAAAGCACTATGATTTCCATAAGTATAGGGTCACAAAGATGAGACACCTCTGCAACTTCCCATTCTCTCTGTATTGTTCTATGCTCAAGTTCACGGCTGGAGAAAAAGATGTTTTTGCAAATGCATGGATGCTGCTCTTTCAAATGAACCAGGATTGAGAGACTGTTTTGCATATGGAACAGGACTAGAATAGCTGATTTGCTATCTGTCACTCCTGCCCCCACCAGTACTTCCCAGGTCGTCAGACAGATTCTCATATTTAGGAAGAAAATTTGGCCCTGAAAAATGGTTTCTCTGTGCTTTCCTGCTTCTTTCTGGAGAGCTGGCCAAGGTCCCCAGAGGTACAACTTGGGCTCTGCTCGCTCATGCCAGTGCCATCTTCACAAGGCAGAATAATTGTCCTGTGCCACCAATACTGCCCTCCATGGATGGGACATGTTCTGCTTTTGCCCAATGGTTGCACCAGCAGAGCCAGCTGCAAAGGTCAGCAAGAGTGATAGTCTTGAATGAAGGAAATATCCCTTCCCAATGCCTGCCGGACTCCTGCCAAATGGACTTGTGGCAGGGGCCATTTTCACCTCTTTCCTCTTCTTCCTTCCTATATTTTTCTTTCAGTTTCTTCCACTTCCCATTCTCCCATGCTTTCCTCCTTTTTCCTCCTTTGCATGCTGGGACTGCATGTGTCCAGCATCAGTTCAATGCAACATGGGCAGTGTTAGGATATAAGATGTATAAAGGCAGAACCAGAACCATATCTGCTCAACCTAAGTAGAGGAAGGCTAGATGTGTGTCTTTCTATGGGAACCTGTGCAGCTTGGTGGTCAGAGAGTTGCACTGGGACCTTTTTCGTTCCCATGAGTGTGTTAACAGCGCCCCCTGGCTGCTCTTAAGTGAACTCCCCCCCTGCACAAAAGTGGGTATGCAGGGCCTTGGGCTGCAGCTGCAACTGGGACCCTTTCTCCAATCATCTCTTTATCATCATCTGAGCTGTCAGTCCCGCTGGGAGAGGCAGCCCTTCCTGCACTCATCCCATCCTGGGATTGTGATTTGAAGTATATGAATAATGAGTACCCCAGTGTTTGTTGGAGATGCAACGAGCACATCCATACATATTTCCATATGTGGTTGAAGTGTAAATATACAAATCAATTTTGGGAAATGGTTTTCAAAGAAATTAGGAAAATACTGAATTTAAATATTAAAGCTGACCCTAGGTTAGCATTATTGTCTTTATTTACAGAACAGATGGGGAGAAATACTCAAGAATTGATGATAAATTTATTCACAGTAGTAACAGTGATAATAACAAGTAACTGGGAAATAAGAGGTGAATATCAAATCGTTGATTGGTATGAAGAAGTCTAGAATATAGGTGTTACTGATAAATTAACTTGAGATAATAGATGGAAAAAATGGTTTGATAAGTAAAAACAAATTTGAAAATCTTTGGAGGCCTTTTATTGAATATAACCCCAGTCCTCTATTAGCTCCATTGGCTTCCCATCAAAGTCCGGGTTCAATTCAAAATGCTGGTTATTACCTATAAAGCCCTAAATGGCTTGGGGTCAGGATACCTAAAGGAATGCCTTTTTCCCTATTTGCCCTCCTGCTCTTTGAGAAGAAGCCCTCCTCTGGGAACCCTCTGTGAAAGATATTAGGAGACAGAGTACCTGGAGGAGGGCCTTCTCTGCTGTGGTGCCCCAACTATGGAATATGCTCCCCAGAGAGGTCCACCTGGTGCAGTCAGTATATTTTTTTCAGTGCCAGGTCAAGACCTTTTTATTTAATCTATATTTTAATAAGTTTTAATATTCAATAGTATTATTGCATTTTATTAATTGCAGTCAGAGTGGGTCGTCAATTTATTTATGCTGTTAGCTGTCCAGAGACATTAGTAATTGGACGGCATACAAATTTTATAAATAAATACATATGTTTTAATGAAAGGAAAGGGGTTAGGGTTGAACCATCATGAGAGTAAGTGCAGTTATGGAAAGGAAGTGGGTCAACCTGAATGAATAAATGATTTTACAAAAAGTGACTTGATTTGTTGGTGGAGGTAGCACTGGTGTTGTTGCATTGTTTAATTATGCTTATTGATTAAAATAAATAAATTAAATAATGGTTATGTTCACTGTCATTATATAAACTGTATTGTTTTTGGTTCCACGGTCATGTTGTTCTGACAGTTTTGGAAGCTTTCCCGGATATCTACCCTGAAGATACTCTGAAGCATCTTCGAAGCTCTTGGGGGAGGGAGAGGCCTTTTTGTGCCTTCCCTTCTGTGCCTGGGTGCAAGGCGGAGCCTACGGTGACTCCAGACTCCCCTGGTGATCTTAAGAATGGTATTTTCAGGGAGGAGACCCCAAGCGTTTTAGCAAGAATACCAGTAAAGCATTATGATTTCCAAAATTGTATGGTCATGAATGTGGGAGACCTCTGCAATGTCCCAGAATCTCTAAAATTCTCTATGCACAGGTACAAGGCTGGAAAAAACCCATGGTTTGGAGGACTCTTGGATGCCACTCCTTTGAATGAACCATGATCGAGCGACGCTTTTGGGTGTGTGCTCTGTGATAAGCCTGGAATGGTTGAGCATCTGCATCAGGCAGTTCCTATTCCACCCCCACCCCCAGCATTTCCCAGGTTTTCTGAGAGAATATCATGCTTTGGAAGGTAATTTGGCCCAGCAAAATGTTTGCTCTTTGCTTTTCTTCTTCCTGTGTTTGCAGAGCTCAGCAAATCCCCCAAGGTTCAACTTGGGCTCTGCTAACTCATGGCATCTTCGCAAGACAGACTGGATGGGCTGGGCTATAGTTCCCAGCCATATGCAGCAGATGACAACTTGGATGCTGGAAAAGAGAATAACAGTGGAGTTGGCCAAAGTCTTCCCCAAGCAGTTTCTTGCCCTGTTCCCTGGCTTGGTGGTCAAGAAGGCCAAGACCACAGTGACTGTTTTAGCCAAGAGAGAAGAGACGGCAACTGAGAAGATGATGCTGAAGGCTGTTTGTTCCAGAAGGCAGGTGCCCTTGCTGGGCTGGCCAATGAAGAGGAAGGAGGAGGTGAAGAAAAGCAGGAGGATGACCAGAGGAATGTAGGAGAGGTCACAGTTGTTGCCTTTGACCACTGGGGTTTCTCGGAATTTAATGAAGATTCGTAATACAAGTCTTGTGAATAAGGATAGCATGAGGGCCATGGAAGCCAGGGAGATCCCAAGAGAATCTTCATAGGACAGGAAGGTGATCCCCTTGGGAGTACATTGATTTCGGTTCTTGATTGGATGCTGATCATCTGGACACCAGGTGCAATGGTCAGCATCTTGAAAGAGGAAAAAAAAAAAACTTCTCCCTTTCATCCTTAATGATCTCTGTCCATTCCATTTAGTGAAGCCTTTTGAGCAGGCAACCCTGGGAGCAGACATTGTTTCCTGCAGGCCCAGTCAGAGTTGCTGTGCTTCCTCATTCTCCCATATCAAGTACCCATATTCATTGGTTCCTGTGTTAAATATCCCAAATTGGGTACATGGAATGCATGGTCCAAATGCTTTCCTGGACTCTGAGGTTTTGCTCAGAGTCCTGCCCCTGGAATATTCCCCCTTCTCTTAGCCATCTTTTTATTTGAGACCTTACTGGGACTCCAGGCCTGAAAGGAACTTGAGTAAGGACTCAGATCCCTGGCTATGACACATTTGTGGGCCACATGCTCTGACTATGCTTCAAGGGACATACCTGCATGGTGGCTTCCCATTGGGCACTATGCTGTGTGGCTGAAGTGATGTGTTCAGAGAATCACAGAATCAGACAGTTAGAGAAAAGACATGTAAGAAGGAGAATGAGACCAGCGGTTCCAATGCCCTGCTCTTGCAGGATGTGGAGTTACACCATTCCATGCAGAAGACTGTCCAGATGATGTCCAGATCATGTTCCCCCTTAGTCACCCACCTTCCTGAGTGGAGATGGTCCCTTCTGGGCAGGGAATGCAGTCATAGCAGCAAATGGGCTTTCCTTCCTGAACCACTTTGAAGAATCCTGGGTGGCAGCTGTCCACCCACCTGGCCTTGGGCAGGGGCTGAGCACCAAAACAAGGACCACAAGGAAGATGTGTTAGAGCAGCTTCACTGGGGGAAAGGAGAGGCAGCATTGGATAGGACAGGAGAGAGGACTTCTAGGACTGAAGCTGATCCTGCAAGTCGGGTTTTGAAGATTGTTGTGGAATCCAACACTCGTGTGCCCAGAGAATTTGTTCTCATGCTTGGAAAGTTTGCAAACAGTGAACAAGCACAAGTAACATATGGAGATATATGTGCCAACCTCTTGGACTCTCTTGGACTTGCTTCCTGGCAGAGTTCCCCACAAACACTTGGTGCCGGGAAGATTTAGGACAGAAAGTGGCCTGGAGTCTGGGAAGCTGAGCTAGAGGCATCTGATGGATGGGATTCCATCCAGGTGGGGTTCCTCACACACTGCTTCCCTAAGTAAGCTGAAGCCCATGCAAATGAGTGCAATGATAATTCCCTCCCAAATACATGCATTTGACAGGAAAGAGAATGAAAAGTAGGCGTGATTTTCTTCACCTGGTTGAGCCATTTGGGCAACACGATGGCGTCTTGGTCAATAGTGCATTTGTGTCCAGACAACCCCTGTCCTTCTATACTTCCAACTTTCACTTTTGCAATAGAGTTGTTGGGAAACTTCACCCAGTTCATAATGTCGAAGTTAACAGCCAGGTCCCTCTTCTCATCCAAATATGACCCATCCATGGAATGATTGTAGAAATGGGGGCTTCCCAGGAAGGGGTGCAGCTGGAATGGGAGAGGAAGCACCAGCACTGAGGAAAGATGATGCCCCAGTGTTTTACCCAGTTCCCCTTTTTTGCTCAGGACTGGTTCCTCACTGAAGTGGCTGGTGTGTGTTTTCAAATGCACAAGTGCCCTGATTTCATCCCAGAAAGCCCTTGTTCTGCATAAGGAAGTTGGAAGAGGACGCCTTCTGCTATACACATGCAAACATCTTCTGGAAAGTTGGCCAAATCTTAGCCTGAGGGAAAGCGAGGATTCCTTGAAAAGCACCCAGTACTCAGGCTGTACAGACATACCTGGGAGTTCCTTCAACTGATTGCTCATAGAGAAGTGCTCCACAGATATCCCACGTGGCCAAGGGTGGGAGACAATCTGAGTATCTTGCCATAGGCATTCGTTTGCACAACTCAATTAAAGCTCTGTTTTCAGCACAGAATGGCTGTCATCTGGATGGCAGTGATAACTTGAATACAAAAATGTGATTCAGGAGATGTGAGCAGTTCAATTTGGGCAATGAAAAATTCTGAAGATAACAATGTAGACAGGTGGTGGACCCACCTGGACAACTAGATGGGCATCCAGCACTACATACAAAGTCAGAAGGTATGATAGCCCACAATCAAAGGCTCATTATGGGTTGGATGCTTTTCCTGATGTCCAGGCTGAATCTGCCTGCAACCTGAACTGATTATTCTTTCTCCTACATTCTGGCATTAGCAAGAAAAGATTTTGACCTTCCTCTTTGTGACAGCCTTTGAGGTACTTCTAGAGGGATATCCTGTCCCCCCTCAGTCTTCTCTTCTCAAAGCTGGACGTGCCCAGTTCCCTCAGTCTCTCCTGAGAGGGCAGTGTTTCCAACCCCTGCATCAATTTTGTCACCCTCCACTGGATCCTTTCTAATTTATCAGCATCTTTCTTAAATCTTGGTGCCCAGAACTGGACACACTATTCCAGGTGAGGTGTGACTAGTGTGGAGTATTGAGGAACTACTACTTCTCATGATCTGGAAGTAATACTTCTGCTAATGCATCCCAAAATTGCACCTGCCCTTTTGGTGTCTGCATCCCATTGTTGACTCATGCTTAGCCTATTGTCCACAGTTACTCCAAGATCTTTTTCTCATTCAGTTCTGCTGAACCACATATTCCCCATCTTGTATCTATGCATTTGGTTTCTTTTTCTTAGGTGGAGGACTTGGCATTTGTCTTTATTGAATTTCAGCAAGTATGTAACTGAATATGCAACATCTCATCTCAGTTGCTTGTAGTGTCTGCACTTGTGCAGTTAACTCTTATTGTGGGAATTCATTGCTGGGTCATGCTGTACTCACGTAAGCCACGAAAACCAAGAGTATTGTAATTTACCTGTGTAACCATATAAGGCTTGTAACCATATAAGGCTTGTAACCTAAGCATTAAGGTGTTGGCTGCTTTTACTCGAAGGCCAATTGGCAGTATGCAAATACCTATGTAAAAAGTGTGAAGTAATAAAAGCAGATGCCTGTGGTGAGCGGGGGAGAGAAGAAAAAACTTTGGGAGAAGAAGTTCTTTGTTGTTCTCCCCCTGCAACTAAACCGAGCATGCTTTGTAACTGATCTCTGGACTGCAGTCTTTCTTTCTTTCTTTAAACTTTTTCGCGCCATTTGTCCAGGCTGGCTGGCTGGCCGGCCAGCTCGCGACACTTATGCCCATCAGGAAGGTCTGATATGGAAAAGTGAATACATGCCATGGCTTGAGTCTTTGCACATCCGGCCTGTGTCCTCCTGCAACCTTCATCTTCTTGAATCTGGAAGAAAGAACCGCATCCAAGGCTCGGGCCACAGCCTGGATGGTGTTGTAGGAGAAATAGCTGTCCAGAGAAAGTGTTCTCTGCACCTCATCTCCTCTCAGGGCCTCCCCTTTCCCGTTCTGTCTGCATCTTGTCCACCCTTTCACGGACACCGCATGCTTTGTATAGGAACAATCAAATGACTTCTTCACAAATTCCTTCATAGCAAAGTAAAGGTGTAAGTAACACTCATGATCGATCCTTTTATTTGTCTGGAGAATGAAGGAAAAAAACCCGTGGACATGTGGAATATATAGATTTCTAAATGCAAACTCCAGGGTAAAATCCCACATTGCTGTGGTGATCCAGACCTTTCCTATGATGGATTTCATCATTTCCAAATATTGATGCACAATACGAATTCCAACTAGCAACCAGCTAATCTCTGCATAATAAAGAAAAACATGGATTTGTTCCAACTTCTGAAATGAAAATTGATGGAGCACTACATATTCTGATTGTATTTCTGAGAATGAGTATGAAAAAAAGACACAGAGCCATTCCTGAGGAGCTCAGGTGTCAAGGTTCTCAAGAACATATTTCCATTATCAGTGTCGAAAGCAAAGAGCCCAACCATGGTCCATTGGAAATGTAGCAGGAGTTTGACGATCCCCATGTACTGGACCCCTTCTCTGGGGAGCATGTGGTAGAGAAAAAGGGGACTGGGCTCGATCACTCAGGATGTGAGAAGCAAAAGCATAAGTGACCTGGGGAAGAAAGGAAGAGACTGATGAATTCATTTCCAAACCATATTTTTCCCCCTTAGGCTCATGCAGCCACATCTGTTAAGAAGGAATTATATGTGTGAAACATTCAACCTTTCCCTCCCTCCTTCCTGAAAACTCAAATGTTTAGGCTTCATAAGTGTAAAACACTGAAAATGTATGTCCCAAAAATGTGGAATTCAGGTGGCTCTCCTAAATTTCCACAGTGGAAGAAAGCTCCCAATGATCATCCCACTTTTCCAACAGGTTTGCTAGGCTGTTGTTCAATGGATGAACAATCAGAGTATGTTCATTAGCTTTATATCCTGCTTTTTTCTTATAAACTTGAAGCAGCTTACCTCATTCTCCTCCTGGTGCTCTCAAACTTATCCCCAAAATAAACAGTATGTGAGGTAGGCTGGGCTGAGAGTCTGTGACTGGCCCAAAGACACCCAGTTAGCTCCATGGCTGAATGGGGACCAGAACCCAGGTCACCTGAATCCCAGGCCCACGCTGTCTACTGCTACTGCACACTGGCTCCCTTAAGTTACTGCCTTGTTCCCCCTCCCTGGTGTTCCCAAGTGGTCCTTAATTCTCTGAGCTGTGTGGATGGAGAAGGCACAGGAAGCAGCCATGATGTTGCTTACATGGCTTGCTGATCAGGTCAGGATTTTCCCTTCAGAACAGACATTGGCCGAGTGTTGTAGAACAGGATGCTCATGGGAGGCATGTTGGGGGGCTTTAGCTCTTGGAGTGTTGCTGCTATGTGCCTTTAAGTCATCTCTTCCTTCTGGGAGCCCTGTGAAGCAAAGTCCATGAGGTCCTTGTTCAAGGCTCTAGCTTTCTTTATGCAGTCCACCCATCTCTTATTTGACCTTCCTTTTCCTCTTCTGCCTTTGGCTGTCCCTAGCAGCTCTTGATTTAGACTGCCTACGTTCATGGCATGCAAAATACCACTGAGGTTCTGTGGAAAACATGTTGATTTATCCTAGCAGAAATGCCCAGTATAGTTAGATTGCACCTCAAAATGTTTTCTGCACACCTGTCCAACTTTGTAAATGCCCCACAGATCTGAAATCTGCTTGGAGTTTTCAGAAACTGATGCTTCAAGGATGGCCACCAATTGATGCCGTCTGCCACACCTGTAGTTGGGAACATGGGCCAGAGCAGTCAAAAGCAGGTCTATGGCTGCATCAGAAGTCAGTCCAGTATTTTCATAGCTGTCATAGATGTCATAGCCCAGGGTGATGTTGGGCAAGAGCCTGGAATTCTGGTTGATTTCCTAAATGGCAAATGAGAAGGAGAGGATATTCCAGTAATCCTGGGTTCCTAAACTGGGAAAAAAAGCAGATGTGTCATGCCATTATCCCATGGGCTAGAAATTTAAATGTTCTTTGGCTGTTTCTTTCATAGTTCTCATAAATGCATGCATACATATTTATATGGTCAGCATATTTCTATGGCTTTCTACAAACTGACTCATATCCCAAGGCAAAGCCAGGAGCAAAATTCCAACGGAAAAAGGAGGATCCCTCTTTACTGCGGACCATGATTTCTTCGGGCTGGCTGTTCCTGACAAATGCAGGCTTTGCATGACAAAACTCCCCCACCCCACCCATATCTAGCTGTCCATGTGGTTTTCCCCATCATGTGAACCAGCTCAGTAACTTACTCCTCTTGCTCATTGGAGGCCGGCTTCCTGAAGGTGTAGGGAGGAAAATCAGCATGTGCTGCAGAGATGGCTGCAGCAATGACATCGTCTCCTGGCCTGTAGTGATTCTGGGGGTGGAGTTCATCTGTGTCCCAGCTCCAGGGGCACCTGGACTTCTGCATCCCACAGGGGGCCTGTGGCAGCAGGAAGAGCAGCATCATTCTAGCTCTGCCAGGCATGGCTTCCTTCTTGCTTCTCCACCAAGCAATGATGAGAAGTGGCAGGGGCAGCTAAAGCTCCCTGGTGGAGGGAGGCTTCACTGGTTCTCCTGATAGAGACGGAGCCCCAGCCAATGCCTCCCTTGGGCAGCAGGAACAGAAGTCACTTGTGCCAAGGCCTCATGTCCTGCTCTGAATCTTCTCCCAAGCTGTCAGTGGAAGGGGAGGCATGAATGTGCCTTCCTTTTGTGCCAGGATGCACAGCAGCACCCCATGGGGCTCCGCAATTCCTTGTATGCAATGCTAAACTCATGGGTGGTTTTTTCAAGGAGGGCATCACAAGAGTTTTAGCAAGAATTTGAGTGAAGCATTATGATCTCCATAATTATAAGGTCACAAATGAGGGGGCACCTCTGCAACTTCCCGAGCTCTCCGAATTGTTCTATGCACAAGTACTGCACTGGAGAAAATCATGTTTCTGAGAATGCATGGATGCTGCTCCTTCAAGTTAATCAGGATAGAGGGATCTTTTTGTATGTGTTCTCTGGAGTAGGACCTGAGCAGGATCTGAGCCACTCCATCACACAGTCGCTACATCCCCACTGCTCCATGCCAGTACTCCCCAGGTTGTCAGGTGCAATTGTATATTTAGTAAGGGAATTTGGCCCCCCAAAATTGTTTCACTGTGCTTTTCTGCTGCTTTCTGTAGGGCTCACCAAGTTCCCCAGAGGATCAGCTTGGGCTCTACTAGCTCATACCACTGCCATCTTCATAAGCAGAGAAATGGTCTCTGTGCCACCAATACTGCACTCCTGAGTTGGGACACCCTCTGATTCTGCCTAAAGTTGTCACCAGCAGAGCCATCCACAAAGGTCAGCAAGAGTGATAGTCCTGGCTGGAGGAACTGTCCCTTTCGAAATCCTGTCAGGCTTATGCCAGATGGCGTGGTGGCAGGGGACATTTGGACCTCTTCTTTCCTCTTCTCCTCACCTATTTTTCCTCTTGAAAACATATTCCTTCCTGCAGTATCTTCCAGTGCCCATTCCTCAGTGCATGCATCATTTACTCCCATTTGTCTCTCTGTGTGTGTGTGTCTGTGCATGCGTGTGTGCGCATGCATGTGCTGGGGCTGCATGGGTCCAGCATCAGTTCACTGGGACATGGGCAGTGTTAGGATAAAGATGTGTACAAGCAGGACCAGAGTCATATTTGCCTAGGTGTTTGTCTGCCTATGGGAACCAGTAAGTCATGGAGATCTGCGAGTTTCACTGGGATCTGAGTGACCACAGTTCTAGTTTCCTCCTCTAGCAATGCGAGGTAGTGGAGAGCCAGAATCTCTGAAGAGACGGGAGCAAAAGATATGGGATAGCAATGCCCATGTTTCCCATATCTGAAGGGCTTTCTCTTGCCTGGGAGAGGGTGCTTGACTGAAGAGCTTCTAGCTCTTTCGAGGAATGGGAGCAGGGCACCGCAGCTTCACTGAGAGGAACACACACACACACACACACACACACACATGTCTTTTGCCCTGTAGGATTTCTTTGGATTTCCCCAGCAATCTAACCACACAGTTATTATATTGACTGTAGCATCAAAGTACAAGGGAGACCTGCATTTTTCAGCAGCGCCTTTGGTGGCAAGAAGGTGCCTGTCCTTGAAGAGGCACACTCCCTTCTCTCAATGCCCCTCTGCCATCTACCTTGCCTTGATCTGATGAGATTGCCTGAGAGATCCCATCTGAGAACCATTTGCCTTCATGGCCCCAATCTCCTGCCCCCTTCTGCAGGGTACAAATACTTCTGTCTTTGGCTAAGATGCCCCATTTCTGTCCTGTCTATATTTGCAAGCTTGCCTAGCCCTCCCATGGCCGTGGGTCATAGATTTTCTTGAAGCAGCATCTGCCAGTGGCAACCGTGTACCAGAGTGATTCTTCAACGCTTTCCTGTCAGATCGTGTGCTTGACCAGTTCATGTTGCCAGTCCTCCATCAGTTGCGTTGGTTGCCAACTGAAATCCAGGCCCACTTCAATGGTTTAGGACCTGCATATCCAAAAGAACATCTCCATCCATATAAATCTACCCAGACCCTGGTAGGCATTCCTGCCTCAGGACCTGCCCTCAAAGGAATCTAGCAAGGGGGCTAGCTGGGGCAGGGACTTCTTTCTGCCCAAGGCAGAAAGCAAGGGTGGAGGGGTCACATCAAACCAATGTTGTTCAGAGGTGGTTGCAGGCATTAGTGCGTGAGAAGAGGAGAAGAAAGTCCAATCTCTGAAGCTGTGGAGGAAAGCATGGTGAAATCTGCCTTAAGCCCAAGTCCCTGTATGCAGAATCCAGGCCCACATCTTCTCAGTGTATGGGGCTGTTGTCCTGTTGGCCTTCAAGGTCTCCATGTTCCTGGCTATCATCATAATTTCATTTAGCCAATGCCATCCTTGAAACATGCATGTGTGATGAAGCACATTCTTTAATCAATTTTGGGTCCTTTCCATTCAGAACCACTTGGTTTGAAACATAGAAACTGAGCGAGTGAGTCCAATGGCCCTCCCAGGCCATCTAGTCTGACCTCTGGCTCAGGCCGGCTCCGCTCATGACATGCCTACCATGTGCATGTCCAGCCCATCTTTGAACACCCTCACCAATGGGGCATCAACCACCTCCTGTGGAAACCCTTTCCATACCCTTGGGGTCTTAAATGTCAGTAAGTCCTACCTGGCATCCAAATTGAACCTTGGTTCCCTGAGCATGGCTGAGCACAGGGTGACCAAGATAGTTTCTGTTGCAAGTCAGACCTCTTTATTCAAAAGTTATTTTAATTGTTAATATTATTTATTTATTTTATTTTTTGGCCAGGGCAACTTAAATTATACTGTTAAATTATACTATGTTATTTATTTATGATTGTGAGCCGCCCCGAGGCTTTGGCAAATGAGGCAGCATATAAGTTCTCTAAATAAATAAGTAACTAAGTACGTAAGTAAAGAAAGAAAGAAAGAAAGAAAGACTGACTGAAGTAGAATTGGGCTTGGAAGCATATTGGCAGCCCAACCATATGGGCCAAAATGGGTGTGATATGTTCAGGTCGTTGGGTCCCTGCTATTAGTCATCTCTTGTTTTGTTTTATTGCTCTCAGCTCTGGGCATACCGAGCAGCCATATCAGCTGAACCACACAGAGTGTGCTCAGGTACGATTGTACCAACTGTCCAGTCAAGGTATTTCACCATGGTCAGTTTAGTGTTTAAAAACCATGATGAGAAACAAGGGTTTGTTCTAGGGTTTACCTGCACCACTGTGGCTGAGCAGGTTGTCTGAACCCAGAATTGTGGTTTTTTTACTGTGCTGTTATGCAGCTACCATAGAGTCCCCTGGAAGGAGCGGCAACTGCAGAATCTGCTCCAGGCATCCAACTTCTCATGTGCAGTCTGGGAGCAATGCAGCTTGGGGTGGAATTCAGGGGCAGTGCTTATGGGAGGTATGCCACCAATGGGAGGACTGAGCTGGGAGAATGGAAACCAAAATCAAATTGAAAGCACTTGATTGTCTGTCAAGAAGAACAAAGCACTGTGAGCTGCGGTAACCATACTGGGTGGCTTGGCTTTCTGGATGAACCCAGTTTTCATATAGTATAGGCAGGAGGGAAAAGTTCCCTGCTGAGCGTCTGCTTTTGCATTAGCAATTTAAACCCATGGCCTCCTCACAAGGGAAACTTGTCAGGCACTTGAATGACAAAAATCCTGGGTTTGATGGACTTTTGAGTTGATTTTCCACACAGAGAGACTTCTGTGTTGCTCACAGGATTTCAGCAGCAGGAGACGAGGGCAACATCACCCTGCTGCCCACCTCCCTAGAAGCTCATGAACATAAGCTGACTCCTCCGATAGCGGAGGTAACATAGAGTGATCAGCGGCCACTGGTAGCCTTCTCTTCCAGGAAAGTGTCTCATCCCCTTTGAACATCATCCAAATTGGTGGCCATCACAACATCTCCTGGGAGTGCATCATGGTTTAACCCTATGCTGTGTGATGTCCTTCCTTTTCCTTCTCGCACCCACTCACTGGCAAGAAAGAAGGAAGATGCCAGATTTTTGAGATATGAAATCAACAGTTTCAAGGTGTTTGTGTGTGATGAAAAAGACTGAAGAGGGTTATGGCATCTGAGCAGGGTTGGGGGTGTTGATGCTCCAGTGCAGAAATGGAGCATTCAGTCTTAGAGAATTCAGTCAAGCAAGAGTTTGGCTGATCAGCTTGACAACCCAGCCGTCAAAAGACGAAGCACAGCCAGGGTAGAAGGCCACAGACTCACAGTTTACTTGCAACCAACCAGCTTGCTGATTTTCAAAGACTATGCAATATGTCACCAGCAGATCAAAAATGAGTACTGAATTTACTATTCCACTAAAATTAAGACACAGTTGCATTGGAGCTACTTCAGCAGGGAGTGTGTCTTCTTTTGGCTGAAAACATGCAAGGAAAGGGCACCTCTCCAATCCTATGATTATTCTTGACTAATATTGTCTTCATGGTGATCCACAGTAAATGGGAGAATTGGAATGGGGTCGGAAGCAAAGTAATCTGCATTCTTAACGCTAAAGTCTTTATAGTGGGGACACGGAAAAGATGTGTGGGACAAGATATTCAATCATCTGTGAAGAGATGCCTCCACTAATGAGGTCCTCTCAAAGCAATTTGAAGGTTCCTTTTGATGCCTCCTTAGAGAGGGGGACACATTACATTCCGCATTGGGCAAACCGCCCTAGCCAGCAGCAGCAGAAGAAGCAGCAGTGCCATGAGGATCATTCTGGATGTGTCGACCCAACTCCCTTCACCACAGCTCATCTCATCTCGAAATCTGCTTGATCAATACAAGGCTGCTGTGCCTTGGCTGTGTACAGACCAGTCTGTACTTTATAGCCCACAGGAAAGCCTGTTCCTGTGTGGATGGTGAGAAGATATGGATGGTCCTGAAAGATAAGGGTGTGCCACAGCATTCAGTTGTCTTGATGCAGAACTTGTACTATGGGCAAGAAAATACTGCGATGAGAGAACATGGGGAAACAAATTTTTTTGCTGAGGGAAAAGGGATTGCACAAAGATGTCTTTGATCACAAGGAAAGCTGGATTAGGATGCAAGACAGGAGTGAAAATTTGAGGGAAGATGCTCCACTGATTTAAGATATGTAGCTGATGAAGGACTCCAGGGTGTTATGGTCAGGGTATTTGGGAGGGCTTTCATTCATAAGGGCACCACAAGTTAAAGAAGACTTGATGGCACATCACAACATCACTAACAGGCACCATTCAAAGCCAGAGTGAAATGTCAAAGAAAAAACAGGCCTACTGGGATTGCAGAAGCAAATGCCTCCTCTGGAAAGCATTTTCTCTGCTGGATTGGAATGAAATCTCCCTTTTCAAAGTAAAGCCTTTCGAAAGAGGAATAGCTCAATACCGGGGTGTTCGGTAACAAGTCAAATCATACTTCAACATGAGATTTCGTCAAGAGATGTCCCTTTATGTTCAGTTCAGGCATCCATGCGATAATGTAGCATTTGGGAAGAAAGATGCAGCCCAGCAGCCCAGTGCTGGAGGCCAGGATGGAGAAGACCTGCACGGCCACCATGTACTTCCCTTTGGTGCTCAGGTAGGTGGGCACAAAAGATACCCAGACACTGCAGAAGACCAACATGCTGAAGGTGATCAGCCTGGCCTCATTGAAGGCCCCAGGCAGCTTCCTAGCGAGGAAAGCCACCATGAAGCAGATAGCAGCCAGGAAGCCCATGTAGCCAAGGACTGTGTAGAACATGGCCACAGACCCCTCATTGCACTGCAGAATGATGTGTCCAGGCTGGGAGTGCATGTCTGAGTCAGGAAAGGGAGGAGAGATTACCAGCCAGATGAAGCAGATGACTGCTTGGATGCTGGAATACACAATGACGATGGAGTTGGCCAAAGGCTTCCCCAACCACTTTCTGGCCCTGTTGCCTGGCTTGGTGGCCAAAAAAGCCAAGACCACGGTGATTGTTTTAGCTAGGAGAGAAGAGATGGCAACTGAGAAGATGATGCTGAAGGCTGTTTGTCGCAGGAGGCAGGTGACCTTGCTGGGCTGGCCAATGAAGAGGATGGAGGACAAGAAGGAAAGCAGGAGGGCGACCAGAAGAATGTAGGAGAGGTCTCGGTTGTTGGCTTTGACCACTGGGGTTTCTCGGAATTTAATAAAGATTCCTAACACAAGGCCAGTGAATAGGGAGAGTATGAGGGCCATGGAAGCAAGGGAGATCCCAAGAGCTCCTTCATAGGACAGGAAGGTGATCACCTTAGGGGTACATTGAGTTCGGTTCTTGTTTGGATGCTGATCATCTGGGCACATGGCACAATGGTCGGCATCTGGAAAGAGAAAAAGAAATGTGTCCCTTTCATCCTTAGCAATCTCTGTTCTTTATTTTTAGTCAAGGATTTTGAGAAGGTAACCCAGGGAGATGGCACTGCTTTCCTGCAGGCCCAGTCTAATTTTCTGGGCTTCCTCATTCTGCCATGCCAGCAACCCGGATTCACTAATTCCTGGGTCTACAATTCAAAGTTGGGTATGGAAAATCCATGGGTCAAAGCCTTCCTAGACTCCTTATGAGGTCTGGTTAACGCATCTTCCTCTTGACTATTCCCCCTTCTCATAGCCAATTTCATTTACAACCACATCTGGGCATACAGGCTGAAGCACTCTCACTTCTCTGGCTGTGTCTCTTTTGCAGGCCTTGTATTCTGCCCATCTGTATGATGTCTGAGAGGTGAGCTCCAAGGGACATCCCTGGACAGAGGCTTGCCTTTGGGCACCCTGCCATATGGCTGAAGTGTTATGTTCAGAAAATCACAGGAGAGGTGGCAGGACCCAGAGGACCATGGGGTCCATGATCTTGATTTTGCGACAAATGAAGTTACTCCATCCCATTCTGACATATGGCAATGATGCCATACAAGGATCCCTTCAACTCTTAGGATCACCATGCCTCCCCTTTCACAGCGTTCTGCTCCCTGCCCTCAGCGAACACCTCACTTGCCAGGAGCATGTTTTTCTACACTGTGTCCCTCCCAGAAACATCCATGAGAAGATCCCAATGGTGGCAACCAGAGGTTGCCAAAGCCACACTTGCTCAACAGAGTTCGCCTCACACAATGCAGGGCATTGTCCCTTGGGGGAACTGGGGAGACTGCTGTGGGTGGCTGTGTAGCACAAGTGAAGGGAGGTAGGAGACATCCCTCTTAAGAGGTTTCAAGGTGTTGAGGAGGTCACAGCAAAGAAAAAGAAATGTGTTCTGGACATACAGAATGACCAGGCAGTTTTAAATCAGGCAAGGGGTGGAGCTGGAGCAGGAGGTGGGGAAACATCCCACCAGGAGCCAGCTAAGGCAAACAAGACTCCTAATGTGCAGTGAACCAGTAGCAAACAGGGCTGCTGATGCGTTGCTGGGTCAAGGGACCATGGGAGGCCCAGCTTGCAATGTGTGCTGTTGTCAGCAGGAGGACTGGAGAAAAGGAACTGCAGCAGTTTTTGACAATGAGCAGGGTTCTCTGCAAGCTGCATCATTCCTTAGCAAGATGTTCCAGACTGCCCAGTGCTTTGGAGGATCACTCCTTCCTCCGCAGTGGCTGGACGTTCCTCCTTACCCACCTTCCAGAGTGGAGATGGTCCCTTCTGGGCAGGGAGCGCAGTCATAGCAGCAAATGGGCTTTCCTTCCTGAACCACTTTGTAGAATCCCGTGCGGCAGCTCTCCACACACCTGCCCTTGGGCAGGGTCTGAGCACAAAAGCAAGGACCACCAAGAAAATGTGTTAGAACTATATCAGTTTGGGAATGGAGATGCAGGTTTGGAATGGACAGATTTCTAGAAATCAAGCTGATCCTGCAAGTAAGTTGTGAAGATTGCACTTCACAAGGATGGGGAAAAGGTCCTTTGGAGACGCTCTAGCGAGCTTCTTCTGGAAGACTTTACACTGAGATGGGGGGGGGGGTTCAGGCCCCCCAGAAATGTGTCTGCACTGGACAAGTGTGGGGAGTGGATCAGGGCTCTGGGAGCAGGGTTTTAGGGGTACTGCAGGGATTGGAAGGACTCCTACTGAGAGAGGCCAGGTATCAGGAGGATGGGAGGAAGGAGGAGGGTGGGGACTCCAATGAAAGGAAGCGGTGGGAAGGAGTTGAGGTGCATGTACACCAATGCTAGAAGCATGTGTAACAAGCAGGAAGAGCTTGAAGTTCTGCTGGGAATAGGAGGCTATGACCTGTTGGGGATCACAGAAACTTGATGTGATGAAAGGCAAGACTGGAATGTGAACACAGAGGGGTATCACTTTTCTAGAAAGGACAGGAAGGAAAAGAGGGGTGGGGGCATGGCTTTATATGTCAGAGAAGGGACATGGAGCAGTGAGATAGAATGAAGCGCAGATGGGGATTTGGTAGAGGCCATCTGGGTGAAACTTAGAGGTTTTGAAAGGAAAAGAGACCTGACAGTGTGGGAATGTTATGGTCCTCCAGGTCAACTTGAGACCCTGGATGATGTCCTGACAGGCCAGATTCTAAAAATATCTGGGGGAGAGACAGTAGTTATGGGAAATTTCAATCTCCTGGAGATTAGTTGGGAGACTCATTCAGGGGTGACAGGCAGGTCACGTTGCTTCCTAGAACTATAGAGGGAGAGTTTTTCCACACACAACGTCCGAGAGGCGACGAGGGTGTGGGGGAACATCCTTGACTTGGTCTTGACCAATAGAGAGGAGCTGATAGATGAAGTACAGCTTAGGGGAGCTCTGGATGTGAGTGATTATTCCATCCTTTGCTATGAGATCAGGGGACTGGGGATGTGCAGCAGGTTGAGCACTAGAAGCTGGGACTTCAAGAGGGGCAACTTTGGCCAACTGTTGTGCCTGAAGCCCTGACAGAGGCAGCACCTCACGAGGAGGTCTTGTGCTTGGGACCCTGTACCCAAACGCTGACCCCACAACCTAGCTTGGGAGTGGCTGAACAGATAGGTGTACCTCCCCCTGACTCCACACCCATTGAGCAAACTCCCGAGCCCACATCAAAGCAAGAGAGCCCTGAGGGAAAAGACATTATGAGTTCTGCTCAGAAAGAGTTAGAGCAGACTGTCCCTCCCGCAACTGACACTGAACTTCCTGAGCATGACGCAGGGAACGCAGGGGGCATGGTAGACTTTTCCCTAGCATCCAGTCACAGAACTCTGAGGAGGTGGGAGCAAAAACAAGCCCTGTTATGCCAGAGAGAAGCAAGGCAGGACCAGGAGAACTCCGGGAGAGAGGGAGAGGCATCACTAAAGAATTAGCATCTGCATTGTAAAGATATCAACAGTAGAGCTTATCTGTAGAGTTGTAAATCTTGTAGATAAGTAGCAATAACGGACTTTAGGACTTTAGTTTTATTAGTTTTATTGCTCGCAGTGTGGGTTGTTTACATGTTGATTTCCAACCTGAAGGCCAGACTGGGCAAAGTCTCCTAGGATAGGTTACTGGAAGGCAAGCAAGTTGAGGAGGGGTGGATGGCACTCAAAAGGGAGATTTTGGAGGCACAAGCCTTGATGATACCTCTAGTTAGTAAGGTGGAGAGCCAAAGGAGAGACCCATGGATGTGAAAGGAGGAGATTAGAGGGCTTAGATGAAAGAGGAACCTCCGTAGGAAATGGGTCTTGGGGCAAATAGACAAACACATGCATTTGATAGAACATGGAGTGGGAGGAAGTCATGATTTTCTTCACCTGGTTGAGCCATTTGGGCCACACGATGGCGTCTTGGTCAATGGTGCACTTGCGTCCAGACATTCCCTGTCTTTGTATACTTCCAACTTTGACTTTTGCAATAGAGGTGTTGGGAAACTTCACCCAGTTGAAAATGTCCAATTCAGCTGTTAGGTCCCCCTTCTCATCCAAATACACACCATCCATGGAATGATTGTGAAACTGGGAGCTTCTCAGGAAGGGGTGCAGCTGGAATGGGAGAGAAACTGCTAGCACTGAGGAAAGATGAAACCATGCTGGATTCTCATTTCCCTGTTTGCTCAAGGCTTGTTACAGATTGAAGTGTCTTGTTTGTCTTTTCAAATGCACAAGCACCCTGATTTCATCCCTGAATACTCTTGGTCTCGTTCTGGAGCTTCTGCCCCACGTTTGCCATCCTATACTGGAACATTGGCCCTCAGGGAATGTGAGGCCAATTAAAGCACAGTTTTCAGCACAGAAGTGTTGACTTCTGAAGACCAAAGATAAGTTCAATAAGAAACAAGATTTAGGCAATGGGAGAAGTGCAATTTGGGCAGGGAATAGTTCTAATATAAGCAGGGGAACAGCTCCTGGGTCCACCTGGACAACTAGTTATGCATCGTGCACTACAAGCAAAATCAAAAGATTTGATAATGCACAGCCATAGGCTGAATATATGTTGATTACCCTTGAATGTGGACTATTGCTGAAACATGGATAATCATCATGTGGTCAGAACCCAGCTGAGATAACTCATGCATATATTATCTGGTATCTTCACCATGATATGATATTTCACTTAGTTTCAGAAGGCGTAATAACCTACATTTCAACAACATGCCACCATTCAAGCATCAGCCTCACACAACCATTCTGGCAGTCCAAAGTTGTCAAGCCAAATTAACTAATTGGGTGGAAGAATGTGAGCAAAGGCCTTGAGGACTCCTCACCATGCCAGTTTGGTGCCACGCACGATGTCTTGAGTCATGTGTGGGGTGGCCTTCCTGATGGAATGCAACCTCTGCATCCAGAAAATGGCAGAAGCAGAGATCTGCACAGACAATGTGCAAAAATACCCTTGTGAGTCTGTAACATTTCACTTCAGTTCTTCATGGACAATGAACTTGTGCAAATACTTTTGATGCCCATACCTGCCATGACTGAAGGCTTTTCACATCTGGCCGGTGTCCATCCTCGATCCTCATCTTCTGGAATGTGGAGGCAAAAGCCACACCCAAGACCTGGGCCACAGCCTGGATGGTGCTGTAGGAGAGGAAGCTGTCCAGAGAAAGCGTTCTCTGCACGTCATGTCTGGACAGGGCCTCCCCTTTCCTGTTCTCTCTGCATCTTTCCCACCCTTCCACTGACACCACATGATTTGCATAGGAACAGTCAAATGAGTTCCTCACAAATGCCTCCATAGCATTGTAAAAGGGTACAAAATCCTCATGGTATATCCTTTTATTTCTCTGAAGAATGAAGGAAAAGAAACCAAGCATATTTGGGAAATCTAGATCAGTATACACAAAATCTAGGGTGAAATCCCACATTGCTGTGGTAATCCAGACTTTTCCTACGGTGTGTTTCCTCATTGTCAAAGTAACCTGTATCATGGATATTCCAAGGAACAACAGACTAGTCTCTGAACAATAAACAAAAACATGGATTTCTTCCAACTTCTCAAACGAAATATGATGGACCTCTTCAGAAATCCATTTCTCTTCCGAGAAAGAATAAGAAAAGGACACACAAATGCCATTCCTGAGGAGCTCAGGTGTGAAGGTTCTCATGAACGTATTTCCATTATCAGTCTCTGAAGCAAAGAGCCCAACCATCGTCCATCTGAAATGCAGGAGGAGTTTGACGATACCCCTGTACTGGACCCCTCCTTTGGGGAGCATGTGGTAGAGGAAAGGGAACTTTCTTTGATCACTCAGGACTGGAGAATTGAAAGCATAAGAGACCTGAGGAGGAAAAGCAGAGACTGATGGATTGATTTCAGAATCACATTTCTTTTCTTCATCTCATGAAATCACAAATCTTGACAAGCAATTATCTTTGTGAAGCATTCCACTAGGAAGAAGTAACTCCCTTCCTCCCTCCCACCATTTCTTTTTGAAATATCAAATGTTGAAATATCAAATGAAAGTATAAAACACAAAAAATGGATAGCCACGTAGCTTGACCAGTGGTGTATCTCCTAAATTTCCAGAGTGGAAGAAAGTTCCCAATGATCATCCACCTTTTCCAGCAGTAGGACTGTGCTTCGGTCAAAGGGATGGACTCACAAATTTTTTAGCTTTCTATGCCACTTTTTTTCATATGAAGTCGAAGTAGCTCGTACATCTTTCTCCTCCTGCTGCTCTCAGTTCTATCCCCAAAAGAACAGGACTGTGAGGTAAGTTGGACTGAGTGTCTCTGAATGGTCCAATCGTCCAGTGGGCTCTGTGACCAAGCAGGGACTAGAGCCGGTCAGCTGGGTCCCAGTCTCATGCTCTTAACCGCTACACTGCACTGGCTTACTAAAGTTGCTGGATTGTTTGCCTTTCCTGGTGTGTCCAAATGGTCCTCAACCCTGAGCTCTGTGTAACTTGAAGGTTATGAGCCTGATGGCTTGATCTGTCAATCCTGTAAGAATTTTCCCTTCAAAAGAGACAACATGGTCCTACTGACGTAGAACAGGATACATGTGTGTGGCATGACAGTAGCTTTAATAAAAAATAATGCTCTTTGTCCATTATTATTCTGTGTCATCATGTCATCTCTGACTTCTGGAAAGCTTTTGAATGAAAAACCTTCCAAATGTCCTGTCCAGGCCAGCCTTGCACAGCTCATCCAAGCTCATGGCTGCGAATTTCTGTATTGACTGCATCCATCTCTTATGTGGCCTTCATTTTCTTCCTCTGTCTTCAACTTTCCTAAGCAGCTCTTGATCTGGACTGATTATGTCCATGGCATCCAAAATACCCACTGTGTAACTATGGAAAAAATATTCATTTTTTTCTAACAGAAATGCCAAGTAAAGGTGGCTTGCAGCTGAATTTTTTCCCCACACCTGTCCAACTTTGTAGATGCCTAACTGATTTGCAATTTGATAGGAGATTTCAGAGTCGGATCCTTCAAGGAGAGCCAACAGTTGCTGTTTTCTGCCACACTTGTAGTTGGGAACATGCGCCTGACTGGTCGAAAGCAGGTCTGTGACAGCATCAGAAGTCAGTCTAGTATTTTCATAGCAGTCATAGATGTTATAGCCCAGGGTGATGTTGGGCAAGATGCTGGGATTCTGGTTGATCTCCTGAATGGCAAACAAGAAGGAGAGGACCTTCCAGTAATCCGGGCTTCCTAACCTGGGAAAAAAGCAGATGTGTTATGTTAGTACCCCATCTGCAACAAAATTATATTTTCTCCACATGTTGCCTTGGGAGTTCTCATAGTTACATGCATTCATATATTTTGTGACCGTTCTTCTATGGATTTCTACATACTGACACTGAGCCCAAGGCAAAGCCAAAAGCAAAATGGCAATGGAGAGTCAGGAGACATCTGCACTGCTGACCATATTTTCTTCATGCTGGCTAGTTCCTCACAACTTCTACCTTTGTGTGATTAAAGAACCCCCTACCTGGCTGTCCATGTACTTTGTCTCATTGGGTGAACCATCTCAGGAACTTACTTTTTGTGTTTATTAGAGGCCGGCTTCCTGAATGTGTGTGGAAGGAACTCGACAGGCCTTGCAAAGATGGCCGTCGCAATGATGTAGTCTCCTGGCCTGTAGTAATTCTGGGGGTGAACCTCATCCCTGTGCCAGCTCCAGGGGCATCGGGCCCTCAGCATCCCACCGGAGGCCTCTAGGAGCAGCAGCGGCAGCAGCAGCAGCAGCAGCAAGAGCAGCATCATTCTGGCTCTTCCAGGCATGGCCTCTCTTCCCCAATGAGGAATGGTGAGAAGCAACATCAGCAGCCAAAGCCCCCTTGTGGAGTCAGGCTTCACTCGCTGTCCAGATCCTAACCCTGCACCAAGACCTCGCCACCTGTCCTCAAGCTTCTCCCAAGCAATGAGTGGAAGGAGAGGCATTTATGTGCCATTGACTTTGTGCCTGGACACAAGGCAGCACCTCCTGGGGATCTACAATCCCATGTTTACAATGCTGAACTCAAGGATGGTATTTTCAGGGAGGGGATCCCAAGAGTTTTAGCAGGAATACCAGTAAAGCATTTTGATTTCCAAAACTGTATGTTCAGGAAGGTGGGACACCTCTGCTACTTCCCAAACTCTCCAAATTGCTCTATGTCTGGGCCCAATTTAAGGTGCTGGTGGTAAATTATAAAGCCCTAAATGTCTTGGGACCAGGATACCTGAAGGAACATCTCCTTCTTTATATGCCCTCATGCCCCTTAAGATTGGCAGGAGTGGCCCTGCTCCAGGAAAACTTCCTGAAGGAGGTCAAGAGTTTTTCTACCCGGAGGAGGGCCTTCTCTGGCGCTGCCCTGATTGTGAAATCTGCTCTCCAGAGAGATTCGCCTGGGGTTGACTTTATTCTCTTTTTGATGCCAGGTAAAAACCTTGTTATTTACCCAACATTTTAAGCATTAAAGGATTTTAAATGGTTTAAATATTAACAGTCACATTTTTGTTTTGTTTTGTTTTGCTTGTGTTATGAATGAGGTAGAAGGAAGAGGTAGAAGCACACCACTGGAGAAAAATTGTTTTGGAGGACTCATGGATGCTGCTTCTTCAAATGAACCGGGATCGAGACACTTTCTTGTCTGTTGTGATGTTGCATATATTGTGGCACAGATAGTTTGTTAGTAGAGGGCACTGGGGTAGAGGAGGAGATTTTAGTCCATGTTGATAGCAAGGATGCGGAATATTGTCATGATGAGCTCCTGGAAGCCAAATCAGGGCTCCTGGATGGAAGGTCAGTGGGGGTGGCGTGAAGGCTTCTGGTCCCTGCGGTTACCACTGATGTGAAGGAATGCATTCTCTGGGCCCTGGGAGAAAAATTTAGCTTGCAGTGTAGGAGACTGGGGTCCAGGGTCACCAAGGTGGTTTTCTCTGGAGTACCCCTGTGGCATGTGATGGCACAACTCCACAGCACCGGAATGCAATGCATGGATGAGATGGTGGGGCAGGGAGGGGGCTTCCAATGTGTTAGGCCCTGGAGAACACCTTTGCTCTTGTGTTACTCCAAATGCTGTTGGGATTTTTCTTTGGTGTTTGCATTACGGGAACCAGAAACATTCTCATCAACATGCTTCCCAGTTCCCCTCAGCTTTCCCATGTGTTAGTTTTCAAAGTGGCTCTACCCAGCTGGGTGGAGCAGAACCCATCCTTCTTGCACAAGCCCAGTTTCTCCAAAACTATGGGGTGCAGGTTTCTCCCAAACCCTGTGCAGCTTGTCAATAGGGCTGACTTCTCAGTCTCCTACACTGGGTGATCCTTCATGGGAGCTGCAGTGGCTGGCTGCCATCCCTTCTTCCAGGGGGATAAGGCAGGCCTGAAAGCTTCTTCCATCCAGTTTACCTTCCTACCTCTTCCCCTCCTTCCTGTTTTGTGTTTACCTCATCCCTAGCTTACTTCTGAGTGACCTGCAGGGGAAGGCAGCTTCCACCCACTCTTGCTGCTGCTTCCCATCCAGGATTCCAGGTACATGTGACCTTTTTTGAGTATGACTCCCATCAACATGAGCTTACTCTCTCCTCTCCACCTCCTGGTCTTCAGTATCTATTTAGAAAGACAGAAGTACATTAGAAACAGAAGCATAGCAAGTCAGAAGGGCCCCCCTAGCCATTTAGTCTGATCCCTGGCACAAGCCGGTTCCACTCATATAAAAGTCAAGATGTGGGTGTCCAATCTTTCCCTGAATGCCATCACTTATGGGAGCTCCGCCACCACCCCTGGAAGTTCATTTCATACCCTAGTCATCCTAAGTGTCAGGAAATAATTCCTTCTTGTTCCATTTCCAGTATGAGGGATGGAATTTAAGGATGATGAACAAGGGGCTTTAACATAACAGCTGTTGAGGATCAATGAAAAAAGGTGTTCTGACGTATTTATAAGAATGTATTTGATGAGCGCTCTAGAGCAATAATGTCAGGTTCTCATTCTTCTCTTCTCAAGGTTGAATATGCCCAGTGCTCTGAATCTCTCCTCAAAGGGCAGGGTTTCCAAATCCTGGATCATTTTTGCTGCCCTCTTCTGAATGCTTTCTGGGTTGAGTACTGGGCTGAGCATGGGAGAAAGCTCAGGAATACTTGAAAGGACAGATGCTGAGAGAGCCTTCCGACTCCGCTCACCACGATATCTGCACAGCACACTCCCCATGGGAAAAACCTCCAATGGGGAATGTGTACTCGAGCAAGTCCCCGGGACTTCCTGCATCACACAGTATCTGAAATGTATGTGGCCTGCAAAAAGGCTTTGAATGATTCTCTAGGCCACTGCCCAGGTCCCCTACAGGGATCTCCAAGTACAGGCTGAGCAGGGAATCTTCCTGGCAGAGAAAGCTCTGCAACGATCCCTAGAATATACATGGAAAGCCTTGTGGGCCAGAAGATCCCCATTGCCCATGACATTAACGTTAACATGTGGATTTGGAACACACATGAATGACTGAAAATGTAGCACCTGGATATCTGAAGGATCTCCTATACATCTGTGAGTAACCTATGATCATCTGCTGAGCCCCAGAAGCCCTCTTTGAGAGAAGCTAGAAGAGTGGCCACCTGGGAAAGGCCCTTTGGAATGACAGTACCCCATTGTGCAATCTGCTCCCCAGAGTGGAACACCTGGTGTGACGTTTTCTCATTGTGGCACCTGGCTAAACCCTTAGATTTACCCAGTAATTTAAGAGCTGGGTCAGTGCCCCGTACTTTTTTTTTATAGTAATCCATAAACATATTTAAGTCTATGCACAGTCCCGTTCCTCTAGCCAATAATAAAAAGAATTCCAAGTTTGATAGAAGTCTGTATCCTCTTTCTCCTTCAGAGACAAAGTCAATCTGTTCATTTTGGCACAGTCCAGTCCAAAATCTTTTTAAAAATCACTTCGTCGGTAGATGGTTCTTCACTCCTCCAATGTTGGGCAAATGCAATCCTTGCCGCAGTAATTACATGTAGAATCAAATACATTGCTTGATCAATATCAAATAAGAAAACTTCAGATTTAAATATTAGAGGTTTTTGTACCATTCCCTCAAGCCATTTTTGTATTTTAACCCAGTATTTTTTGCCTTGTCACAAGTCCACCACATATGATAAAAAGTACTCGGTTTATGTTTGCATTTCCAACATCCATTTAACATATTTGGAAACATCTTAGCTAATCTATTAGGTGATAAATACCATCTATAAAACATTTTATACAAATTTCTTTATATGAGGTTGCTGATGTTACTTTAATATTTCTTTCCCACAGTTTTTGTCATTTCTGTAGTTCAATATTGTATCCAAAATTTGTGCCCACGTTATCATAGTATCCTTAACTTGTTCATCTTCCATTCTCCTACCCAAAAGGAAATTATACAATCTTTTAATCATTTTCTCATCTGATTTTAAGATCACTTGGCCAAATGTTGTTAACTCCTTACAAAACCCCACATTTTATTATCTTTAACATATCTCGATTGTATTTGAACCTTATGCCATCAAGAAATATTAATTCCCTTCCCTTGTAATTCTTGGTTCGGTTTCAATCTGCCATCATTATGTAGAGTATCATCATATGTCACAATCATATCAAAATTCAATGCATTTGGATATACAAGAGCTTCCATAGGCGAAAGCCATCTTGGTAATTTAGTGTACAGTTTTGTCCTTAGTTTTTTCCACACCAACATTAATGAATGTCTAAAATAATTGTTTAAAAAACAACCATGTGCCTTACACTTCTCATAACACATATAAGTGTGCCAACCCATTTGCAAATCAAGCCCTTCAAGATAGAGGATTCTCTTATTTCTCAAGGTTATCCATTATTTTAGCCACGGTAAGACAGATGCTTGATAATACAGCATCCAATCAGGAAGAACAAAACACCCATTCCCTTTGGCCTCCTGAAGCATTTTTAGATTAATCCTTGGTTTCTTCTTTTGCCATACAAATCTCAAAATTTGGGTGTTTAGATCATCAAAGAATTTTTTATCAATTTGTATGGGAATTGTTTGGAATAAAAATAAGAACTTTGGCATTAATTCATTTTAACTATTGCTATTCTTCCCAGCAAAGATATTTATTTATTTATTAAAACATTTCTATGCCACCCCATTCACTGAAGCCTTGGGGCGGCTCGCAACATAAAATAAAATACAAAAATAACAATATAAAAATAACAATATAAAATAAATAACAATATAAAATAAGATAGTTGCAAATTAGCCCATTTTTCCAGGTCACTCTTAATTTCCTTAAATAGTTTATCATAATTATCTTCTTTCAGTGTAGTACATTTAGCTGTAAGGAAAATTCCCAACTATTTAACCTTTTTAACAGTTTGAAGATATACTTGTTCCATCAGAGTTTTTCACTGCTCCAATGAGAGATTTTTCACTAACAATTTTGTCTTCTCTCTATTTATTTTCATCCCAGTAACTTCACCATATTCGTCTATCTTTTGTAGAAGTTTAGACATTGTCCCCAAGGGTTGCTTGAGGATAAAAACTAAGCCATCTGCAAATGCTTGCAGTTTATAGCTTTCATCTCTATTTCGAGCACCTTTAATATCCATACCTTCTCTAATATTTCTATTTAACACTTCTAAAATCAATATAAATTACAATGGTGATAAAGGACATCTTTGTCCTGTGCCCTTTTGAATATCTTTAGTATTTGTAAGTTCTCCATTAATATAATATAATATAATATAATATAATATAATATAATATATATTTGTGAGCCGCCCCGAGGCTTCAGCGAATGGGGTGGCATAGAAATTTTAAAAATAAATAAATAAATAAATAAAAATTGAAATAATCCTGGCAGTCTGTTTTTGATAAATGCTTAGTATTGCATTAATAAATTTTTCACCAAATTCCATTAGTGCTAGTTGGTGTTTCATGAATTGCCAGTTAACATTGTCAAAGGCCTTCTGTGCATCCAAAAACAATAGTGCCATTCGTTTTTCAGAGTGATCCTCATAATACTCTAAAATATCCAAAATAAATCTCATGTTGTTCCTCATTTGTCTTTTAGGTAAAAAGCCATTTTGATCTGGATGTATAAAGTCTGTTAAAAACTTCTTCAGTCTTTCTGCCATTACAGAAGCAGAAATTTTGTAATCCACATTTAAAAGTGATATAGGTCTATAATTCTGCATCTGTGTCAAGTCCGTATCTTCTTTCAGTATTAAGGTAATATTTGCCTCGGTCCAAGTACTCGGTATTTTAGCATCTGACAATACCGTGTTACATAAATCCTTAAAAGGCATAGACAGGATTCCTTCAAAAGCTTTGTAGAACTCTGCTGGTAGCCCATCCGGGCCTGGGGTTTTGTCATTCTTTTGTCTCTTTGGAATATACTCATTAACTTTCTCAATTGGAATTTCTTTATTCTGGTACAGCTTTACAAGAAAGTCTTCCAGTATTTTCTTAATAAATGTACTTTGTACCTGCAGTTGTCCTTCTCTATCCTTCAATTTATATATTAGTCTCTTTTCTCTTTCCTTCTTTAGTTTGTAAGCTAACCATCTCCCTAGTTTGTTAGCATTTTCAAAAATGTTCTGTTTAGTCAATTTCATTTGTTTGGTAAGTTCATTTGTGTCCCAGAGGTTCAGTTTGTGTTTTAGAATATTCATTTGTGTCATAAGGTCTTTTTTGGGTGGGTCTTTCTGAAGCTCCTGTTCAAGTTTCGCCAATTCCTCTACTAGTTTAGATCGTTCCTGCTTTCTCATTTTATTTATTTTTGCTGAGTATGTTATATTCAGACCTCTAACATAGGCTTTAGCTGTATCCCAAACATTTTGCAGAGGTTTCTTCAGCTTTATTAACTTGGAAAAAAATTCTATTTCCTTGTTTATTTCTTCTTTAAACTTTTTGTCTTTTAATAGAGATTTATTAAATACCCATCTGGGTGTTTTTGTTGTCCCTTTCAGTGTCATGGTTACAGGATTATGAACTGCCCATACATTAGTGTCTATTTCAGCTTCTAACAAGTCTGAGACTAAGTCTGGGGTTATCCAAATCATATCAATTCTGGGCCATGACCTATGTCTATTCAAGTAGAAAGTGTACTTAGCAGAAGTTGAATATTATTGTCTCCAGGCATCTGTCAGTCTAAATTCTTCAAATATATTAAAACAGGACTTTGTAAGTATCCTTCTACCTTTCTTCTCCTTAGTCTCACACTTATGGTCTATTTTTTTTAAATCTACGATTGTATTGAAGTCTCCCATTAGACACAAAGTTTGATAATCCATTTGTAAAAGCAGAGTATGTAGTTTTGACAGAATGCTTCCTGGGGATCATTTGGAGCATAGATTTCCACCAAAAGCACCTTTTTGAGTTTCATTGTGACTTCAACCAAGAGGATTCTACCATCTTCATCTGCTAAGATATATTTGGGATCTAATTTTTCCTTAATGTATAATGCTAAACCTCTTTTCTTTTGATATAAATAACTTTCCGAGCTTGGACATTCCAGAAGCTTACTATGTGGTTTCTTGATGTGTGTTTCTTGTAGACAAATTATATCTAGCTTCCATTTTTGAAGCTGAGAGAAGGTCCTTCTCCTCTTAGAGGGTGTGCTTGATCCATTTGCATTCAAAGAGAATAGTTCGATTCTTCCTTCCATTTTAGAAGCCATATTTATAAAATAAATGTTTATCTATTTATGTTTGTTTGTTTGTTTATTTATTTAATCAACTTATATGCCGCCCCATTGCATGAGCCTAGAGGCGGCTTACAATCATTAAAATCCAATATAAAATATAAAAATTCATCAATAAAAAAAATAAAAAAAAAAAAAAAAAAGAAATGAAGTGAAATAGAGGATCCAGCTTGGTCAATTTAAACCAACAAATAAACCGTTAACAGTTAAAATAGCATTTAAATAAAAAGGTCTTGGCTTGGTGCCGAAAAACAAATAAGGACGGCGCCAGGCGGACCTCTCTGGGGAGCACATTCCATAGGTTGGGCACCACTGCAGAGAAAGCCCTCCTCCGAGTACTCACCCTCCGAATATCCTTCACGGAGGGTTCCCAGAGAAGGGCCTCTGTCGGTGATCTCAGGGGGTGGGAGGGCATATATGGACGCAGGAGCTCCTTTAGGAAACCAGGGCCTAAGCTGTTCAGGGCTTTGTAGGTGATAACCAGAACCTTGAATTGGGTCCAGACTTCAATGGGGAGCCAGTGGAGCTGACGGAGGACTGGGGTTATATGAGAACAACGCCCAGTCCCTGTCACCAGCCTGGCAGCTCTATTTTGCACCAATTGAAGTATCTGGACCGTCTTCAAGGGCAGCCCCACATAGAATGCGTTACAGAAGTCTAATAGGGAAGTGACCAATGCATGTGTCACTGTTGCCAGGCAGTCGTACTCCAGGTAGTGACACAGCTGATGGATCAGCTGAAACTGAAGGAAAGCGTTCCTCGCCACCGCTGTCACTTGAGCTTCTGGGACGAGGAGCACTCCCAAGCTGCGGACCCTGTCCTTAAGAAGGAGTGCAACCCCATTCAGGACAAGGTCAAAGTCCCCTATCTCAAAGCCCGATCCACCTACCAACAGGACCTCCATCTTGTCTGGATTGAGCTTCAGTTTATTGGCCCTCATCCAACCCATTACCTTGGCCAGGCACCAGTTCAGTACAGCCACTGCCTCACCTGGATTGGTAGAGAATGAGAAGTAGAGCTGGGTATCATCAGCGTACTGATGATTCCGCAGCCCACACCTCCTGATGACCTCTCCCAGAGGTTTCACGTAGATGCTAAATGGGGGGGGGGGGGCAAGATGGAACCCTGCAGAACTCCATGGCATAGATGCCATGGTGCAGAGCCATAGTGCCCCAGCATTGCCTTCTGAAATCGGCCATTGAGATCGGAGTGGAACCACTGCAAAGCAGTGCCCCCAATTCCCAATCCTGCTAGCCTATCCAGAAGGTTACCATGGTCGATGGTATAGAAAGCCGCTGAGAGGTCCAGGAGCACCAACAGGGACACACTCCCCCTGTCCTTCTCCCTGCACAGGTCATCGTACAGGGCAACCAAGGCAGATTCAGTACCATACCCGGGTCTGAAGCTGGACTGAAATGGGTCCAGATAATCAGTTTCATCCAAGAGTGATTGGAGTTGTCCCGCCACCACCCGCTCTAACACCTTGCCCAGAAACGGGAAGTTTAGCCTTCACGCTTCTACCATTTCTCTTTTCTTTTTGTTCCGGTGTCTGTTCATTTTCTTGTTCATCTGTGGTCGTTATTTCTCCTTCTTCAGTGTGATAGATTGTTACATCCGTTGCTTCAGCATCTTTCCCTCCTTCTTTTTGTACAGCCGATTCTTCACCTTCAAATTAATGTCTAAATTTTTCATAGAACTCTTGAGCCTTGAAGATTGAATCCAACTTATATCTTATGGAGTTCCAAGTAAAAAAATATTCCTTCTGGTGTTAACAACCTAAACATAATTCCCTTCTTTGTCAGCTTCGTGCTGAGAAATAAGTATTTCTTTCATCCTTCTCTGATCTTCCATGGTATTTGTTTCAGAACAGTCACCTCAGGTTGCTCATCAACTCTTAAGGATTTATCATGTACAACCCTCAAAACATGATCTCTTAACATCTTCTTGCAAATTGAACATGAACTTCCCTGGGTAGTTTGTGTCTTCTGACATAGCTTAAATTAACTCTATAAACCAGGTCGATCTCTCTATCCATCTCTTCCTTTTCCAAGTCCAAAGCGCCTGCCAACATAGTGTTCATTAATTCCTTTAGGTTTTCATTGTTTCCCTCTGGTAGGTTCTGAAATCTTAGATAATTAGATGCCTTCTCCATCTCAAGTATAGCAACTGAATCCCATAATGACTTATTTGTTTGTGTTAATAATTGTATTTCTTTATCTGTCTCTCCAGACTTTTTAAAAACACCTTCAATTTTCTTATGGGCATCTTGGATCTTTTGCGTGTTTTGTTCCATTTTGAGTTGAACATCTTCCAGTTGCTTGCATACATCCCTGACATAGCTGTCCAACTTATCCAGTTTATCCATTCTTTCTCTTTGTTCCACAGCCAGATTCCTTTGTTCTAATGTCAATTTTTGTATAGAATTTTGCATACCCTCTTGAGATGTTGGCATAGATGTAGGGATGCTTGTATTGCCAAAAGTGTCATTTGTAAGTCTTTTTGGTATTTTTCCACATCTGCAGTTTTAGATTGGTGAGTTGGGCTTTGAGTAGCAGACGCAGGTGCTGAAGAAGAGGGATGTGTTTTTTTCATAGTGGTAATAATTTCACTGAATGGCTACGAGATGGCAGCAAAAAGTCCTCCAGAAAGAGAAAGAAAACAAGGAAAAAAAAGGGGGGTTTTTTGCACACAGTATATTTGCAAAAACTAAAATAGCCACAGGGTGGCAGTAGTGAGTGGTTTGTTGGTATGATGAAGCTCAAGGAACAGGAAAAGAGAAACAAAAAGTCTCCAAAGATGGCAAAAACAAAAGTAAACTTTCTAATAATTAATCTACAATAGATTCTGATTTAATCCTTCACCCATGGGGAGTTTAAAGGGTGAAAGGATCCTCATTTCCAAGTCTCAGATTTCCCGAGTCTCATTTAATCTCCCCTAGTTTTGTCACCACTTGAACTCTGCAGTTGGGGAGATTCCTTCCTCCATCAAGAGGGCTTTTCTTTCTTTTTATTCAAATTGGTACTTGCTTCAAAAGTTCTTCACGGGAAGTATTTTAAAAGGCTGAAATTCTCACCCAGGAGGACCAATGCACTTTGAGCTTTATTCCTCACTGTTGTTCCAGCATTGATGGCTTACAGGAGGAAGATGCAACCCCCTCTGTCCTGTTCAACTGAGAAAATCCCAAGTTTCTCCCTGCGGATAGGGAGCCACTGCTCCCCACCAGCCAGAAGTGTGCTCAGGCTTCTAATCCCAGCCCTGACAGGGCTTGGATGGGCCTCTCTTGGCCCATTGTTGAACAGATTCAGTGTGAAGAACAGAGCTCTGTTCTTTAAAGCCGCCTCACCATGACATCAGCAGGAAGTTGCAAATTTTACTGTTGTTTTGTTATCTTTCCAGAAAGTGTGCTGAGATGCCTGATCTATTCAGCGCAGCATATAGATATTTGAAATAAATACTAAATGTATAAACTGTGTTGCTTGGGTAGGTGCTTGACCACTTGGCTTGCTCACGTGTGCACTTTCCTTCATTCCTAGAGTAAAGCTCCAAAGGAGGCTCTTCCTTCTGGATCCCTTGAGGAGGTCAGAAGCTTTTGCTGTGCTCTAACACCTGTTGCTGGTGAGCAGGTACCTCAGAGACTTGCAAAACACTGAGGAAGCAGAAGGAACATTTACTCAGAAGGAAAGAAAGAACAGGTACAAACTCCCAATCAGATGTTGTCTGGGCAGCCAATATTCCTCTCATGCTCCCAGCCTGCCTCAATTTTTCTAAAGCAGTGAAAAGCACTCTCTGTCTTCAATCAGAACATGTTGTTTTATTATGATTTTTTATCAGGAAAACCAATCAACAATAAAAAATCCATAGAGAAAAACTAGGAAGATTAAGTAAGGTAAAAAACAAGGATAAACAAATAAGATATGTAACATACATGGGGATCTAACAATACAAGGACATAAATCAATTAAAAATTAATTAATAGTAATATCTTGCATAATTTAATAAAACCAGAAAGCTGCATCATTTAATGGTATAAAGCCTTAAAATCATCATTCAATATCAACCAATTATTGACCAATCAAAACCACAGTGGAACAAAAACATCCTAAGTTGCCCCCTAAAAGAAAGACAAGTGGATGCCAAGTGAACCTCCAGTGGGTTGAATGGCAGAGCTGGGGTGCTGTGCATGAAAAGGCCCACTTCCTTGCCTCCTCCCCACTCACTGTGTTTATGGGAGGAATGCAGAGGAGGGCTTCCGAGCAAGTCATCAGTGATCAGGCTGGTATGTTTGGAGAAAGGTACACCCTCAGATCATGTGGCCCCAAGACTTCTGGCTTGCCTTCTCCCCTCCTATTCTTCCATCAAGTGGAACTTCCGCCTGCACTGCATCCTGACAACTGGCAACACCTCCACATGGGGAGGGGCCTCTACATCTGACAGAGTATTCAGCTCTTGGCACACATCCTTGCCAGATCCAGAACCTGGCTCCCAGTTACACAGTGGCAGAGCGGTGCTCTCTTCAGCTGCAGCTTCTTCTCCTAGTGACGCCCATTACTGGGTCCTCTCCCTGTTCCCATGCGATGGTTGATAGTCACTTGCACCATTGATTTAAGATATGCAGATGATAAGGTACCACTGGATGGCATGGACAGGATATTTGGCAGGGCTTTCCTTCAAAGGCTTGCCATAGCTCAAAGAAGGCTTCATGGCTCATCACAACAGTAACAAACATCATTCAATGCCTGAATATAATATGAAAGAGAAATTGTAGCAGGCCTAGTGAAATTGTAGCAGCAAATGCCTTCTCTCAAACACGTCATCTCTACTGGATTGGAATGAAGCCTCCCTTTTCCAAGTTCAGAAAATTGCAAGAGGAAAAGTTCAATATTGTGGTGCTGGGTAGCCAGTCAAATTATGCTTCTACATGGGATTTCATCAAGAGATGCACCTTTATATTGAGTTCGGGCTTGCATGTGATAATGTAGCACTTTGGAAGAAAGATGCAGCCCAGCAGTCCAGCACTGGAGGCCAAGATGGAGAAGACCTGCACGGCCACCATGTACTTCCCTTTGGTGCTTAGGTAGGTGGGCACAAAAGATACCCAGACACTGCAGAAGACCAACATGCTGAAGGTGATCAGTTTGGTCTCATTGAAGGCCCCAGGCAGCTTTCTAGCCAGGAAAGCCACCATGAAGCACATGGCAGCCAGGAGGCCCATGTAGCTGAGGGCAGTGTAGAACATGGCCACAGAGCCTTCATTGCATTGCAGGATGATCTGATGTGGTTGGGAGTGCCTGTCTGAGTCAGGGAAGGGAGGAGAGGTGCCCAGCCAGATGCAGCAGATGGCAACCTGGATGCTGGAATAGAAAATGACAATCGAGTTTGACAAACCCTTCCCTAACCAGTTTCTGGCCCTGTTGCCTGGCTTGGTGGCCAAGAAAGCCAATACCACAGTGAATGTTTTGGCTAAGAGAGAAGAGATGGCACCTGAGAAGATGATGCTGAAGGCTGTTTGTCGAAGAAGGCAGGTCACCTTGCTGGGCTGGCCAATGAAGAGGAAGGGGGAAGAGAAGGAAAGCAGGAGGGCAACCAGAAGAATGTAGGAGAGGTCTTGGTTGTTGGCTTTGACTACAGGGGTGTCCTGGAATTTAATGAAGATTCCTAGTACAAGTACTGTGATTAGGGATAGTATGAGGGCCATGGAAACCAGGGAGAGGCCAAGAGCTCCTTCATAGGACAGGAAGGTGATCACCTTAGGGGTACATTGAGTTCGGTTCTTGTTTGGATGCTGATCATCTGGGCACATGGTGCAATGGTTGGCATCTGGAAAGAGAAAAAGAAACGTGTCCCTTTCATCCATAGCAATCTCTGCTCTTTATGTTTAGTGATGGATTTTAAGGTGGTAACCCCAGGAGCTGACATTGCTGTCCCACAGGGTCAATCAAAGTGGCTGGGCTTCCTCATTCACTCATGCCAACAACACATATTTAGTAATTCTTGTCTTTATACTCCAAAGTAAGCTATGGGGAATCCATGGTCCAAAACCTTCTTGCCTCCTTTAGAGGTTGGCTTACCCATCTTCCTCTGGAACATTCCCACTTCTCATAGCCAAGTTGTCATTTGCAGCCACACATGGGGATGCAGGTTGAAGTGCGCTTGACCAGGATCTCACATTTCCGGCTGTGTCTTTTTTGCAGACCTTGTACTCTGCCCATCTGTATGATGTCTGAGAGGTGAGCTCCAAGGGACATCCCTGGACAGAGACTTGCCTTTGGGCACCCAACCATATGGCTGAAGTGTTATGTTCAGAGAATCAAAGGAGAGTTGTCAGGGTTACCATGACTACCATGAGGTCCATCTCCTTGATTTTATGGTATATAAAGTTCCACCATCACATTATGAGTTATGGCAAATATGAAATGTAATGATCCTTTCAACTCTTAAAATCTGTTCAAGACTAAACTTCCCAGCAAGGTGGTCCCCTCAGCAATGGTGCCCCTTTAGGAGTCTTCTTCCCTGTGCCCTCAGGCAAAACCTCACTTGCCAGGAGCATGTTTTTCGTCACTGTGACGCAACCAGAAACTTCCATGCGAAGAACCCAATGGGGGCATCCAGAGGTTGCCAAAGCCACACCAGCACAACAGAGTTCTCCTCCCACAATGCAGGGCATTGTCCCTTGGGGGAACTGGGGAGATAGCTGTGGGTGGATGTGTAGCACAAGTGGAAGGAGTTAAGAGACACCCCTCTCAAGAGGTCCCAAGGGGTTGAGGAGGTCACAGCAAGAGAAAGAAATGTGTCCTGGACATACAGAATGAACATGCAGGTTTAAATCAGGCAAGGTGTGGAACTGGAGCAAGGGGTGGGGAAACATCGCACCAGGAGCCAGCTAAGGCAAACAAGACTCCTAATGTGCAGTGAACCAGTAGCAAACAGGGCTGCTGTCAAGGGGCTATGGTAGGTCCAGCATGCCACAGAGGAGCTTGGAATGTTGGCTGTTGCCAGCAGGAGGCTGGAGAAAAGGAACTGCAGCAGATTTCTACAATGAGCAGGATACTCTGCAAGCTGTATCATTCCTTAGCAAGATGTTCCAGACTGCCCAGTGCTTTGGAGGATTGCGCCTTCCTCCCCAGGTGCTGGACGTTCCTCCTTACCCACCTTCCTGAGTGGAGATGGTTCCTTCTGGGCAGGGAGCACAGCCATAGCAGCAAATGGGCTTTCCTTCCTGAACCACCTTGTAGAATCCTGGCTGGCAGCTCTCCACACACCTGGCCTTGGGCAGGGTCTGAGCACAAAAGCAAAAGCAAGGACCACCAGGAAAATGCGTTAGAGTTAATTCACAGGGGGAATGGAGACACATGTTTGGAATAGACAGGTTTGAACTTCTAGGACTCAAGCTGATCCTGCAAGTGTGTTGTGAAGATTGGACAAGTATCAAGTCCTCTTTTGCACACTAGAGTTTTTTCCCATGCTTGGAAAGTTTTCAAAGTAGTGAACACCAAAAGTCATGTGTACAGAAAATGTCGTTGACAACCTGGTTTCACTTGGACTGGTTCCCTCCCAGATGCCCACACTAATACTAAGTGTAAGGCTGATTAAGGGCAGAAAGAAAGTGGGCTGGGGTCTGAGATGCTGAGCCAGAGAAATCTGATGGATGCCCTCTCTCAATAGGCTTCTTCACACATCACTGTGCCTAAGTAAACCAAAACCCATGCCAACAAGTGCAGTGAACATCCATTCCCAAACACATTCATTTGATAGAACATGGAGTGGGAGGAAGGCCTGGTTTTCTTCACCTGGTTGAGCCATTTGGGCCACGTGATGGAGTCTTGGTCAATGATGCATTTTGGTCCAGGCAGCCCCAGACTTTGTATACTCCCAACTTTCACTCTTTCAACAGAGCTGTTGGGAAACTTCACCCAGTTGACAATGTCCAAGTCAGCTGCCAGGTCCCCCTTCTCATCCAAATGCACTCCATCCATGGAATGATTGTGAAACTGGGAACTTCTCAGGAAGGGGTGGAGCTAGTATGGGAGAGAAATTGCCAGCACTCAGGAAGATGAAGCCATCTTGCATTCTCCATTTTCTTCTGTTTGCTTAGGGCAAACACATTGAAGTGTCTGGTGTGTCTTTTCAAATGCACAAGCACCCTGATTTCCTCTCCAAATGCTCTTGGTCTGGTGCAGGAGCTTTGTAAGAAGAAACCTTCTGCTCCAACTATGCAAACCTGTTCTGGAACATTGGCCCTCAGGGAATGTGAGGCCAATTAATTTGCAGTTTTCAGCATGGAAGTGCTGATTTCTGAATACCAAAAAGAACTTCAATAAAAAATGAGATTTAGACAATGGAATGGGTGCAATTTGGGCAAGGAATAGTTCTAAATATGTGCATGGATACATTTCCTGGGCACACCTTGACAAATTGATGCGCTTCCTGGACTGCATGCAAAGTCAGAAGATTTGGTAATTCGTGCCCATCAGCTGAATACATGTTGATTGTCCTTGAATGTGGACCGTTGCTGAAACATGGATTATTATGGATAATCCTGTGGTCAGAACCCAGCTGAGATAACTTATGCAGATATTCTCTGTCATCTTCACCATGATATGATATTTCACTTAGCTTCAGAGGACATGATAATCTACATTTCAAGAGCACACCACAATTCAAGCATCAGTCACACACAACCTTTCTGCCTGTTCAAACTTGTCAAGACCAATTCAGTAATTGGCTGGATGAATCTGAGCAAAGGCCTTGACGACTCCTCACCTTGCCAGTATAGTGCCATGCAGAATGTCCTGAGTCATGTGTGGGGTGCCCTGCCTCAATAACTGCATCCTCCGAATCCAGAAAATGGCAGAAACAGAGAACTGTACAGTCAATGTGCTAGAGGGCTGGAATATCCTCACTTCAGTTCCTCATGGTCTCTGAACTTGTGAAATAAACGTTCATGCTCATCAGGAAGGTCTGTGATGCAAAAGCAAATACCTGCCATGGCTGAAGGCTTTTCATGTCCGGCCTGTGTCCATCCTCGATCCTCATCTTCTGGAATCTGGAGGAAAAAGCCACATCCAAAGCCTGGGCCACAGCCTGAATCGTGTTGTAGGAGAAGTAGCTGTCCAGAGAAAAAATTCTCTGCACGTCATGTCTGGACGGGGCCTCCCCTTTCTTGTTCTCTCTGCATCTTTTCCACCCTTCCACTGATACCACATGCTTTCCGTAGAAGCAATCAAATGAGTTCCTCACAAATGTCCTCATAGAAATGTAAAGGGGTGCAAAATCCTCATAGTATGGCCTTTTATTGCTCTTAAGAATGAAGGAAAAGAAACCAAGCATGTTTGGGAAATCTAGATCAGTATACACAAAATCCAGGGTAAAATCCCACATTGCTGTGGTGATCCAGACTTTTCCTACAATGGGTTTCCTATTTTTCAATTCTCCCTGCACAAGGGATATTCCATAAAGCAATGAACTTGTCTCTATACAATAAACAAAAACATGGATTTTTTCCAACTTCTGAAATGAAAGTTGACGAACCTCTACAGAATCCCTTTTCATTTCTGAGAAAGAGTAAGAAAAGGACACACAAATGCCATTCCTGAGGAACTCAGGTGTCAAGGTTCTCATAAACGTATTTCCATTATCAGTGTCTGAAGCAAAGAGCCCAACCATTGTCCACCTGAAATGCAGGAGGAGTTTGACGATCCCCACGTACTGAACCCCTTCTCTGGGGAGCATGTTGTAGAGAAAAGGGAACTTTGTTTGATCACTCAGGACCAGAGAATTGAAAGCATAAGAGACCTGGGGAAGAAAGGCAGAGTCTGAAGGATTGATTCAGAGAATCACATTTATTTTCTTCCTCGCATGAGGTCACAAATCTTAACAAGCAATTATCTTTGTGAAGCATTCCACTAGGAAGAAGCAACTCCCTCCCTCCCTCTTTGAAATATCAGATGTTTAGTCATCATAAGTATAAAGTACAGAAAATGGATGGCCCAAATAACTCGATCACTGGCGCGTCTCCTAACTTCCTTCCACAGTGGGAGAAAGTTCCCAATGATCATCATCCTTTGCCACCAGTAGGACTGTGCTCTGATCAAAGGGATGGACTAACAATGTTTGTTTCTTTGCCTCCTATGCCCCCTTTTTTTCTTATGAAGTCAAAGCAGTTTACATCATTCTCCTGCTGCTCTCAGTCTTATACCCACAACAACAAGAGTGTGAGGTAGGATGAACTGAGTGTCTCTGAATTTTCCAAATCACCCAGTGGGCTCCGAGGCCAAGCAGGAACTAGAGTCGGTCAGCTGGATCCCAGTCTCATGCTCTTAACCGCTACACTGCACTGGCTCCCAGAAGTTGCTGGCTTGGTTGCCCTTCCTGGTGTTCCCAAGTGCTCCTTAACTCTGAGCTCTGTGTAACTGAAAGCTATGATGCTGATGACATGATCTGTCATAAGGTCAGAATTTTCCCTTCAAAATAGACAACGTGGTCCTACTGATGTAGAACAGGATACATGTGTGTGGCATGACAGGAGCTTTAACCAAAATTAATGCTCTAGGTCCATTATTATTCTGTGCCATCATGTTATCTATGACTTCTGGGAACCCTGTGAATGGAAGACCTTCCAAATGTCCTGTCCATGTCAGCCTTGCACAGCACATCCAAGTTCAAGGCTGTGACTTTCTTTATGGATTCCATCCATCTATTATGTAGCCGTCTTTTTCTTCTTCTTTCTTTGGCTTTCCCTAGCAGCTCTTGATCTGGACTGACTGTTCATGACATGCAAAATACCTACTTGGTCTCTATGGAAAACTTGTTCGTTTTCCTAACAAAAATGCCAAGTAAATGTAGATTATAACTGAATTTCCCCACACCTGCCCAACTTTGTAGATTCCCAGCAGATTGGAAATTAGCACTGTGTTTTCAGAGTCTGATGCTTCCAGGACAGCTAGCAGTTGCTGTTTTCTGCCACACTTGTAGTTGGGAACATGCGCCTGACTTGTTGAAAGCAGGTCTGTGGCTGCATCAGCAGTCAGTCTAGCATTTTCATAGGTGTCATAGATGTTATAGCCCAGGGTGATGTTGGGGAAGAGCATGCGGTTCTGGTGAATCTCCTGAATTGCAAACAAGAAGGAGAGGACCTTCCAGTAGTCTGGCAAACCTACACTGGGAAAAAAGCAGATGTGTCATGTTAGTATCCCATCTGCAAATTTAATTTTTCTCCAGATGTTGCCTTAGGAAGTCCCATACTTGCATACATTCATATATTTAGTCAACATTCTCCTATTGTTTTCTACATGCTGACACAGAGCCCAAGGCAAAGCCAGAAGCACAATGCCAATAGAAAGTCAGGAGCCCTCTGCACTGCTGACCATATTTTCTTCCTGTGAGCTTGTTCCTCACAAATTCTGCCTTTGTGTGACTAAAAAACTCACATTCCTAGTTGTCCATCTCAGTGACTTACTTTGTGGGTTTACTAGAGGCAGGCTCCCTGAACGTGTGTGGAAGGAACTCAACTGGCCTTGCAAAGATGGCTGCAGCAATGATGTAGTCTCCTGTCCTGAAGTAATTCCGGGGGTGAACCACATCCCTGTGCCAGCTCCAGGGGCATCGGGACTTCAGCATCCCACAGGAGGCCTCTGGGAGCAGCAGCAGCAGGAAGAACAGCCTCATTCTGCCTCTTCTAGGCATGGCCTCCTTCTCTCTTCTCCACCATAAAATGAGGAGAAGCAGCGGCAGCAGCCAAAGCCCATTGCATAGCCAGGCTTCACTCACTGTCCAGACCCAAACCCTGCACCAAGGCCTCTCCACCTGTCCTGAAGCTTCTCCCAAGAAAATAATGGAAGGAGTGGCATTTATGTGCCTTTTGCTTTGTGCCTGGACACAAGGCAGCACCTCTTGGGGCTCCACAATCCCATGTTTACAACACTGAACTCAAGGATAGTTTTTTCATGGAAGGAATCCCAAGAGTTTCAGCAGGAATACCAGTAAAGCATTATGATTTCCAGTTGGAAAAGGTCAGTTTACATTCCATTTCCAAAGAAAGGCAATGCCAAAGAATGCTCTAACTACCTTGCCATTGTACTCATTCCACATGCTAGCAAAGTTTTGCTCAAAACCCTACAAGCTAGGCTGCAGCAGTATGTGGACCCAGAACTACCAGAAGTACAGGCAGGATTTCGAAGAGGGAGAGGAACTAGAGATCAAATTGCCAACATACGCTAGATCATGGAGAAAGCTAGGGAGTTCCAGAAAAACATCTGCTTCATTGATTATGCTAAAGTCTTTCATTGTGTGGATTAGAACAAATTTTGGCAAGTTGTTAAAGAGATGGGAGTACCAGACCATCGTACTTGTCTCATGAGAAATCTATATGCAGGTCAAGCAGCAACAGTGAGAACTGGGTACGGAACCACTGATTGGTTCAAAATTGAGAAAGGAGTTTGGCAATACTGTATACTGTCACCCTGCCTATTTAACTTATATATAGAGCACATCATGGGAAAGGCAGGGCTAGATGTATCACAAGTTGGAATTAAGATTGCCAGGAGAAATATCAATAACCTCAGATATGCAAATGGTACCACTCTAATAGCAGAAAGTGAAGAGGAACTAAAGAGCCTCTTGATGAGGGTGAAAGAGGAGAGTGCAAAACTTAGCTTGAAACTCAGCATTAAGAAAAATATGATCATGGCATCCAGACCTCTCACTTCCTGGCAAATAGATGGGGAAGAAATGGAGGTAGTGACAGGTTATATTTTTCTGGGCTCCAAGGTCACCGCAGATGGGGACTGTAGCCTAGAAATTAAATTATGTTTGCTCCTTGGTAGGAAAGCTATGGCAAATCTAGACAGCATACTAAAATGCAAGGACATTCCCCTGCCAAGGCTATGGTTTTCCCAGTTGCAATGTATGGCTGTGAAAGCTAGACCATAAGGAAGGTTGAGCGCCGAAGAATTGAGACTTTTGGATTGTGGTGCTGGAGAAGACCCCTGCGAGTCCCTTGGACTGCAAGGAGATCAAAGCAGTCAGTCTTAGAGGAGATCAACACTGACTACTCTTTACATTGGTTGATCCTTCATGGGAGCTGCAGAGGCTGGCTGTCATTCATTCTTCCAGGGAGATGAGGCAGGCCTGAAACCTGCTTACATCCAGTTTAGCTTTCTTCTTTCTCCTTCTTATGTTGTGTTTCCCACATACCTAGCTTACTTCTGAGTGACCTGCAGGGGAAGGCAGCTTCCAGCACCTTCCAGCATCCGTGGGTTCTGCTTTCCATCCCTGACTCCAGATACATGCAACTTTCTTTGTGTATGGCTCCGATGAAGATGAACTCCCTCTCTCCTCTTCACCCTCTCGCCTTAAGTAAGAAAGACAATTAGAAGTACTTTAGAAACATAGCAAGTCAGAAGGGTCCCTCCAAGCCATCTAGTTTGACCCCTGGCACAAGCCTGCTCCACTCTTATAATACCCAAGATGTGGGTGTCCAATCTTTCCTTGAATGTCCTTACTGACGGGAACTCTCCTGAAAGCTCATTTCATATCCTATGTGTCCTAAGTGTGTGAAATAATTCCTTCTTGCTGCATTTCCAGTGTGAGAGAGGGAATTTACAGAAGGTGAACATTGGACTTTAACAGACCAGCTTTGGATGATCAATGAATAAAGAGTACTCACATATTTATAAGAATGTATTGGATGAGACCTCTAGAGCAACCGTGTACAATAAATTTCAAGAGATAGAACAGACTGGCTGGAAATAAGTTCACAAAGTCATTGCCTATTTCCATCAGGAAAAGGTTCATAGAATCATAGAATATTAGAGTTGGAAGGGGCTATGAAGGCCATAGTGTCCAACCCTCTGTTGTTGCAGGACACCGTTACTCCATCCCACTCAGATGGGCACCCAGCTTCATTTTGAATGTCTCTATTGTGGGAGAGGTTGCCACCTCTCTAGGCAGCTGGTTCCTCTGTCGAATTGCTCTGACCATAAGGAAGTTTTTCCTGATGTCTAGTCTGAATCTGAGATGTTGCACGTTCATCCTTCTAACTCATAACGCTGTCATCTCCACAAGGTGGAATAATTGCCCCTTTGTCATCCAGTCTGAGATCCAGGAATGGGATATAGTTTTCTCCAGCAAAGAAGGTCTGCAATCACCTTCCGCTGCACATGCAGCGTCTTGTGAATTGGTTGATGCTCCAGTGCAGAATTGGAGCGTTCACTTTTAGAGAATTAAATCAAACAAGATTATTTTCATTCATTGATTTGCTGGTCTCTTCTGAGTTTGGCTGTTCCGCTTGACAACCAGGCAGCCCAAAGGATGAATCATGGCCAGTGCAGAAGGCCAGACTCATAAAATTTCATAGCAACAAATCAACCATTTTGTTGATTATCAATGGCTACATATAAATTGATGTGCAAAACAAAAATAAGTATTGACTTTAATATTCCATTAACATTCGGACAGAGTTCCATTGGTGCTTTTTCGGTAGGGAGTCCTCTTTCTTTGGCTGAAACCATGCAAGGAAAGGTCACCTCTCCAATTACTATTTTTGACTGAATATCACCTTTATGGTGATCCGCATTAAATGGGAGAATTGGAATGTGGATCAGGAACAAAGAAATCCTCATGCTTAACACTCATGTCTTTTAATGGGGGCACAGAAAAGATGAATGGGACATGATATTCAAACATTTGTGAGAGATGCCTCCATTAATGATGTTGCCTCCTGGGTGGTCGTAATTTGAAGATCCCTTCGGATGTTTCCTTAGAGAGAGGGGACACGTTATATTCATCATCTGACAGGCTGCCTGAGCCAGCAGCAGGAGGAGAAGCAGCAGTGCAACGAGGATAATTCTGGATGTGCTCATCCAACCATCTTCATCGCTGCTCATCTCATCCCCAAATCTGCTTGATCAATACAAGGTTGCCGTGTCTTTCCAGCAACAGTGATTTCTCAGGCATGAGGGAATGCTCTTCAAGTCCATGGCAAACCCACTTCTATACCTCCCCAAAAGAAAATGTTGCTGGGAGGTTCATGGTGGTATTAGTCACTTGCTGAGTAACCTTCCTTGGATGTTACTTCAGAGCAGCTTTCCAGCTGACCCCAATTTCTTTTTCTGACTTCCAGGAATAGGAACATAGAAACAGAACGAGTCAGAAGGGGCCTCCTGGACCATCTAGCCTGACCCCCATTTCCAGCCAGCTCCACTCATGACAAGAATGGCTTAAGTGAAGTTCAGTTTCCTTTCTCCTCCCCTCCTTCCTGGCTTGTGTTTCCCAGGCAATGCCTGAATGGGAAGCCAACCTAACACATGAATGTGCATACAGTGGTTGCCTCATGCACCTCCGCACAAAACAGGCAGTGTGAGTGGCACAGCTCAACATTTCCTGCAACGCTTCCAGGAGGCAAGAGGCCTCCACTTCGAATGGGAGCCCTCCAGGAACAGCCAACATATCTGGCACAAGGGGAATAAAAAAATAAAATGATTTAATATTTGCCTGCCTGCCTGCCTGCCTGCCTGCCAGCTCCCTCCCTCCCTCCCTCCCGTTTCTACTGTCCTATAGCTCACAGGGCTCTCTGGGAGCTTTACAAACAACCACAGTAAGAAATCAATTATGGCAGCCATTTCTGTGGGATGGAGGAATGTTCTTATGTGCCATCAACTCATCTGGGACTTCACACTAAACTTTGAATGAGCCATTGCCCTCCAAAATTTCCTATCCTTCACAGCCCCTCTCACATCTTACAAGCTCAAGGCTGTGGCTTCTCTTCCGGAATCAATCCATCTCCTATTTGATCTTCATTCACATCTGCTTTTGACTTTCCTTTGAAGTTAAAAATGAGACAAGGGAAGAATGTGCTCCAGCCAAATTATCCCAAGAAGCTGGATGCTCTTCCTCAATAAGTGGACAGATGACCTGGTTACCTGAGATGTGCTGTATGAGCCTGGGGTTGATCAAAGAAGCCCCAGGCTTGAATGTACAAGGTCTGAGCATGGCTGTCAAAGGCAGGAATCCTTGGAAGATGCTGATTGCTATGGGTGACCCTGATGGGCCTCAGGCATGTCCCCCTTTTCGCTCTTCAGCCCTTCCCTTGAGCTCTTGGAACAAGGATGACCAAGTGATGCTCTTGAGATACACATCCCAGCTGGAGACACTGGCAGCTCCCACCAAGTGTAAGCTAGTTTTTCAAGACTCTTGCGCCAGGATGGTGCTTTAGCCATGGGGGGCCACTGTGTCTTCCATGGCCTTTCTGAGTAGTACCCTTCTGCCTGTGACCGGGCATCGTAGCTCTGGGAATTGTGGGCACTGCCAAACTCCTTTGGTATCTCAAAAAATTCCAGCAGCCCCTGTAGCCTCCACCCTCCCATGCCCACACACCCTATTTTTTCCTCCATTGTGTGCTCCCAGGAGCACTGAATGCCACTGAACAAGATCTGGGAGCTGCTGGCATAGGGGAATCTGCAGAGCCCCACAGAATGGCAGTGGCTCATTGCCCTGCTGGATGCTGCCCAGCCTGCACAGGATTCTTCCTTGTGGAAGGGACAGTGGGGTTAAGTGGGGATTCCTGGAGCCAAGTCTGCTCTGATCTTCCAAAGATCCCCCTGACGTAGCGGCAAATGCTTAGTAAAGATTGTCTATCCAAAGGAGGGTTGCAACTGGGTCTGCTTCTTGCAAAATACAACAAACCAATATAGAGAACTCTGACTCTGAATCTGAAGGGGAGGAAGTGGTGGGGTTAGAATAAGTCCTCATACCCATCAATCAGTGATCTGAGACATTGAGAAGAATGGAGAGCTGCAGCTTCACTTGCCCTGGATCATTTCCCAGCTAGAGGAGGCATGGGGTGAGGAGGGCTACTTTGTGGAGAGGGGAGTGTTTGGAGGACAGAGAGAGGACAATTCCTGTGTTTTTGCTCCCAGGGATCAGAAAAGTTCACCTGATCTACACAGCCTCTGGACTCCACAGGAACATGAGAACATAAGCAAAGCCATGCCAGATCTGTCCCTTGGTCCACCCAGTCCAGCACTCCAGTGTCTTGGGGGCAAACCAGGTGTCTGCAGGATGCCTCAAGCAGGATGGGGACAGGATGGGGACAGGATGGGGACAGGAGAGGATACAGAGCAGATCATCTGGTTGCTGGTAGCCAGAGGCAGATGAAGAGTTATAAGTATTCAGGGATACCCTTCCTTGAATCAGAAGAATCCACCTTGAAGATGAAGATTTGTGTGCAATAATAACTCTGGCTCCTAGGTCAGTCTTAAGTGAGGTCTTTGTAGGCACCATGGTTCGAAGTGCCTAGATCAGCATAAAGGAGCAGTCTCTAGTGACTCCTGGAGAACACAAATGTCTTCTGAGAATACCATCCTTTCTCCTCAAGGTATTTTCTGTAAAGTGTACCCAATGTAGAGCACCAGTTGGCATCTGTAGCTCTGGAAATGGAGGGGAGATAATCGATGTGGGCTGAAGGACCATGTGACAGATATTGTATGGAACCGATCCTCACTTTAAAGCCTTAACGGTGTCTCCTTGCCTGTCTGCTCACATGAGCCCCTTCTTGTTTCTCTTCAGCCATGGGTGTGGGACTCATCTTTCCTTTTTTTCTAGGAAGAGGGAGGGGGGGTGAGAGGATGCAGGACGGGCAGCAATCAAAGGATATTGGGGACAGGTTATCAAGAATGTTGGGCAGAGGAGTGAAATGAAGAAAGTTGTTCTGTCTCTTCTCCTAACACACTTTTAGAACCACCCAGAAATGGATGAACATAACAGAGGGAGCTTGGTCCAAGGGATCCTTAATTCTTGGAGACCCGACAAGCCTGATTTGGAGAATGACAACGTTCTCAGTGTAGCTGAATGGGAGAAAGAACACTCAGATTCACAAGCTCTTTATTGGCAGAAACATGGGGAAATCATTATAAGCATGAGTAACAAATAAAAAAGAAGGAGTTAAAGAAATCTAACAGGTTCTAATGTTGTGGTTTTTCCAATCAGAGATGCAGAATTCCTTAAGACAAAGCATGAGCTGGCTATGTATTTTTACACTGCAAGGGAAGAGCAGGTGCCGATCCAGTGGCTTTCAACATCATGCCAAGGCAGTTGTGGAGCTAGCATTATCTGAAAAGCAGGTGAAGCATTAGCATGAGGATTTATGTGGACTTTCCCAGAATTGCCCCCTCTATCACTAGCTCCACTATGTTGGTCCGAATAAGTACTGTTCCTTCCCTTCTCTTCCCAAAAAGGATCTTCCCATTTCATGGAATGGTGGTCAACCTCAGTTGAACTGTGTGTGGGTTATGAGATCTTGTGCTCAGGGGGGAATCTATTTGAACTTTGGCAACACAACCTGTTTCTGCAAAGCAGGAATGATGCATCTTTTGCCAAGTTTGCATGACATGGCTAACAAAAACAGATTAATAGTGTCGCATTCCTATTTTGCCCTGGTCCCAAGTTTACAAATTTGGAAGGAAAATCCTTTTACCAAACGCAAATCCTAACAATGGGGGAGAGTAAAAGATAACAGCCATTGAATGTGAGAGTACAATGCAAGAGAGCAACCACATTGATTCCTAAGATGCTAAAAGGTCTTCTGTGGTCCTTTTGCAAAGATGAAATGAAGCCTCTTTTCCCAAGTGAAGAAAGAACCAAAAGAAAAGCAGATTCCTGGGGCACGGGTGAAACATAAAGCAAATTTATACTTTAGTTTTCATCATGAGATGTTCCTTTGTATTCAGATCAGGTCGTAGGATAATAATGTAGCACTTGGGAAGGAAAATGCAGCCCAACAGCCCAACACTGGAGGCCAAGATGGAAAAGACCTGCACAGCCACCATGTATTTCCCCTTGGTGCTTAGGTATGTGGGCACAAAGGACACCCAGATGCTGCAGAAGACTAGCATGCTGAAGGTGATCAGCTTGGCCTCATTGAAGGCCCCAGGCAGCTTCCTGGCAAGGAAAGCCACTGTGAAGCAAACGGCAGCCAAGAAGCCCATGTAACCGAGGGCAGTGTAGAACATGGTCACAGAGCCTTCGTTGCATTGCAGGATGATCTGATCAAGTTGAGCGTGCATGTCAGTGTCAGGAAAGGGAGGAGACGTTCCCAGCCAGATGAAGCAGATGACAACTTGGATGCTGGAATACACAATGACGATGGAATTGGCCAAAGTCTTCCCCAACCAGTTTCTTGCCCTGTTGCCTGGCTTGGTGGCCAAGAAGGCCAATACCACGGTAATTGTTTTGGCTAAGAGAGAAGAGACAGCAACTGAGAAGATGATGCTGAAGGCTTTTTGTCGGAGAAGGCAGGTCAGTTTCCTGGGCAGTCCAATGAAGAGGAAGGAGGAGGAGAAGGAAAGCAGGAGGGCAATCAGAAGAATGTAGGAGAGATTCCGGTTGTTGGCTTTGACGACTGGGGATTCTTGAAATTTAATGAAGATTCCTAACACAAGTCCTGTGGATAAGGATAGTATGAGGGCCATGGAAGCCAGGATGATCCCAAGAGATTCTTTATAGGACAGAAAGGTAATCCTCTTGGGGATACATTGGGTTCGGTTTTTGCTTGGATGCTGATCATCTGGACACCTGGTGCAATGGTCAGCATCTGTAAACAGAAAGAGAAACATCTCCCTTTCATCCTTTGCAACCTGTGTTCTGTACACTCAATCAAGGATTTTGAGCCAAGAACCCTGGGATTACACACTGCTTTCCGACAAGCCCATTCAGAGTTGCTATGCTTCTTTCTTCTCTCATACCAGTGATTCCTGTGTTTCGAATTCAAAGATGGCTATGGGGAATCCCTGGTCCTCAGAGCTTTCCTGTGCTATTTTAGGTGTTTTACTTAGCTATTTCCCACTGGAATATTCCCTTTGGTTATAGCCAATGTGTCATTTGAAGCCAGGTGCTCACAATACTGGCTATGTCTCTTTGGTCAGGCATATTTTATTTATTTATTTAAACTTAAATATGCCGTCCCTTATGCATGGCATCTCAGGACAGCTTACAATCATTAAAATCAAAACACAGTAAAACAAGCCATATCAATATAATATAGAACAAATAACCAAGACATATATATTAAATAAAAAGTGACTGTTGAACATTACAATGCTAGTTTTTAAATTAACTATTCTCTGCCTATCAGAATACTGTGTGGTAGGTGAACTCTAAGGCACATACCTGCACAGAGGCTTCTCACTGGGCACTCTGCAGTGTGACTGAAATGGTGTATTCAGAGAATCAGAGAAGAGGAGAGTTGGAAAGACCCAAAAGGCCATGCAGTCCAATGCCCTGCTGCTGCAGGATACCATCTTGTGCCATCCCATTCACATGACTGCCCAGATACTGCCCAGATGCATTATTTGCAGTCATATGGTGGATGGAGCAGACAAAGCAATGGAACCAAGTGAACAAGCCACGTGAAGTTTGTGATTTGGAAACATAGAAACATTGAAACAAAGTGAGTCAGAAGAGGCCTCCTGGACCATCTAGTGTGACTCCTGACTCCAACCAGCTCACTCATATAATCCCCAGCATGGGGTTGTCCAAACATTATTGTACAGTATAAACAGAGGCATAACAGTTGGGAACAGAGAGGGATTATTGCTTGCTCCTTGCTCCAGCAATGGTGCCTCTGAATGGTGGACAATGCAGGATGAAGCAAGGGAGGTTCTCCTTCACACAGGCACTCTGAAAACATGCCATTTGCTAGCAAAGGTTATCCTGAAGTGAAAAATCATGGATGCATTGAATGATCTCTCTTTGTATGTTCTTATTTAAATTTGTGGATACATTCACATATCAGAAAGGCCACAACAATTCTGCTAATCTTCCTGCAAAGGAGAAGAAACCTTTGCAAGAATTTGGTGTCATGCAGTTTTCATGCTTAATTTAGTGGGATAAACATTGCAGTAGGAATCATGGAGGAAAGAATGTGCTGTAAAGGTACTGACAACACTCTGCCTCACCCACCAAAAGTAGAGGAAATCTTCCAACATTCCTTTTGGAGACCCACTTTGTGAAACTGCTTTTGGATAGTTCAAGGAAGGTAGAAATGCCTCCACATGAGAAGAAATCACATGAGCTTGGAGACCCACTTTGTCAAGCCATTGTGTTGGATGAACGAGAGTGCCAACAGGTCCAGTGTTGTAAGAAGCCCCATGAAGTGTGTGATTCATTGCGCAACAAAAATAAAGGCATAATATTTGGGGGGCAAGGAGGAACCATGCCCTGCTCCTTGGTCCACCCACGGTGCCTCTGAAGAGCGGAGAAATCTGGATGGAGGAAGGGAGGTGCTTCATCACATCTCCCACCCAGATCCACTTGCCAAATTGAAGTTTGTTGGTCACACTAAAAACCAGTTGTGGATATTGCAAGAAAGGATTGAATTACACATATGGCCTAGAGAAGAACTTTGCTTAATGACTGAGTACAGGCTATGTGCAAACCCATTGCAGGCTGCCACCCGGAGTGGGCTTTCAGAAGAGGGCAACCCACTTCTCCATGTGCCTTGAATTGGTGAAACATCTACCCTGCCTCCATGGGGCTTTTTCAAAAGCTTGTTTGACCTTCTCTGCTCCCTCCCATATAACATTGGTTCCTGAGGTCATCCTATGATGCTGATTACTGAGTGATTCTCTCTGGCCCAAAAAAGACAGTCACTCTCCATTCAGCAGATTCTTAAACTATGGCATTCTCTTCCTTAAGTTGAAGCATGAACCACAAATCGAGAAGACTTGAAGAAATTGCTAGAACAATTCATGCAGATGCCAGCTTCCAAGGTCTGTGAGCCCTCCAGAGCAGAGGAGGTAGGCTGCTGTGTTCCAGTGGCTCAGAAGATGGGAGTGCTGTGGCACTTATGCCATATAATGATCCCTTTAACTCTTCCAATCTGCTGAAGATAATCGTTCCCAGCTAGGAACCCTCCACGGCAATGCCTCCCCTTTCACTGCCCCCCACTGTGTACTCAGCGCAAACCCCAGAAGCTCACTTTTGGACACAGTGACCCACAAAGCAATGTCCCTGAGAAGAGCTCCAGTGGCATCACTCACAGATTTCCAAAACCCCTCTTGCACCACAGGGTTCTCCTCCCAGAACCCAGGTTGCTGACTCTTGTGTGAACTGGGAAGACAGTTGTGTGTGGCTAGGGGGTGTCCCTTGCTTGACTGCCCCTGAGCTGGAGCAGAGGTCTCAAGGGGATGAGGAGGGTACGGGGCAAGAGGAACAGGTCACCTTGCAGAATTCAAGGTTCAGTAGTAGAAGGAATGGGTCCTGAATCTATGGAAAGAACAGGCAGATTTCAAGCAGGCAAGGGGCGGAATTGGAACAGGGGGTGGGGAAGCATTCCTCCGGGAGCCAGCTAAGGAAAATGATGCTCCTAATGTGCAGTGGACCTGTAGCAAGCAAGGTTGCAGATGTGATGGTGGGACACATTATTATGGGAGGCAGGGCATGCCACAAAGGAACTTGGAATATATGCTGTTGGTGAGTGGAGGACTGGAGAAAGGGTTACAGGAACAATGGTCTACACAGAGTAGGATTCTTTGCAGGCACCCCTTTGTCCCAGCCCGCACCCCACATGGCAGGAGCATGCTTTTGGACCCGTTGACTGCGATGGCAAAGAGCCCCATGGTGTCAAAGAAAGGTTCCCAAAGCCCCTCTTGCTCCACCAAGTTCTCCTCCCACAACGCAGGGTATTGGCCCTGGGGGAACTGAGGAGACACTTGTGGGTAGCAGCAATGGAGGGAATCAGGGGAAATCCCATGCAAGACTTCCCCTTCAGCTGGAGCAGATGTCTCAAGTGGTTGAGAAGGATAATGGGGCAAGGGACACAGGTCACATTGCAGAACTCAAGGCACAACAGAAAGTGTTCCTAGATATAAAGTGGTGGGGAGAGGCAGAATTTAAGCAGGCAAGGGACTGAATGGGAGCAGTGGGTGGGGGAACATTCCCACCAGGAGCCAGCTAAGACAAATGGTGCTCCATATGTGAAGTGGACCAGTAGCAAAACAGAGGGCAAGGAATTATGGGAGGCAGAGCATGCCACTAAGGTCCTTGGGATATGTGCAGTTGCCAGAAGGAAGACTGGAGAAAGAGGACTGGAACACTGCACTCTCCATGGTAGGATTGTGTGTAGGGTCGATCATTTCATAGCAAGATATTCCAGTGTTTTGGAGGCTGGATTTCCCTCCATCATAGCCTTGGTTGTAATGGGAGGCCCTTAAATACTGACGAGGAAGGCCTTGACAGTTGTAGATGGCCAACAAATACATGTATATATATATATAAGTAAGCAAGTAAATAAATAAAGAACCCACCTTCCTTAGAGGAGATAGTCCCTTCTGGGCAGGGAGTGCAGTCATAGCAGCAAACGGGCTTTTCTTCCTGAACCACCTTGAAGAATCCAGGGCGGCAGCTTTCCACACACCTTGCATGTGGCAGGGGCTGAGTACAAAAACAAGGACAAACTGGAAAATACATTAGAGCTACCTGACTGGAGGAAAGGTTCGGCGACATTGGAAAAAGCATGATTCTGCGACTAGGGTTCTGAAGTTCAGCCTGGAATCTCTCTCTTTTGTGGTCACTAGACTTCATCCCCATGCTTGAAAAGTATGCAAAGAAGCAAACGTAAACAAGTGACAACTAGGGTTGTGCCATTTGGGTTGGAATCTCACCCCATCTATGCAAAGAAGCAAAGATGCACAAGATATGTGTGCAGAAGCCTGTGTCTGGTCTCTTGGATTCTCCTGGACTTGCTTGCTCCCAGACACCCACACAAACATTTGGTGCAAAGCAGATTTAAGGAATAGAGCAAGTGGGCTGGAGTCTGGGAAGCTGAGCCAGAGAAATATGAGGGATTCCCCCCTCCCAAGCTGAATTCAAAGCACATTCCTGCTTATAAATAAACCTAAGCCAATGCAACTGTGTCCAATGTGCATTCTTTCCCAAATAAGTGCATCTGAGAGAACAAGGAGTGAGAGGTTTTTCTCACCTTGTTGAGCCATTTGGGCCACTTGATGGCATCTTGGTCAATGGTGCATTTGCGTCCAGACGACCCCTGTCTTTCTATGCTCCCAACTTTCACTCTTATGACAGAACTGTTGGGAAACTTCACCCAGTTGACAATGTCCAAGTCAGCTGCCAGGTCCCCTTTCTCATCCAAATACACTCCATCCATGGACCGATTGTGAAACTGGGGGCTTCTCAGGAAGGGGTGGAGCTGGAATGGGAGAGAAAGAGCCAGAAAGTTGGCAAGAGGTTGGCAAGAAGCCTTCTGCTATACGTATGCGTACCTATTCTGGCATGTGGACCAGGTCCTACCCTCAGAGATTGCTATCCCTGTCACTTCTACAGGAGAGATCTCAAAATTCCTTAAGTAGAACCGAGTGGTCAGGCTGGACAGACTTACCTGTCATTTCCTTTAATTGCAAGTTCACAGTGGTTTGTACATCTGGCCTAATGGTGGGGGAGAATCTGAGTATCTTGCCTGAATATCAGGCATTAGATTGTGCAGCTCAATTGAAGCAATGTTTTCTGAACAGAAGGGTAGTCCAGCGATGGTGAGTGTCATCAATAACTTGAATTCAAAATGTGATTCAGGGGATGGGATTCATTTTGGACAATGAAAAGTTCTGACCATGAAAAAGTAAACAGCTCATGTGCCCTACTGGACGAAGAGATGGGACTTCTGCACTACATGCATAGTCAAATGATGTAATGACCATTCTCAAAGAATGAGTAGAGGTTGAATGCGAATTATCATTAACTGTGCACCATTGTTGAAACATGGATTATCAGGGATTATCATGTAGTTTCAACCCAACTGAGATAATGCACAAAGAAACACTGTAGCTTTCACCATGGTTTCATATGGCACACAGCTTCGGACAGGCTACATTTCAACAACAAGCAATTCGAGCATTAGCCACAAAGATCCCGTGTGGGCTATGCAATGTTGTCAAAGCCAAATGAATCAACTAAGTAGAGGGACCTCAGCAATGACCCTGATGACTCTGCAGCCTGCTAGTGTGGTCTCATTCAGGATGTCTTGAGCCAAGTGTGGCAAGCCCTGTGAGGAGTGCATCCTCAGAATCAGTGAAAGGGAGAAACAGAGCGATGCTCAGACATGAAATGCCAGATGGCTGGAATACCTGTGTAGGCATGCAAACTCTTGTCTCAGTTTCTTGTAGTCCCTGACTGGTGTAATTCTGTTTATGTCCATCAGGAAGATCTGAAATGGAAAAGCGACTACCTGCCATGGCTGAAGGCTTTGCACGTCTGGCCTGCGTCCACCCTCAACCATCATCTTCTTGAATCTGGAGGAAAAAGCAGCATCCAAGGCCCGGGCCACAGCCTGGATAGTGTTGTAGGAGAAGTAGCTGTCCAGAGAGAGAATTCTCTGCCCCTCGTCCTTGGGAAGCACAGCCGTGTTTCCTTTCTCTCTGCATTTTTTCCATCCTTTCACTGACACCTCTTGCTTTGTATAGGAGCACTCGAATGACTTCTTCACCACTGCCTCTATAGAAAGATAAAGGGGTATGAAATCTTCATAGTTTGTCTTTCTATTAGTTTGGAGAATGAAGGAAAACAATCCATGGATATGTTGCAAAAATAGGTTAGTATATGTTAAATCCAGAGTGAAATCCCACATTGCCGTGGTGATCCAGACTTTCCCTTCAATGGGTTTCATTCTTTCCAATACACGCCGCACAGTATTTATTCCGTATAACAAAAAGCTAGCCTCTGCACAATAAACAAAAACATGGATTCTTGCCAACAACTCCAATGAAGCATGGCGGATCATTACAACATCTGATTTCAAGTCTGAGAACGAGTATGAAAAAAGCACACAAATGCCATTACGGAGGAGCTCAGGTGTCAAGGTGTTCACAAACATACTTCCATTATCAGTGTCCAAAGCAAAGAGCCCAACCATGGTCCATTGGAAATGCAGAAGGAGTTTGATGATCCCCACGTACTGGACCCCTTCTTTGGGGAGCATGTGGTAGAGAAATGGGAAATGGTCTTGGTCACTCAGGACCTGAGAAGCAAAAGCATAAGTGACCTGTGGAATTAAAAAAGAGACTGATAGATTCATTGCAGGAACACATTTCTTTCTTCTTCTTATGAGGCTACACCTCCTACCAAGTAATTATCTGTGCGAAACATTCCAGGTGAAACAACAGCCTCCCTTCCTCCCTCCCTCTGTCCATCCTTCCTTCCACCCTCCGTCCTCCCTTTCTACCATTCTGAAATATCAAATATTTAGCCACCCTAAGTCTACAACAATGAAAATAGATGCCCCAAATAGGATGAATTCAGGTGCATCTCCTAAGTTTCCGTAGTGGAAGAAAGTTCCCTGTGATAATCCCACCATTCCAGCAGGTTGAACAGGCTCCGGTTCAAGATCTGAACTACTAGAATATGTTCATTAGCTTTATATCCCGCTTTTTTCTCATGAACACAAAGCAGCTTACATCTTTCTCCTCCTGCTTCTCTCTGTCTTATCCCCACAACAACAAGCCTGTGATATAGTCCGGGCTGGGGATGTGTGACTGGCCAACTGTCACCTGATTGGTTCCATGGCTGAGTGGGGATTATGTTGCCTGAATCCCCATCCCACTCCCTTAACCTCTCCACCACACTGGCTCCCAAAAGTTGCCTTGCTCTCCCTCCATGGTGTGCCCAGGTGGTCCTTAACACTCTGAGCTCTGTGCACAAAGAAGGCAAAAAAATAGCCATGATGCTGCTTACATGATTGGCCAATCGGGTCATAATTTTTCCTTCAAAATAGACCACATTGGTCTCCTGGTGCAGAATAGGATGCTTGTGTGAAGAATGGCAGGGAGCCCTAGCCCTTTGCAACCCACTCTGGGTGTGTTCTTGTAATGTGTCATATCGTCATCGCTGACCTCTGGGGACTCTGTGAATGAAAGTCCTTCAAAATGACCTGTCCATGACAGCCTTGCTCTTCCAAGTTCCAGGTCCTGGCCTCTGTTCTGGAGGGCACTCATCGCTCATTTGGCCTTCCATTTCTTTGCCTGCTTTTGGCTTTCCCTAGCAGCTCTTGGTCCTGATTACTGATGTTCATGGCATGGGAAATATCCAATGAGGTTCTGTGGAAAATATGTTGATTTATCCGAGCAGAATTGCCTAGCAAAGCAAGGTAGTACCCAAAAATGTTTTGTCCTCACCTGTCCAATTTTGCAAATGCCCAACAGATTTGAAATTAGGTTGGAGTTCTCAGGGTCTGATTCATCAAGAACAGCCACCAGTTGCTGCTGCGTGCCACACTTGTAGTTGGGAACTTGAGCCTGACCGGTTGAAAGCAGGTCTATAGCTGCATCAGACGTCAGTGTAGCATAATTATAGCCATCATAGATGTCGTAGCCCAGGGTGATGTTGGGCAGGAGCCTGGGATTCTGGTTGATCTCCTGAGTGGCCAACAAGAAGGAGAGGATCTTCCAGTAATCGGTGGATCCTATACTGGTAGGAAAGCAGATTAAAATATCCTTCGGGTGATACCCTGGACATATATGCATACAAAAATATTCATGTGGGAAGCGTGTTTCCTTAGCTTTCCACATAGTGACACTGATCCTAAGTCAACGCCAAAAGGAAAATGCCAGTGCAAAGTGAGGAGCCCTCTGCATTGCTGACCATGGTTGGCTGATGCTGGCTTTTTCCTGGCAATTGCTGACTTTACGTGAAAAAAGTCTCCCATATCTAGCTGTCCATGAGCTTTATCTTATCCCCTGAACCAGCTCAGTCACTTACTCCCACTGTCCATTGGATGCAGGCTTTCTGAATGTGTATGGAAGAAACTCAGCACGTGTTGCAGAGATGGCTGCAGCAATGATGTAGTCTCCTGGTCTGTAGTGATTCTGGGGGTGGAGTTCATCTGTGTCCCAGCTCCAAGGGCATCTGGCATTCAGCATCCCACTGGAGGCCTTCGGGAGAAACAGGAGCAGGAGCAGCGTCAGGAAGAGCAGTGTCATTCCGGCTGAGCCAGGCACAGCCTCCTTCTTGCTGCTCCACTGAGGAGTGATGAGAAGTGGCAGGAGCAGGCAAAGTCCCCTTGCAAAGCGAGGCTTCACTGGCACTCCAGACAGGGATGGAGCACAGGCTGAGGCCTCCCCTGAGGGGAATGAACAGATGCCACCTGCACCAAGGCCTTTTTGCCTGCTTTAAAGCTCCTCCCCAGCCCTCAGTGGAAGGAGAGGCCTTTATGTGCCTTCCCTTTTGTGCCTGGATGCACGGCGGCACCTCCAGTGACTCATATGTTTAAAGGGCTGAACTCAAGGATGCTATTTCCAGGGAGGGGATCCCAAGAGTTCTCACAAGACTAGGAGGAAAGTGGTACCATTTCATAATTACAAGGTCAGAAATCAGGGACACCTCTGCAACTTCCTGAACTCACAAAAAGTTCCTAAGCTTCAAAGTGTGCCTCTGTGTTCTTCCCAAAGCAGGAAGGGGGATATCCGCATAGGAGATTAGATGAGGCTGGAGACTTAGGGGCACAGATTTGAGTCACCCCCCTTGAAGTCAAGGGGCTCCTCAGGGCATTGGACATTACAAAGGCGCCAGGCACTGACAGGTTACACCCAAGAGTACTTAGAGTTGGCAGGAGTTCTCTCACGCCCACTGGCCTGCATTTTGGAGGCCTCATGAAGAGCAGGTGAAGTTTGAGAGGACTGGAGGGTGGCATCAGTGGTCCCGATTTAAAAAAGGGTAGTAGAAGGGACATGGGGAATTACAGACCAGTTAGCCTTACGTCCATTGTAGGAAAAACAATGGAAAGGCTCATAATAGAGAGAGATCTAGTGATTCTAGTAAGGGAAGGGAGGCTGGCAGCCACACAACATGGCTTCTGCAAAAACAGGTCCTGCCAGACAAACCTTGTGGAATTCTATGACAAGGTTTTGAGATGGCTAGATGGAGGGGATGCAGTGGATGTGGTATACCTGGATTTCATCAAGGCCTTTGACAAAGTTCCCCATTCAATCCTGGTTGAGAAACTGAGGAGTTTTGGGATACACCAAAGCACTGTCCGGTGGATTAGGGCATGGTTGACTGACTGAAAGCAGAGGGCAACCATTAGTGGGGAATCATTGGGATGGTGGCCAGTGACGAGTGGAGTCCCCCAGGGCTCTGTCCTGGGGCCAATCCTGTTTAATCTTTTCATCAATGACATGGAAGAAGGGGTGAACAGTCTGCTGATCAAATTTGCAGATGATGCTAAAACTGGAGCAGTGGCCACAACGGAGGAGCAGGTACTCCAGATCCAAAAGGATCTGGACAGACTATGGAAGTGGGCAGGAGACAACTGGATGGCGTTCAATGTGGATAAGTGCAAGGGCTTGCACTTGGGGCATAGGTATGGGTGTCATAAGTACAGGTTAGGTGACACGTGGCTGGAAAGCAGCACTTGTGAAAGGGACCTCGGGGTACTGGTTGACTGCAGGCTAAACATGAGTCAGCAGTGTGATGCGGTGGTCGAGAAGGCGAACACCATCCTTGGTTGCATAGCCAGAATTGTGGCTTCTAGATCAAGAGAGGTATTACTACCACTCTACGACTCTGGTGAGCCTGCAACTGGAGTATTGTGCTCAGTTTTGGGCCCCTCACTACAGAAAGAATATAGCCAGGTTAGAGTCAGTGCAGCGTAGGGCCACAAGGTTGGTGCTGGTTTTCAGGGGATGGGGTATGAGGCGAGACTGAGGGAACTGGGTCTCTGCAGCCTGGAGAAGAGGAGACTCAGAGGGAATATTTTGGCAACATTCAGGTATGTGAGGGGATGTCACATGGAGATGGGTAAAGACCTGTTCTCCCCTGCAGAGGAAGGCAGGACACGCTACAATGGAGCAAAGCTCAGGGAACCAAGATTCCATTTGGATGCCAGGAAGCACTTCTTGACAGTTAGGACCCTGAGGGTGTGGAATGGTCTTCTATGAGAGGTCGTTGAGGCCCCATCAGTGAGAATGTTCAAAGATAGGCTGGACATGCACATGGCAGGCATGTTGTGAGCAGAGCCGCCTCGTGCCGGAGGTTAGACTAGTTGGCCCAGGAGGCCCCTTCTGACTCACTCTGTTTCTATGTTTCTATGTCTGTGCAGTTGCATCACACAGTTGGTACCCCCACCCCCACATCTGCCCCCATGACCCAGCACTTCTCAGGTTGTCAGGCAGAATCTTATGCTTCAAAAGGAAATTTGGCCCATCTCAGGTGCCAATTTGGCCTAGCACAAATGGGTGCTCTTTGCTTTTACCGTTGCTGTGTGTGGAGAATTCCTGCCAGGCTTCTGCCAAACAAACAGTGGCAGAGGATATATTTACCTCTTCTTTCTTCTTCAAACTTCCTATATTTCCTTCGGAGAACTTTTTTTTTTCTTTAAATATCTTCCAATACCCATTCTCCTGTGCTTGCATTCTATTCCCCATTTTGTTCATGTGTACTGGGACTGTGTGTGTCCAGCATGTTCATGCATGTTCAATGTAACATGGGCAGTGTCATGATGCAAATGTGTAAAGGCAGAAAAAGAACCATGTTTGCTTGACAAATTAAGTACTGGAAGTCAAGGTGAGAGTCTTTCTATTGCCTCATGGTGGTTACTGAGTTGGACCGGGACCTGAGTTGGACTGGGACATGAATTGTCACAAACCTAGTTTTCTACTGTCCTGAGCTGTGATTCTCCCTCCCAGCAGAAATAGTTTCACCAACAGTTTGCCAAATTTTATTACTTTACATGCAACATGTGTTGGTTCCCCTTCAGATAGACTCCCCATCCCAAATCTCCTCCCTTGAGATAATATTCGTCATCCCCATTTCCACAGGTGTGTTGACTGGGCCCTTTGGCTGCCCTTGAACTCATCTCCTCCGGGCAGACATAGGCCAGTATGGAGCTGGAACGGTTCTTTCAGTGATCATCCTGTTATCATAATCTGAGCTGTCAGTCCTACCAGGAGAGAAAGCCTCCATTGCACACATCTGGTCCCCCTTTTCTGAGTTGTGAGCCCCACTGAAACAGTTTGTCTGCCGCATATGCCCCGGAAGGTTTGGCAGAAGTTGTGGATGAGATGGTGGGTGCTGGGAGCGGACTTTGCTTGCATTCACCTCTGGGAAACACTTTGCCTCTCATGTTTCACCACATGCATATGGAATAGTTCCTTTGCGTTTACATTATGGAAACCAGAAACATTCTCCTCTCCATGCTTCCCAGCTCCACTCAGCTTGGGTTGGCTGTCCCCTGGTTTGGCTTTCAAAGCTGCTCTGCAATGGTTGAGTTTCCAGTTGAGTAGAGCAGAGCCCATCTCTCTTTCACAAGGTCACTTTGCCCCAAACTATCAGATGCAGGTAACTCCCAAAGCCCATGCAGCCTGGTCAATAGACCAGACTTCTCAGTCCCCTGCATCAAGTGATCCTCCTTGAGAGCTGTAGCGGGTGACCACCATCCTTCTTCCAGGGGATGTGACTGTCCTGAATTTGGCTTGCATCTAGCTTATCTTCCTTCCTCCTCCCCTCCTTCCTGTCTTGTGTTTCCCACTTAAATACATGAGTATGCACTAATGGTACTTGAGCACGGAGTACGTGCCTAATGCAACCTGGTTGCAGTCAGGTATCTTCAGCATAACAGCCAAGAAGTTGTTATGTTAAGGGCAAAGACCACCCCATGCTAAAGCACATCCAAGGTAATATCCCAACAAATAAGGAGGGGAGAGAGTGAGGACTGGGAGATCAGCCACAATACAACAAAAGAATGTTCCCAATCCTAGACCCCTGGCCTTATTGGCCTGCTCAAAGATGAAAATAACAAGGCTTCTCTCAGCTATTGCCAGGGAATCCTGGATTAGCAGCTGCTAGAATGTACACTCAGATCCACAGGGAGACATCCTTGTCATGAAGCTCGGCAGATTTATTGGGGAGAACACCCAGGAAACCCCCCTGAAGAGACAAACCTTACATATGCACTGCTGGGGAGAGGTATGCCAACCCACTACAAAACAGATACAGAGTGTTTTATAGGCACCTAGTCACGTACACAGGAACAGAGGTGATGATGAGAGAAGAATAGCTACACACCAACAGATAATGTATTCATGAATAAAAGCAATATGAGAAGCTGTGGCGAGGACTTGACAGAATAGTACAGTAAATACCAGTGATTACAGAGGATTGACATGGCAATCAGTCTTGGGATTGGGAATTTACATATGAGTGCAGGCAATAGCAACAGAATGGGAGAAAGAAGTCCAGGCATTTTTCTGTGGCCAGAAGCAGAGTTTTGATACATGGTATCTGTTTTGACATTCGCACTAACAAGAAATGCATGTACTGTGCTCCAGCAAGCAATTAACTTGATGCAATTACAGCAGCTTGCCCACATGGATGCTAGTGGAGAGCCAGGATCACTGAACTGATGGGAGTGAAATGCAATGCTGGTGTTTCCTATTGCTGAATGGTTTTCTCTTTCTTGGGAGAGGGAGGTTGGCCACAGAGCTTCTAGTTCTTTCTTGGGACTGTGCGCGCATGTGCGCGCGCGCACACACACACACACACACATGCACACACATACACAGAGTCCCTTCTTTTTCCCTTTATGATTTACTTGAATTTCCCCAGCAATCTAACCACACAGATGCTACACTGATCATAGCATCAAAGTACAAGAAGGCCCAGCATTCTTCAGCAGAACGTATGGCAGCAAGGAGGGCATCTGTCCTTCAAGAGTATTTGGTCTTCCACCTCCTTCTCTGTCTTCTAATTTCCCTAGCATGATTGTCTTCTCCAGTGAATGATAGAACAATCCCAAATGAAGCAGGGGTAGAGTGAGCTCCAGCCAAATTCTCAGCAGAAGCTGGATACTCTCATGCAGTAAGTGCTACATGCTCATGGCAGATGTCCTGGCCACATGAAGAGTACTGTATGTGCTTTGGCTGAAATAAAGTCACAGGCTTGCAGGATTTCCCTGGAAAACACTACACAAGTGTACACACTCTGCTCCACCTGAGAAGATCTCTGAGTGCAGAGCACTTCAGGGTGGGGTCCAAAAGTGGTGGTAGAGAAAGGCCCTTGGCATTGGGTTTGGTTTCCCTAGTCACCCTTCTCTCCTGTGTAGCATTAGAAGTATTTGGAAGCCCACTGAAGAGCTTTGGGAAGTGTCAGGAATTCCTGCTTTAACAGTCCGGGAGAATGTATGATTGGATCCACAAGGGTGATGACTTTGCCTTGAACCTCAGAGACGCCTATGTTATGAACCTCAGCAGTTGTATTGGGGGGAACACCCAGGAAAACTGCTCTACACAGACAAAACTACAGCAGCGCTGCCTGGTAGAGGTACACCCACCAACTACAATTTCCCTGAGCATATATAGAATGTTTTATTGGTGGCAAGTCATGTACACAGAAGTGGAGCTGATGATGAGGGAAGCATAGGTACATTTCAAGAGGCAATGCAGGCATGAACAGAACAATATGAGTTAACTGCAGAGGGGATATGACTTAATGCTAAGTATCAGTGATCAGATGAGTATTGACATGGCAAATAGTATGGCACAGGAATCCTAATGGATCCTAAGTGTGAGTGTTGACCTCCAAGAACAGGCGATTTTATAAGAACAGGAAAATCAAGTCAGGGCTGTTCACAGCAGCCCAGCAGTGGACAGGATACAAAGTTTCAAGGAAGCGTAATGTGAAAGCCCAGCAAAGTAAGAAGTTACAAGAGCTGATAAAAAGCAACACTCACCTGCATACCAGAGAGGAGTAACTTTTGCAAAGTTTTAGCAGCTGCACTAGGGGGAGGTGTGCCTCAGTCTCCAAAAGGAACAGATGAATAATGAAGCCTCTGGCACTGCCTCCTTTTCCCAGGAAAAAGGAGCCTATCTAAAAGTTCTGGTTCATTCTGGGCAAGAGGAAGAGGGACACTGCAGGGTCTAGTTTAACATGATAAAGAGCCATATAAGCAGTCTTTTTCACTAAAGATTTATTTGGATTTTTCCGACAGTAGTGTGATCTCCAATCTCAGGCTGAGCAGGACATCTTCCTAACAGAGGAAGCTAGGCAACGGCTCTTTCAATGTAATCAGAAAGCCTTGTGGGCCAGAGGTTCCCCATTGGCATGGCATTAGTGTTAACAAATGGATTCTGAACACACACGAATCATTGAACATCTAGGGCCTGCATAACTGAAGTATCTCCTCCCATATACACCTGCCCATATTGTAAGATCTTCTGCTGAGGTTCTTCTCTGGGAGCCCCCTTTGAAATAGGCTAGAAATCTGGCTACCTGGGCAAGGGCCGTTGCAGTGGTAGTGCCCTGAATGTGAAATTTGCTACCACATTGCTCCATGGCAAGACTGCATGCAAGTGTGCCACATGTTCCAAACCATGAATGGAACTGCTTCTTGTCATCCTGAGCATGGGAAGAGAAGTGAATTATCAGGCACTGGCAAAGTTGTCCAGAAGTCACCATTCGGAAGGCACACCAGCAATGCAGAGAGGGTGTTCCATTTCACATTGTTCTCCCTTCTGACCTCTGAATGGCATTCACTTCTTATGTAACACTTGCATAAGAAGATAATACAGCTACCTGTTGGTAATTGTGTGTGGCAGGTGCTTTCCGGCTTCAAACCAGCATGGAAGCTTCAACTTCTCCAGGGACTAATTTTGGAATCCAGCACCACTGTGCAGTCATTACCCCAGCAAAAAGGGCTGGATGCAAAGAGAATAGGTTTATGACCGTTCTCTTTGCTGTGTAGACATCCAGGATCTTGTGTGAAGTTGCCAGATGATCACGCTTGGGAGGATCAGAGGGAGGGGGAAAAGCATGTTTAAACACTGGTAGAGAAGGTAGAATTCTGCTTAGTTTGGGTGGGTACTGCTTGTAACCTGCCTTGATCACATGTGAGTACAATTCCCTTTATTTGTGGTGTAAAACTCCAAAGGAGGCCTTTGCAACTGGATTCCTTAAACTCTATTCCTGTGGTATAATGTGTTGCCTGAAAGCAGGCACCTCAGAAGTCCACAACAAACATAAGAAGCATAATGAAAGGTACAGCAGATACTGCCACCCCTGCTGAAGATGTCTGCCAACATTCCTCTCACATCGCAACTTTGCTCACTTTTTCTACACTGGTGAAATCATTCTGCTCCATCATGCTTCAGTCGCAATCAAAACATTAGATTTTTACAGAATACCATTATCCTATTAGTATTCTGTAAAAATCCAACTACCGTACTGGTGATGAAGGAAAATTGGAAGTGGAAATCCAAAAACCTGTAAACTCAAAATCTGTCCACAAAAGGTCTGATTCACAGCATTTGATGCACTTTGAGAAGGGGATCATTGATTCAAAAAGTGCATCACTTTGTCCTCACCTGAGAAAGGTCAGCCAACCTTTGGAAAAGGGATATGTTGAATAAGAAGTGGAATATAAAGGATGCATTCCTGTGCTCCCCGCCTTCTGTTCCTTGAATTACAAGCAGACTGTGAGACTATTTCATTTTTTGCATGCATTTGAACAAATGCTAGATATTCAAATTGCGGGGATGCTGGTTCTCCTCCCACCCCCTGCAACAGCTGGCTAGGTCACAATACCATCTTTTGTTTTCCTCACAAGATTCTCCTTTGTATTCAGAGCAGGCCTCAGAATAATGATGTAGCACTTGGGAAGAAAGATGCAGCCCAGTAAGCCAGCACTGGAGGCCAAGATGGAGAAGACCTGCACAGCCACCATGAATTTCCCCTTGGTGCTCAGGTAGGAGGGCACAAAAGACACCCAGACACTGCAGAAGACCAGCATGCTGAAAGTGATCAGCTTGGCCTCGTTGAAGGCCCCGGGAAGCTTCCTGGCCAGGAAAGCCACTATAAAGCAAATGGTAGCCATGAAGCCCAAGTAGCCAAGGGCACTGTAGAACATTGCCAAAGAGCCTTCGTTGCATTGTAGGATGATGTGTCCAGGCTGGGAGTTCATATCCTTGTCAGGGAAGGGATGAGAAGTTCCCAGCCAGATGCAGCAGATCACACTTTGGATGCCGGAATAGAAAAGGACAATGGAGTTGGCCAACCTCTTCCCCAACCAGTTTCTTGCCCTGTTGCCTGGCTTGGTGGCCAAGAAGGCCAAGACCACAGTGATGGTTTTGGCTAAGAGAGAAGAGACAGCAACTGAGAAGATGATGCTGAAGACTGTTTGTCGGAGAAGGCAGGTCACCTTGCTGGGTTGGCTGATGAAGAGGAAGGAGGAGGAGAAGGAAAGCAGGAGGGCGACCAGAAGAATGTAGGAGAGGCTGCGGTTGTTGGCTTTGACCACTGGGGTGTCTTGGAATTTAATGAAGATTCCCAACACAAGTCCTGTGAATAAGGATAGCACCAGGGCCATGGAAACCAGGATAATCCCAAGAGAATCTCCATAGGACAGGAAGGTGATCATCTTGTGGGTACATTGAGTTCGGTTCCTGTTCGGATGCTGATCGTCTGAACACTTGGTGCAATGGTCAGCATCTGGAAAGAGAAAAAGAAACATGTCCCTTTCATTCTTAGCCATCTTGTGTTCTTTATGCTCAGTCAATGATCTTAAGCAGGTAACCTTGGAAGTACACACTGCTTTCCTGCATATTTCCTGGGTGTCTTCATTCTCCCATGCCAAGAGCCCACATTCTGTGAATCCAAAGATGGGTATGGGGAATCCCTGGTCCTCCAGTCACTCCAGGATCCTTTAGGAGTATTGCTCTGCCATCTTCCTCTGGAATTTTCCCCATTTCCAAAGCCAATTTTTTATTTGAGACTAGGGTCTGAGTACAGTCCTCTGCACTGAGTAGGGTTCTCTGGAGGATGCACCATTCCTTACCAAGATGTGCCAGAATGCCCACTCTTTTGGAGGATTGTAGCCCTCCTCTGCAGGGGCTGGATGTTCCTCCATCATAACCAACTCTTGAGAAAGGGTTGTATAAACATTCAGCTCTCCACAGAGCAATAAAACTAAAGTCCTTTAATGTTAATTGTCTACAAGATTTACGATACTATAGCTAAGCTCCCTAATAGTGGTCCCTGCAGAGCAGATGTCAGTTCTATAATGGCTTCTCTTTCTGAGCCCACGTGGGATCATTCTCCCAAGTCATGCCTTTCCTCTCTCTTACACTGCCTGCTTTGTATTTGTTCAAATCTGCGTAAAAGACATCTGTTTTCAGCTTTGACACCTATAGTGTCTTCTGTCTCTGGCTCTGGGAGATCAGTGTCAGGACGGGAGGAAGCAGTTTGCTCTGCCTCTTTCTCATGACTCTCTCTCTCTGATAAAGGTCCAGGCATTTGCTCAATGAGCTGGGGCTCAGGGGAAGACGCAATAGCTGGTTCAGCTGCTCCTCTATTGGGTTGTGGGGGTGACTCTTGGGTGAAGGGCGTCAAGTGCAAGGTCTCCTCATGATTCACTGTTTCTGTCGGGTCTTCATGCACAACACCCACCTTCCTGAGTGGAGATGGTCCCTTCCGGGCATGGAGTGCAGTCATAGCAGCAAATGGGCTTTCCTTCCTGGACCACCTTGAAGAATCCTGGGAGGCAGCTTTCCACACACCTGGCCATGGGCAGGGACTGAGCACAAAAGCAAGGACCACCAGGAAGATGTATTAGAGCTACTTCACTTGGGGAAAGGAGAGGCAGCATGAGAGTGGACATGTGTGGCATTCTAGGATTGAATCTGATACTGCAACTAAGGTTGTGAAGATTGGGATGAAATGTCATTCTCTTCTGCTCACTTGACTCCATTCCCATGCTTGGGAAGTATGGAAAGAAGCATGCGGCTGGCCTCCTGAGTTCCTTTGGATGTGCTTCCTTACAGAGGATCACGCAAACAATTGTTGCAAGTAAGATTTAGGGCATAGAGAAAGTGTGCTGGAATGTGGGATGCCAAATCAGAGAAATCTGAAGGATTGCACTTCCCAAATGGAATTCCTCTCACATTGCTTCCTCTAAGTAAACCTCAGCCCATGCAAATGATCCCAGTGCACATCCATTCCCAAATACACACATTTGACAGGACATGGAAAGAAATAAAGGCATGGTTTCCTTCACCTTGTTGAGCCATATGAAGGCGTCTTGGTCAATGGTGCATTTGCGTCCAGACAACTCTTGCCTTTCTATACTTCCAACTTTCACTCTTACAACAGAGCTGTTGGGAAACTTCACCCAGTTGACAATGTCCAGGTCAGCTGTCAGGTCCCCCTTCTCATCCAAATATACTCCGTCCATGGAACGATTGTGAAACTGGGGGCTTTTCAGGAAGGGGTGGAGCTAGAATGTGAGAAAAAGCACTAGCCCTCATGAAAGATGAAGCCATGCTGGTTTCTCCGGTTTTGCCCTTTTAACTTAGATTGAGGTGGGTGGTGTGTCTTTTCCAAGATATAAGTGCCCTGAATACATCCCTGAATACCCTTGGTTTTCATTAGGAATTTGGGAAGAAGATGACTTGTTCTCTGAAAATGCAAACCTGTTCTGGAATGTAGGCCAGGTCATATCCTCAGGGATAGCGGGCCAGTCTCAGCATTCTTTAAGAAGCATGCAGTGGTCATGCTGTACAGTTCCTGTGAGTTCCTTCAACTTTAGGTTCACAGCATATTCTACTGGAAATGTCAAATATGCCCTATTATCTGACTACCTTGCCAGAGGCATGGAACTGTGCTACTGAATTAAAGGAAATTTTTCAGCACAGATTGGTTGTCTGCTGAATGCCGCTGATAACTTTAGTACAAAATGTGATTCAGGAGGTGGGAGAAGTACAGCTTGAACAATGAAAAGTTCTGATCATGAGCAAGTAGGCAGCTCTGGATCCCTCCTGGACTACTAGATGAGCATCCTTGACTACATGCAATATCAGAGGATAGGACAACCAACACTCAGAGGCAGAGTAGCAGTTTAGTGTAGATTGTCACTGCACTGTGGGCTATTGCTGAATCATGGATTACACTGGTCTACACATTTTTGTAAATTATTAACCTTTGAGATAAAAAGTGCTAATTCTTACATACTTTGATTAGATGAATTAGAGAACAGAAGATAAAGATGCTTGTTGGATAAAGTGTTCAAGATATTTCACAATAAAGATTTAAACACAGGCAAGTGCATTTGCCTACAAGGGAGGGAGTTGTCTGATGATCATGATACCTCATAACTTCTCGACAAAGTACGGTAGAACAATGAAAATGGAACCATGCGAAAGTGTAAAAAAAATTCTTCACTTTGTGACTAAAGATTGTTACTTTACTGTGCTTTATTGTTCTCTCATTGCAAGGTACATTTGTCTTGGTCAGATCTACACATCATACAGTTACATCTGGTGGCTTGTGAAAGTGTCATTGCCTAACATCTCCAGGGAACAGTTGTGTGATATTTTCCCTCAGAAGGCAAGATGCCTTGAAACCATGTAAACAATGCAGATAACTTCTGCTGCATTCGTGGTGAGGTTACATTTGCACCTCAAAAGTGCAGTACGATGACAGTGATCATAAAGGCATGCCACCTATATTCTGGATGCAAAATCGGGGATCAGGACAAGAGTTGGGCCCCTCATTACTGTTACATTATATGTGCAACTGATCTGCATCATTGGCTAAATAAGAAGAAAAAATCCATGCCTTTCTCAGTCCCAAGGGCATGAAGGGAACTCACCAATAATAGTATTGGTTCCCCCAGTTGCTAAAGGGATCTGAAGAAAGTTGACCATGGAATATCCAAACGTTCCATCCACACTGCATCCTGTACCCCATGTGAGGACTTGCCAATTCCGGATCCACCAGAAGCCTACTCTCTAGACTCAGATGATAATAAAGCTTGTCAGTTTTTCATGCAAAAAGCATGAAAATGTTACATGACAAACCAATGAATGAATGGAAAGTTACATTGTTGGTAACAATAAAAAGATAAATTTATAATGACTGGTGTGGCACCATTCTCATGGCTATATCGCATTTTGAAGAAAAATTATGCAACATAATCACACATAATCACATATAATCATAATTTAGAATCATTTTGATGCAATATTGACCTGAAGCTGCATCTTGGAAACGAGCCAATTAATACTCAGAACTTAATTTTCCTTTATTAGTGACTCAATTCTGGTAAAATTTAGCTACTTCCATTTCCGAGGCTTTCTCCTTGTAGACCAGTGTTATCAGGGATCATCATCTTGTCAGGACGCAACAGAGATAACCCATGAAGAAACACTACCCCTTCTTCATTATGCTTTAATATGTAACAAAGTTTCAGACAACCAACATTTCAAGAGGATTCCACAATTCAAACATTAGCCACACACCACCCTTTTGATTGTGTTATGTTGTCCAAGCCAAATTAATCCCTTGGCTAAATGGATCTGAGCAAAGACCCCTATGACTCTTCACCCTGCTAGGGTGGTCTCATTCAGGTTGCCTTGTGGCAAGTGTGGGGGTCCCTGCAGGTGGACAGCATCCCTTGAATACAGGGAAATGGAGAAACAAACTGATCCATACCGACAATATTCCAAATGGTAGGAATACTCTCGTGAGTATACAACTTCTTGCCTCAGTTTCTCTTCATCTCTGCACTTGTCCAATTCTTATGTCTGTCAGAAAGGTCCAAAATGGAATAGAGAATACCTGCCATGGCTGAAGCCTTATCCCATCCAACCTGTGTCCACCCTCAACCCTCCTCTTCTTGAATCTGGAGGAAACGGCAGCATCCAAGGCCTGGGCCACAGCCTGGATGGTGTTGAAGGAGAAGTAGCTGTCCAGAGAGAGCACTCGCTGCACCACATGTCTGGGCCAGGCCTTCTCTTTCCTGTTCTCCTTGCATCTTTTCCACCCTTTGACAGACACTCCATGGTTTGCAAAGGAACATTTAAATGACTTTTTCATAAATACCTCCATAGCAAGGAAAAAGTCTGTAAGCTCTTCATAGTTTGTCTTTTTATTCATTTCAAGAATGAAGGAAAACAATCCATGGATGTGTTGGAAAGGTAGAGTATGATATGTTAACTCCACAGTAAAATCCCACATAGCTGTGGTGATCCAGACTTTCCCTACGATGTGATTTATCATTTGCAGTGCTACTGTCACAAGACGAATTGCATGTAGAAATGAACTAGTCTCTGCACTATAAATAAATACATGGATTTGTTCCAACTTCTCAAATGAGCTGTGACGGAGCTCTACAAATGTTGATCTCAGTTCTGAGAACGAGTATGAAAAAGAGACACAAATGTCATTCCTGAGGAGTTCAGGTGTCAAGGTTCTCAAGAACATATTTCCATTATCAGTGTCGAAAGCAAAGACCCCAACCATCATCCATCGGAAATGCAGGAGGAGTTTGATGATCCCCTCGTACTGGACTCCTTCTTTGGGGAGCATGTGGTAAAGAAAAGGGAACTGGGCTTGATCACTCAGGACGTGAGAAGCATAAGTAACCTGGGGAAGAAAAGAAGAGACTGATAGACTATTTGCAGAATCACATTTCTTTTCTACATCACATAAGGCTACACATACTAACTTTAACTACACATAAACACTTTTATTTGTGTGAACCATTCCAAAAGAAAAAAAATCCTTCTTTCCTTCCCTCCATCCTTTTTATACAATCAATTGTTTAGCACTCATAAGTCTAAGAATAAAAATAGAAGTCCCAAATAGGTTGAATTCAGGTGCATCTATAAAATTCAGACAGTGGAAGGAAGTTCCCAATGATCTTTCCACTTTTCCAGCAGTAGGCCTGTGCTCTACTTAAAGGGATGGACTAACAAAGCTTATTTACTAGCTTCATATCTTGCTTTTTTTCTTGGGAAGTTGAAGTGGGTTCCATTATTCTATTCCTGCTGCTTTCATTCTTATCCCCACAACAAGCTTGTGAGATAGGTTGGGCTTTGAGTCTGTGACTGGTCCAAAATCACCCAGCTGGCTCCTTGGCCAAGTGGGGAAGAGAACTCAGATCACCTGAGTCCTAGGCCCATGCTCTTTACCACTACATCTCACTGGTTCCCAGAAGTTGCTGCCTTCTTTCCCTTTGTGTTGTCCCCAAGTGGTCCTCATTTCTCTGAGCTCTGTGAATATAGAAGGCCTATCATGTAAGAATTTTTCTGCAGAACAGACAAGTTGGGTCTAATGATGTAGAACGGTATGCTTGTGTGATGAATGGCAATGGTAAATTCATTGCAACACATTCTTGGTGTGTTGCTCTTATGTGCCATCAAGTCATCTCTGTCTTCTGGGAATCCCCTGAATGAAAGTCCTTCCAAGTGTCCTGTCCATGACAGCCTTGCTCAGCTCTTCCAAGTTCAGTGGCTTTCTCTGTGGACTCCATCTATCTCTTATCTCGCCTTCCTTTTCCTTCTTCTGTCTTTGGACCCCTTGGACCCCTTGGACCCCTTGATCTGGACATCATCATGGCATGCAAAACACCCACTGAGTTTCTTTGGAAAACACATTAATTTGGCCTGGCAAAAATGTCAGTTAAAGGCAGATAGCACCTGAAAGTGTTTCCCCCTCACCTGTCCAATTTTGTAGATGCCCAAAAGATTTGAAATTTGCTTGGAATTTTCAGGGTCTGATTTCTCAAGGACAGCCATCAGCTGCTGCCATCTGCCACACTTGTAGTTAGGAACATGGACCTGACTGGCCGAAAGAAGGTCTATGACTGCATCAGAAGTTACTCTCGTATTGCTATAGCTGTCATAGATGTTATAGCCCAGGGTGATGTTGCGCAGAAGCGTGGGATTCTGGTTGATCTCCTCAATGGCAAATGAGAAGGAGAGGATCTTCCAATAATCTGTGGATCCTAAACTGGGGGGAAAAAAGTAGATTGGTCATTTCAGCACCCAAAATACAAAAAAATTAAGTGTTCTCTGCTTTCTCATATGTATGTGGGCACAGTGTATTAATGGCTTTTCCCATACTGACACAGGTCCCATGTAAAAATGCCAATAGAAAGGGAGTAGTCCTCTGCATTGCTAACCAAGTTTTGTTCATGCTGGCTTGTTCCTGGCAAATGCTGGCTTTGTGTAACTAAATAACCCACATACCTAGCTGTCCATGCTTTTTGTCTTTATCACGTGAAGCAGCTCAGTGACTTACACAGCTTGTCCATTAGAGGCAGGCTTCCTGAAAGTGTACGGAAGAGAAATGGAACGTACTGCTGAGATGGCTGCAGCAATGATGTAGTCCCCAGTCCTGTAGTGATTCCGGGGGTGAATCTCATGCCTGTGCCAGCTCCAGGGGCATCTGGCCTTCAACATCTCACAGGAGGCCTCTGGGAGAAGCAGCAGCAGCAGCAGGAAGAGGAGCATCATTCTGGCTCTGCTAGGATTGGACTTCTTGTTTTTCCTCCGAGGAATGAGGAGAAGCAGCAGTAGCAACCTAAGTCCAGTTACAGTGTGAGGCTTCAGCAGCTCTCCAGACAGAGATGGAGCCCAGGCTGAAGCATTCTGTTTGGGGAATGAGCAGAAGTCACCTGCACCAAGGCCTTGTGGCCTGCTCTGAAGCCTCTCCCAAGCTCTCAGTGGTGCAGGATGCCTTTTTGTGCCTTCCTTTTTGCTCCTGGATGCAAGGTGGCACCTTCTGTAGCACTCAACTCCCATGTTTACAATGCTGGACTCAAGGATGGTGCTTTCAGGGAGGGGATCCCAAGAGCTTTAGCAAGTATTCCTCTAAAGCATTATGATTTCCATAATTGTAAGTTCACGAAGTTAGGATACCTCTGCAAGTTCCTGTTCTCCCCCAGCTGTTCTTTGCACAAGTACACCACTGGAGAAAAACATGATTGTGAGTATTCATGCATGCCGCTCACTCAATTCTGATGATTAAACATGCTATTCCCCTTCCCTCTGACTCTCCCAAGCATGATCATCCGACAACTTCACACGACATCCTGCATCTTGACAAAGCAAAGGGAACAGTCATTAACCACTGTTCCTTGCATCCATCCCATTTTAAGGTGTGATGACTGCACAGTGGTGCTGGATTCCAAAATTAGTCTGGGATGCAGAAGGCCAGATGCCCCTGGAGCTGGGACACTGATGAGCTCCACCCCCGAAATCACTGCAGGCCAGGAGACCACATCATTGCTGCGGCCATCTCTGCAACAAGTGCCGAGTTTCTTCCATACACTTTCAGGAAGCCTGCTTCCAATGGATAGTGGGAGTAAGTCACTGTGCTGGTTCAGGCAATAATTCGAAGCGCATGCACAGCTAGCTATGGGGGTTGTTCTGTCGCACAATGACAGCATTTGTCAGGTACAAGCCCACATGAGGAAAGCATGGTTAGCAGTGCAGAGGGCTCCCCTGTTTCCATTGGCATTTTGACTTGGGAACTGTCACGGTATGTGGAAAACCATAGAAACACTTTGCCCATATTGATATACATGTATGCATGTATGTCCAGGGCAGCAGATGAAGAATATTTAAATCTGTTGTAAATGAGGGAGTGACATGTCACATCTGTTTTTCCTCAGTGTAGGATCCACATTTTACTGGAAGAACCTCTCCTTCTTGTTTGCCATTCAGGAGATCAACCGGAATCCCATGCTTTTGTCCAACATCACCCTGTGTTATGACATCTATGACAGCTACAACTATGTTAGACTGACTTTTGATGCAGCTGTAGACCTGCTTTCAACTGGCCAGGCTCAAGTTCCCAACTACAAGTGTGGCAGACAACAATTGGTGGCCATTCTTGATGAATCAGACTCTGAGAACTCCAACCAAATTTCAAATCTGCTGGGCATTTACAAAATTGGACAGGTGTGGACAAAACATTTTTGGGTGTTTCCACCTTTACTTTATGTTTTTGCCAGGATAAATCAACATGCTTACCACAGAACATCCCATTCTACATCAGTAGGCCAATGTTGTTTAATTTGAAGGAAACATTCTGACCTGATAGGCAAATCAGAGAAGCAGCATCACAGCTCATTATCTCACCTTCTTTGTTAACAGACTGTTAAGAACCACTTGGGGAGACCAGGGAGGGAGAGCAAGGCAAATTTTGGGAGCCAGTATAGTGTAGGGGATAAGGGTGTTGTCCTGGGACTCAGGCAAACTAATCCCTTTCAGCCATGGAGCCACCAGGTGACTTTCAGCCAGTCACAAACTCTCAGCCCAGTTTATGCACAGGTTTGTTGTTCTGGGGATAAGATAGTGAAAAGCAGGAGGAGAATGATGTAAGCTGCTTTGACTTCTTAAGAAGAAAAGCAGGATAAAAAGCTAATAGGTATACTTTGCTAATTCACCCCTTGGAACACAGTCTGGTCTACCTGCCTAATGATCAATGGAAACTTTCTTCCATTCTGGAAACTTAGGAGATGCATCTGAGTTCACCCTTTTTGGGACATCCATTTTCAGTATTTTACCATTATGAGACTAGCCATTTGATTTTTCTGGAAGGAAGGATGGAAGGAAGGTGCAAATGAAGTTTTTCCTAGTTGTTTAACACAGATAGTTACTTGTTAAGGTGTATGACCTGATAAGATGAAGAAATGAAATGTAATTCTGCAATTAATCTATCAGTTTCTTCCTTTCTTCCCCAGGTCATTTATGCTTTTGCTTCTCATGTCCTGAGTGATCGAGCCCAGTTCCCTTTTCTCTACCTTATACTCTCCAAAGAAGGGGTCCAGTACTTGGGGATCGTCAAACTCCTTCTGCATTTCCAATGGACAATGGTTGGGCTCTTTGCTTTAGACACCGATAATGGAAGTTTGTTCGAGAGAACCTTGACACCTGAGCTCCTCCAGAATGGCATTTGTGTGGTATTTTCATACTCTTTCTCAGACTGGAAATCAGATATTAAAATGATCCGTTATGCTTCATTGGAGATGTTGGCACAAATCCATGTTTTTTTTTATTGTGCAGAGGCTAGCTTTTTGTTATATGGAATAGATATGGTGCAGCAAACAGTGGAAACAAAAACACCCATTGTAGGGAAAGTATGGATCACCACGGCAATGTGGGATTTTACTAAAGGCCTAAAATATAATGACCTACTTTTCCAACACATCCATGGACTCTTTTCTTTCATTCTCCAAACGAATAAAAACACAAACTATGAAGAATTCATACCCCTTTTCCTTGCTATGAGGGCATTGGCGAAGAAGTCATTTGAGTCTTCCTATACAAAGCAGGAGGTGTCAGTGAAAGGATGGAAAAGATGCCGAGAGAAAGGGAACATGGATGCCCTTCCCAGGGACTAGTGGCAGAGAATGCTCTCTCTGGACAGCTACTTCTCCTACAACACCATCCAGGCTGTGGCCCAGGCCTTGGATGCTGCTTTTTCCTCCAGATTGAAGAAGATGAGGGTTGAGGGTGGAGACAGACTGGATCTGCAAGTGCTTCAGGCATGGCAGGTATTCACTTTTCCATTTCAGAACTTCTGATGATGCATGTGTAGCAGGATGCATGTGTAGCGGGATTCTCAGCACTTTGTTCAGGAGGGTACATAAGCTGTCTACTTTTTCATGGTCAGAACTTTTCAAAATGAACTTCTCCTGTCTCCTGAATCACATTTTGTATTCAAGTTATCGATGGCACTCACAAGACTACCCTTCTGTGCTGAAAAGATTGCTTTAATTAAGCTGCACAATTTAATGACTGGTATTCAGGCAAGGTATTGATATATTGAGATACTGTGAGCATAGAGTTGAAGAAACTTGAAGATAAGTCTGTATAGTCTAACAAATGGGTGCTTCTTAGGGACTCCTCTGTAGAGTGTGGCTTTGCTTTCCCTGAGGAAAAGACCTTGTCCCACATTCCAGAACAGGTCTGCATAATTACAGCAATCTGGAAGCAGCACGGAACAAAACAGGGGGGAATGGGCAATCCAGCATGGCGTCATCTTTCCTCAGTGCTGGCACTTTTTCTCCCACTCTAGCTCCACTCCTTCCTGAGAAGACCCCAGTTTCACAACCATTCCATGGATGGAGTGTATTTGGATGAGAAGGGAGAGCTAGCAGCTGACTTGGACATTGTCAACTGGGTGAAATTTCCCAAAAGCTCTGTTGTAAAAGTGAAAGTTGGCAGCATCGAAAGATTAGGATTGTCTGGACACAAATGCACCATTGACCAAGATGCCATTGTGTGGCCTAAATGGCTCAACAAGGTGAAGAAAATGATGCCTTCATTTCATTCCATGTCCTGTCAAATACATGCATTTGGGATGAGATGTGCATTGAATCCATTTGTATGGGCTGAGGTTTACTCAGAGGCTGCAATGCATGAGGATTCCCATTTGGATGGAGAATCTATCATATTTCTCTGGATCAGCTTCCTAGACTCCCGGCTGCATTCTCTCTGCTTGAAATCTGCTTGCACCACTTGTTTGTGTGGGCATCCGGCTGGAAGCAAATCAAGGAGAATTCAACATGCAAGCCACAGAGTTCTGTACACATGATGTCCACTTCTTTGCTTTTTTGCATACAAGGAGTGCTATTTCAGCCCAAACTTCACAAGCGTAGCCATGACTAGTGCGTATTCTCTGCATACTTTGCAAGCATGGGAAAGAAGTCTAGTGAGCACAGTAGGGAGAGATTCCAGGCTGATCTTCAAAAGCCTAGATGCAGGATCATGTTTGGTACTAGAAGTCCACCCTGTCCTTTCCAAAGTCGCCTCTCCCTTCTCCCCATGATATAGTTCTAACATATTTTCTTGTGGTCCTTGGTTTTGTGTTTAGCCCCTGACCTATGCCAGGTGTGTGAAAAGCTACCATCCTGGCTTCTTCAAGGTGATTGAGGAAGGGGACCCTGTTTGCTGCTATGACTGTGCTCCCTGCCCAGAAGGAACCATCTCCACTCAGGAAGGTGGGTGATGATGGAGCAAAATCCAGCTGCTGAAGAGGAGAACAACACTTCTCCAACAGAGCGGGCAGCGATGATGCCTTTCTTCATGTCGTACACATAAATAGATCACAACGTCACCTGACTTGTTAAAGCACTGGGCCTGTGTTGCATGCTAGCACTCTTCCTCTGCTCCATTCCTTTGTTTTTTCCAACTGCCATCAGGAGGTGTTTGGAGAGTCATTGAAAGGGATAGTGTGCCTTAGAGTCCTGCAAAAGCAAGGGCTTGGAACCCATGGCTTCTGGGCCCTGCCAACTCTCCTGTTCTCCAATTCCTTGATTCTCTGAGTACACCATTTCAGCCACACAACAGAGTGACCAATGGGAAGTGTCCATGCAGGTATGTCCCTTGGAGGTCACCTGCCACACATCATTCAGATAGGCAGAGCATGTGCCCAGCAAAAGAGCCAGAGCCAGTGATGTGAGCCTCTGGCTTAAAATGAAAAACTGTCTTGGAAAAAGTGTATTATTCCAGGGGGAGATGGTAAGCAAAACTTCTAAAAGGACCCATGGAGGCTCTGGGGACTGGGGATCCCCCATACCTGTCTTTGGATTCTAGTCAGGGATCACTGAATGAGGGTTGTAGGCATGAGAGAATGAATAAGCTCAGCAGCTTTAACTGACCCAGGAGGAAAGTGATCTGCACTCCCAGAGTTACCTTCTGAAAATTCTTGACTCAACATAAAGAAGAGAGATTGCTAAGGATGAAAGGGAGATGTTTCTTTTTGTCTTTCCAGATGCTGACCATTGCACCAAAAGTCCAGAGTATCAGCATATAAACAGGAAACAAAATGAATGTACTCCCAAGGTCCTTCCTGTCCTATGAAGGTTTTCTTGGGATCTCCCTGGCTTCCATAGCCCTAATGATATGCTTATTCACAGGACTTGTGTTATTTTATTTATTTATTTATTTATTAATTAAAACATTTCTATGCCGCCCCTTGCCAAGGCCTCGGGGCGGCTTATAACATCGAATACAAAATACATTAAAACAATGACCATTAAAATATATACAGTAAAATAAAATAAGCCGCCCTGGCCGAATAAAATTCAATAATATTAACATTTAAAATGCTGCATAAATATAAAGGTCTTTGCCTGGCGCCGAAAAACAAATAACGACGGCGCCAGGCGGACCTCTCTGGGGAGCGCATTCCATATCTTAGGCGCCACCGCTGAGAAAGCCCTCCTCCGAGTAGCCACCCTCCTAATTTCCTTCACTGAGGGCTCCCGGAGGAGGGCCTCTCCTGCTGATCTCAAGGGGCGGCTGGGCATATATGGACGTAAGCGCTCCTTCAGGTAACCAGGACCCAAGCCGTTAAGGGCCTTATAGGTCATCACCAACACCTTGAATTGGGCCCGGACTTCAATGGGAAGCTAGTGAAGCTGACGGAGAACTGGAGTCATGTGAGCATAACGTCCAGTTCCCGTCAGCAGCCTGGCAGCTCTATTTTGAACCAATTGAAGTATCCGGAGCCTCTTCAAGGGCAGCCCCACGTAGAGCGCGTTACAGAAGTCAAGACGGGAAGTCACCAGTGCATGAGTCACTGTTGCGAGGCTGTCGTACTCCAGATAGGGGCGCAGCTGATGAATCAGCCGAAGCTGGAGGAAAGCGCTCCTCGCCGCTGCTGTTACCTGAGCTTTGAGTGAAAGCTCCGGGTCGAGGAGCACTCCCAAGCTGCGGACCTTATCCCTAGGAGGGAGTGCAACCCCGTTCAGGACAAGGTTCAATTCACCTTCTCTGAAGCCGGAACCGCCTACCAACAGGACCTCCGTCTTGTCTGGATTGAGCTTCAGTTTATTGGCCCTCATCCAGCCCATTACCTCGGCCAGGCACCGGTTCAGTACAGCCACTGCCTCACCTGGATTGGTGGAGAACGAGAGGTAGAGCTGGGTATCATCAGCGTACTGGTGATTCCGCAGCCCACACCTCCTGATGACCTCTCCCAGCGGTTTCATGTAGATGTTAAACAGCAAGGGGGACAAAATGGACCCCTGCGGTACTCCATGGCATAGCTGCCATGGTGCAGAGCCATAGTCCCCCAGCACCACCTTCTGGAATCAGCCATTGAGATAGGAGCGGAACCACTGCAAAGCAGTGCCTCCAACCCCCAATCCCGCAAGCCTATCCAGAAGGATACCATGGTCGATGGTATTGAAAGCCGCCGAGAGGTCCAGAAGAACCAACAGGGACGCACTCCCCCTGTCCTTCTCCCTGCACAGGTCATCGTACAGGGCGACCAAGGCAGATTCAGTACCGTACCCGGGTCTGAAGCCGGACTGAAATGGGTCCAGATAATCAGTTTCATCCAAGAGTGCTTGGAGTTGTCCCGCCACCACTCGCTCTAACACCTTGCCCAGAAACGGGATGTTGGCCACTGGTCTATAATTAGTGGCCATCTCTGGATCCAGTGACGCCTTCTTCAGGACCGGTCGGACTACCGCCTCCTTTAAAGGGGCAGGCACCCGACCCTCCCTCAGAGAAGCGTTAACCACTTCCAAGATCCAGGTTCCAATCCCGTGCTTGGAATCCTTTATTAACCAAGACGGGCAAGGGTCCAAAAGGCAAGTGGTGGGACGTACTCGTCCAAGCACCTTGTCCACATCATCGGGCCACAGTAACTGAAATTCATCCAATAATTCTGGACCAGACGGTAGCATCGGTGTCTCCCTTAAGACCTCTGACTCAATAGTGGAATCCAGCTCATGACGAATCTGAGCGATTTTCTCCCTGAAATGCCTGGCAAAGTCGTCACAGCGGGCCTTTGAGGGTGGAATCAGATCTTCTTTCGGACCTGGACGGACCAGGCCTTGCACCACTCGAAAGAGCTCCGCCGGACGGCATTGTGAGGAGGCAATGGAAGTGGAAAAAAATCTCTTTTTCGCCGCCCTCACCGCCACAGCATAGGCCCGATAGTGGGCTCTTAAGTGTGTTCGGTCAGATTCATCCCGTGATTTCCTCCACCTACGCTCTAGCCGTCTCCCAACCTGCTTCATCGCCCTCAGTTCAGGAGTATACCAAGTGGAAGAGCGGGCTCTGCCCAGTGGGAGAGGGCGCTTAGGAGCGATCGTGTCTACAGCCCTGGTCATCTCCCCGTTCCACAGTTCGACCAGAGCGTCGACAGCGTGTTAGGAATCTTCATTAAATTCCAAGACACCCAAGTGGTCAAAGCCAACAATCGCGACCTCTCCTACATTCTTCTGGGTGCCCTCCTGATTTCCTTCTCCTCCCCATATCTCTTCGTTGGCCAGCCAAGCACAGTGGCCTGCCTACTCCGACAAACAGCCTTCAGCATCATCTTCTCAGTCGCCATCTCTTCTCTCTTAGCCAAAACCATCAACGCAATGAAGGCTCTGTGGCCATGTTCTACAGTGTCCTTGGCTACATGGGATTCCTGGCTGCTGTATGCTTCACAGTGGCTTTCCTGGCCAGGAAGCTGCCAGGGGTTTTCAACGAGGCCAAGCTGATCACCTTCAGCATGCTGGTCTTCTGCAGTGTCTGGGTATCTTTTGTGCCCTCCTACCTGAGCACCAAGGGAAAGTACGTGGTGGCTATGCAGGTCTTCTCCATGCTGGCCTCCAGTGCCGGCTTACTGGGCTGCATCTTTCTTCCCAAGTGCTACATCATTGTCTTGAGGCCTGCTCTGAATACAAAGGAAATCTTGTGAGGAAAACAAAAGATGGTATTGTGACCTAGCCAGCAATTGCAGGGGGTGGGGGGAGAACCAGCGTTCCTGCAATTTGAATATCTAGCATTTGCTCAAATGCATGCAAAAAATGAAATAGTCCCATAGTCTGCTTGTAATTCTTGGAACAGAAGGCAGGCAGCCCAGGAATGCATGCATATATTCCCCTTCTTATTATTCAACATTTCCCTTTTCCAAAGGTTGGCTGATCTTTCTCAGGTGAGGACAAAGTGATGCACTTTTAGAATCAATGATCCCCATGTTGAAGTGCATCAAATGCTGTGAATCAAACCTTTTGTGGACAGCCTTTGAGTTTCCAGGTTTTTCAATTTCCACTTCTAATTTTCCTTTGTCAGCAGTACCATAGATGGATAAGATCAATGTTTGAATGGTATTGGGTAAAAATCAGGTTTCCATGCAGAATCTCCTACTCAGGAAGGGCATTTGGCCCAGCTAACCTGTAACTCTTTGCTCTTCCCCTTCTCATGTTTGAAGAGTTCACCAGGGTCCCTGGAGGTTCATCTGAGGTACCACTCTCATACCACTCTCATCCTTGCATGGCAGAACAATTGTCCCTGTTTCACCTAGGCTGTGCCCCAGCGATGGGTCATGCTCTCATTCAGCCCAAAGTTTGAATCAGCAGATCCAGCTGCCAAGGTCAGCAAGAGGACAAATCCGGGCTGGAGAAAGTCTCCTTTCCCAAGTCCGGCCAGACTCATGCAGATAGAATTATTATTATTATTATTATTATTATTATTATTATTATTATTATTATTATAACATTTCTATGCCGCCCCTTGCCGAAACCTCGGGGCGGCTTACAACATGATAAAATACATTGAAATACAATAGTACATAATAAATTACCATTAAATATAACAATACAAAAAATACATTGATTTACAAATACAAAATTAAAATTATCAGTATAAAATAAAAATATAGGAGGAGAAAGAGAAGGAAGAAGAAGTTGCCCAGGCCAGATCATATGTTTTAACAATTGAAATGATGTTTAAATAAAAAGGGAGCAGGGGATACTTTCATCTCCTCTTTCCTCTTCTCCACTCCTATTTATCCTTCTGAAAACTTTTGTTTTCTCTTTCTAGATCTTCTAGTGCCGTTTCTGCTGGGCTTACATCATTCTTCTTCGTGTGTGTGTGTGTGTGTGTTGGGACTCCATGTGTCCAGGATTGGTTCAGTGTAGCATGGGCAGCGTTAGGATACGGGTGTACAAACACAGAAGCAGAACCATATTTGCTCAACAAAATCAAATGTGGGAAGCCTTGGTGAGTATCTTTCTACAGGATGTAGTACAGCATGATGATTAGTGAGCCGGACTGGGTCCTGAATGATCACAATGCTAGTTTCTGACTGTCGTGAGCTGTGCTTCTCCTTCCCATCAGTAATAATCTGAACAACACTTCTTTGCCAAATGTCTTTGCATGGAACATGAAGGGTTTCCCATCAGATAGACTCCCCAACTCTAAATCTCCTCCCCTGAGATGCTGTTGCTATTCCCCATTCCCACTGCTTGGTTGACTGGTACATTTGAAATAATCTCCCCACAGGCAGGCATAGGCCACTACTCAGGAATGAGTTCTTTTCAATGATCATCCTGTCATCAGAGTTTCAGCTGTCAGGCCCACCATGAGAGGCAGCCTCCACTGCACATATCCGGTCCTCCTATTCTGAATTGTGAGTCCCACCAAAACAGTTAGCCTCCTGCATGTGACTCTGAGGTTTACCATAAGGTGTAGATGAGACAGTGGTGCAGGGAGGAGACTAATGATGCTTCTGGCCCTGGGAAAAACTTTGGCTCTCTTGCTTCACCATATGCATATGGAATAGTTCCTCTTGCCTAAATAATGGAAATCAGAAACATTTTCATTTCCATGCTTCCCAGTTCCACTCAGCTCAGCTGTCCCCTGGGTTAACTTTCAAAGCTTTTCTGAAACCATTGAGTTCCCAGTTGAGTGGAACAGAGCCCATTGGATAAGCCCAGAACATATACAAAGTGTTTTATAGGCACCGAGTCACGTGTGCAGGAACAGGGGTGAAAATGAGTGAAGAATAGCTACATACCAAAAGTTAATGTATTCATGGGCAAAAGCAACATGAGAAGCCTCTGAGGGGACATGGCAAAATAACAGGATAAATGCCGGGGATTACAGAGAATTGACATGGCAATCAGTAAGGCACAGTTTATAATGTCATCTTACATTATAAACTAGTAGGACTCCTTTCATACATTTTGAATAGGAGAACAGCTTCCTGCAGAGTCAGAGTCAGTGCTAAAGTGCTGCATTCATTAAACAGCAAACCCCATAAGTTTGTCAGCAATAAAAGCAAATGAATCTACCCACATACCATTAAACGTTCGGTTTTCTTCAGAAACTTTTATTTTCTTCGATTTATGAATGGTTGGTGTACTGGGGGAAAAAGCTCAGTAAATCATGAAAACTCAGTAAATCAGCACTTTTCACAGATTGGGGGCTGTGCCAGGAAGTGTTTTGAGCAACGGAGCTGCAGCAGAGGGATTCAAGAGCCATGTGCGGCTTCAGAGCCGTGGATTGCCGACCCCTGATCATGCCCCTCTATCATCTGACACTCCTTCACATACATTTAAGTCACCATGAGATCCCCTCAGAGTCTCCTCTTCTCCAAACTAAGTCCCATTCCCGCAATTTCATCTTTGATGGCATCCCTCACAATCTGGCTGCCATCCTTGTGATCCTGAGCTGAACTGATTTGAGCCTTGCAATGTCTCTCCTGTAATGTGGAGGCCAGAACTGGACACAGTTCTCCAGTTGTGGGTGCATGAGAGTCTCATAAAATGGCACCAGCACAACTCTCATTCTGGAAACCAGAGCTCTGGCTGTACATCCAGGAGTGGCATTCACCCTCTTAAACCTCACGTCATACTGCTGGCTCATGTTTAGCCTGCTGGTTTGAGCAGGTCACAGTCTGCGGTCACCTTCTGTTATCAACAATAGATAGCACAGTTGGGATGGCTCCATATGGGAGTTGACTTTTGGCAGCATTCCACCCCTCCTGCTGGTCTGCATTGTACTGTGGGCACCAGCAATCAGCGCAGTCAGGTACACTCCACCACAAGGGATGGAAAGGAATTGTCTGGGATTATATATCTATCAAACTCAGTGGGTTTGGCCTCTGGGATTCCACACACTTTGCAGGGGACTGTAACCTGGGACCTGAGCGACCACCCTTAGACAATGGGGTGCTCACTAGGAATCCAGTCCCAGGAACAGTCCATTTCCAACAGTAGCCACTGCCCCTGTTTTGTACCTAGACCAGGAATGGTTGGCCAGGAGGGGCTCACCAGGAAAGGAACCTCAGACCGGTCCCTTCTGCCAAGTGTAGCACAGCTGCACTTGGAGCAACTGCACCTGATGCAGAAGGAGAGTGCTGCTTCCATGGCTGGGCCTCTGTGAGTGTTCACAGTCTTCCTCTCAGCTTGGCTTGCTTTGGATGAGTGGGCCAAGCATGAGAGGAAGCTCAGAAACACTTGAAGGGACAGATTATAAGAGAGCCCATCCCAACCCTGCTTGGAGAATGAGTACATGAGCAAGTCCATGGGACTTCATGTATCACACACCATCTGAAATGTACACGGCCTCAAAAATGATTCAACAGGTTCCGTACATCACTGGCCAAGTCCCAAACTGTGATTTTCAGTATCAGGCTGATCATGGAATCTTCTGGACAGAGAAAACTTGGAAAGAGCTCCTAGAATATTCTAGGAAAGTCTTGTGGGCCAGAGGTTCCACACTGCTCTTGACGTTACTGTTAACAAATGGATTCTGAACACACACAAATCACTGAACATTTAAGGCCTGGATAACTGAAGGATCTTTTTCTGTATGCACCTGCCTGTACCCTAAGATCATCTGCTGAGGTCCTTCTCTGGAAGCTCTCTTTAATTAGGCTAGAATAGAGGCAACCAGGGGAAGGGTCGTTGCAGTGGTAGCACTCCAATGGTGGAATCTGCTTCACAGAGAGCTCCACTGCAAGGATGCTGGCAAGTGTGCTGTGCCTTCCAAGCCTTCCAAACCATGAATGGACATGCTCCTTGTCATCCTGAGTACAGAAAGAGAAGTGAATAATCAGAGAGCCATAAAACTGTCCCCCAGTCACCATCCAGAAGGCCTACCCCCAAAGAAGAGAGGACCTTCCATTTCAAGTTCATTCTGACCAGTTCCTGTGTAATACTTGCATAATGACGTAAGGCAGCTTCCTGTTAGTAATTATTTGTCACAGATATTTTGCAGCTTCAAACCAGCAAGGAAGCTTCAGCTTCTACAGGGACTAATTTTGGATTCCAGTGTCACTGTGTTGCCAGATTCAGTTGGGCAACAGCAAGTGTGAACCCATGTGTGCCCCCAACCCAAGCCAAATGAGCCTGAGATGAGAATTAGAGCCAAACCCAGTTTTATTCTAGTGCACTTTAGAATTGAGGGATGCAATTGAGGGATGGAATTGAGGGTTTAAACCACTGAGCTGCTGGACTGGTTGATGGAAATGTCACTGGTTTGAATATGCATAATGGAATGAGTTCCCATTGCTCCGTCCCAGCTCCTGTCAACTTTGCAGTTCGAAAGCATGCTAATTTAAGTAGATAAAAAGGTACCACTTTGGTGGGAAGGTAACAGCACTCCGTGCACTTCGTTGTTTAGTCATGCTGACCACATAACCACGGAGACTGTCTGTGGACAAATGCTGGCTTCCTCAGTTAGGAAACAAAGATGAGCACCACCCCTAGCGTCAGACTTGACTGGACTTAACTTTAAGGGGAAAACTTTACCTTTACCTTTTTACTTTAGAATAAATGGAGACAAGGGGAATTAAACTTTCTGAAATCAAGAGTCTTGAAAGTTGCATGCCAGAACATGTGTGTTATACCTTACCTAAGCCATCAGGTCATGTAACAGGCATCAATGTAAGCACGCCCCCTGCTGTTAGCTTCAGAGAGTCCTTTTTTCTGTCAAGGACTGGATATTTCCCATCTTTCTTATCTGCTCAAGATTCATGCAGGCTTGCCATGTTCTTACTCCATGCACATCTGCAACTTTCATGGTGGCTATAACTGGTTTCCACTATCCCTTTGGTTATTGGATTTGAGGTCAGGCTAACTTGTTAGCTGAGGGTTACAAAAAGTTCATTTTGTTCTTCTCCACCCTCCCTTCTGAGGAATGAAATTCAATCTGGCTGTGTGCGTGGTGTTTTTTTTTTTAAACTATGTGGCCTTTCTCTGTGCAACTACTTTGGGGACCTTCCTCTGGCCAACTACATATGGGGTTATGTGACTGGAAACAACTGTACTGTGGTCACATGAAAAAAAGGGTACATGCAAAAAAACATTGGCCAATAACTGCTCCTTTTGCTTTGTCCAGATGCAGGCTCTTCCGTGAAGTCAAAGCAAAGGGAGGGGAAATGGCACATTTCATCAGCAGTAGAGAAGTTAGAAAATTGAGTAGTTTGCTGTGTGCTCCACATAACCCTGCTTTGCTAACATGTGTGAGCAGTCACATTATTGCTGGAGTAAAGTCCAAAGGAGGCACTTTCTTCTGGATCACTTGAGAAGTTAAAAATATTTTGCAGTGGTCTAACATGTGGTGCCAGCAAGTAGGCACCTGAGAGGCTCACAAGAATCTTAGCAAGCAGAAGGAGCATTTGTTTAGAAAGAAAGACAAAGCCAGTTCAAACCCCCACTGCAATGTTATCAGGGCAGGTAATATTGTGTCCCAACCTTGCTCAATTGTTCAAAAGCAGTGAAAAGCATGCTGTGTCATCGTTCTTCAGCCACAATGAGATTCTGTGGTTTTTATCCAACAAGAACTACCCCTCAGAGATTAACCAGCAATGGTACTTGTGATGAAGAAAAGTTGGATGTGGCAATCCAAACACCTGGAAACTCAAATGCTGTCCACAAAAGTCCTGATTCAAGCATTTGAGACACTTTGGAAAAGGGGTTAATTGGTTCTTATACTGCACCCCTTTGTCCTTACCTCAGAAGGTCAGAAAGCTTGTTGAAGAGTGATATGTTGACATCAGAAGAAGGGAAATGCATGCATGTATTCCTGGGCTCGTACTCCTTCAGTTCCTAGAACTAAAAGCAGCCTATCAGACTATTCCAGTTTTTGCCTGGATTTGATCAAGTGCTATATATTCAGATTGTGGTGAGGGCACCTCCTCCCCTCTCACCCATTTCCTTGCTATGTCACGATGCCATCTCTTTTTTTCCTAACGAGATGTTCCTTCTTATTCAAAGCAGGCCTCAAGACAATGATGTAGCACTTGTGAAGAAAGATGCAGCCCAGTAAGCCAGCACTGGAGGCCAAGATGGAGAAGACCTGCACAGCCACCATGTACTTCCCCTTGGTGCTCAGGTAGGAGGGCACGAAGGACACCCAGACACTGCAGAAGACCAGCATGCTGAAAGTGATCAGCTTGGCCTCATTGAAGGCCCCTGGAAGCTTCCTGGCCAAGAAAGCCACCATAAAGCATACGGCAGCCAGGAAGCCCATGTAGCCAAGGGCAGTGTAGAAAATGGTCACAGAGCCTTCATTGCACTGCAGGATGATGTGTCCAGGCTGGGAGTGCATGTCCAAGTCAGGAAAGGGAGGAGAGGTGCCCAACCAGATGCAGCAGAGGACAACCTGGATGCTGGAATAGAAAATGACAATGGAGTTGGCCAACGTCTTCCCTAACCACTTTCTGGCCCTGTTGCCTGGCTTGGTGGCCAAGAAAGCCAAGACCACAGTGAATGTTTTGGCTAGGAGAGAAGAGACGGCAACTGAGAAGATGATGCTGAAGGCTGTTTGTTGCAGAAGGCAGGTGGCCTTGCTGGGCTGGCCAATGAAGAGGAAGGAGGAGGAGAAGGAAAGCAGGAGGGCGACCAGAAGAATATAGGAGAGGCTGCGGTTGTTGGCTTTGACCACTGGGGTGTCTCGGAATTTAATGAAGATTCCTAACACAAAGGCCGTCAAAAGGGATAGCATAAGGGCCATGGAAGCCAGGGAGATCCCAAAAGAATCTTCATAGGACAGGAAGGTGATCATCTTGGGAGTACATTGAACTCTGTTCTTGTTTGGATGCTGATCCTCTGGACATTTGGTGCAATGGTCAGCATCTGGAATTAAAAAGAAGAACAGATATAAATGGATAATAGTTGGAGGCAGGGGGTGACCATTCCCTGCTACTTGGTCCAGCAGTGGTGCCTCTGATGAGTGGACAATTCAGGATGGAGCAAGGGAAGTGCTTCTGCACACAAGCAGAGCAAAAGCATGGAACTTGCTACCAATGTTTATCCAGAACTTAAGAAACATGAGCACATTAAAAGGTTGACATAAATGGTTTTTCTTATGCTTTTATTTGCATACATTCAAATATTAGAAAAGGCCACTATGTTTCTGCTAATCTCCTTCAAAAGGAGAAGAAACATGAGCAAGCAGTTGGTGTCTTGCTTTTCTCTTGCTCAGAGAAGTGGGGTAAATCTGCCAGTAGGAGGCATGGGGGACAGAATGTGCTCAGAGGTTACAGGAGGCACACTGCCTCACCTCTCACCCAGCAGAGTAGAGGAAGTGTTCATACTCCAACATTCCCTTTGGAGACCCACTTGATGATACCATTAATGGATAATGTGGGGAAGTTAGAAATAAATGAGAAGATGAGAAGAAAATACGGGAGGTTTCTGGTGGCACATAACCCTCCTGATCCATTCTCCAAATTGATCTTTGTGGGTCACACTGACAACCAATTGTTGATATTGCAAGAGAGGCTCCAACTGTGTATATGCCCCAGAACCATATTCTGCGTATAGCACAGAATCATATTCTGCATATATGCAGAATATGATTGAGTACATGTTCTATACAAACTCCTTGCAGGGTGCAACCCAGAATTGTCTTGTGGATGATGGGAACCCTGTCCACTTCCCCATGTGGCTTGATCTGGGAAAAAACTACCCTGACAACACATGGCTTGTTCAAAGCCCTGCCTGACCTCTGCAGTGAAAGGACAGGTTTCAACCAGGCAAGAGGCTGAAATGTGTGGGGAAACATGCTAATGGGAGCCGGTGAAGGCAAAGGATGCTCCTAATGTGCAGTGGACCAATAGCAAACAAAGCATCTTGTGCAATGAGTGGTCAAACGATTGTGTATGGAACAACATGCAACATAGTGGTTTGGGAAATGTGCTGCTGGCAGCAGAAGGACTGGAGAAAGGAGACTGGAACAGTCCTCTATACTGTGAAGGATTCTCTGCAGGATATATCATCCCTTAGCAAGATGTGGCAAAATGCCCACTGTTGTGGAGGACCATTGCCTTGATCCTCACGGGCTGGATTGTCCTTTGTTGTCACCCACCTTCCTGGGAGGAGATGGTCCCTTCTGGGCATAGAACGCAGTCATAGCAGCAAATGGGCTTTCCTTCCTGAACCACTTTGTAGAATCCCGGGCTGCAGCTCTCTACACACCTCGCATGGGGCAGGGGCTGTGCAGAAAAACAAGGTCCACCCCAGATAATGTGTTGGAGAAACATCATTGGGCGAAAGGAGAGGGAGCATTTGAAAGAACAGGAGAGGACTTCTCAGAGGGAAGCTGATCCTGCAAGTAGGATTGTGACGATCACATTGGAATCTTAGCTCTTGTGCTGACTGGAATTCATTGCCATGCTTGGCAATTGTGCAGAGAAGCCATGATGCACAACTCATGTGTGCAGAAGTATGTGGCTGGCCTCTTTGATTCTCTTGCACTCTTCCAGACACCCACACAAACACTTGGTGCAAGTCAGATTAAGGGCATAAAGAACGTGGGCTAGAGTCTGGGAAGCCAAGCTTGAGAAATCTGACAGATTCCCCCTTCCAAGGAGAATTCCTCACACATTGCTGCCTCTAAGTAAACCAAAGCCCATGCAAATGCATCCGATGCACATCCCTTCCCAAATACATGCATTTGACTGGACATGGAATGAAATGAAGGCATGGTTTTGCTCACCTTGTTGAGCCATTTGGGCCACATAATGGCTTCTTGGTCAATGGTACATTTGCGTCCAGACGAACCCTGTTGTTCTATACTCCCAACTTTCACTCTTATGACAGACCTGTTGGGAAACTTTACCCAGTTGACAATGTCCAGGTCAGCTGCCAGGTCCCCTTTCTCATCCAAATACACTCCATCCATGGAACGATTGTGAAACTGGGGGCTTCTCAGGAATGGGTGGAGCTGGAATGGGAGAGAAAGTGCCAGCACTGAGGAAAGATGCAGCCATGCTGGATTCCCCAGTTTTGCCCTTTTTACTCAGGGCTGAATTGGCTGGTGTGTCTTTTCCAATGTGCAAGTGCCCTTATTTCATCCATGAATGCTCTTGGTCTATTTTGGGAGGTTGGCAGGAGGGTGGCAAGAAGCCTTCTGCTATAAATATGCAAATCCATTCTGGAGTGCAGACCAGGTCTTACCCTCAGGGAAAGTGATGACAGTGTCTTCAGGGCTCATGGTTTAGGATTCCTGAAGAGGCACCCAGTGATCAGGTTGTACAGACTTACCAGTGAGTTCCTTTAACTGCATGTTCACAGTGGATTGTACTGGAAAGATAACATGTGGCCTATAGGTAGGAAAGAACCTGAACATTTTGCCTGAATCGTCTTCTTCTTTCCATCCTGTGCAATGCACAGTGGCTGCAAGTGTCTTCCAAAGTGTTCAGTCTGCAGCAAGCATTTTTCTTAAAATCAATAAAATTGGTTAATAATAGTTTTTGAAACTCAGTGCTTTGTTCAATAATATTTCTCAGGGAAAAGATCTGTTCACTACACGAATGGTCTTGTCTAGACCCAGCTTGTTCTTCATGTAAATATTGGTTGATTTTATCTTGCAGTCTTTTCAACAGAATGATACTAAACACTTTTGCAGGACTGAGAAGAGAGTAATACCTCTCCAGTTGTTTGAATCACTCAATTTGCCTTTTTTGTTTTTTTGTTTTTTTTATAATGATCCCTTTTCTCCAGTCATCCTGGACATATACATTTTGCCAGCAATAATTTGACAGCTGGGTAAACTTACAGACAACACTGTCATCACCATATCTTGTATACTCAGCTGATATTTGATCTAGCCCAGGTGCTTGATCATTCTTCAGTGTATATATAGCTTCATCTTGAGTAAATAATCCCATATCTACACCCAGGCCTGCTGGAGGTGGAGTGCTGAAGTGATGTGTTATTGGCGAGTGGAGCTGACTTAATGTCTCCTTAAAATATTCAGCCCAACACATATCCTAGATGGGGTATTATTTCACCCCATGTAGTTCATCACCTGACCACATAGAGAAATGCAGAGGGATTTCAAGGGGGTGAATATCAGACATTCAATTGTGCAACTTAAAGTAAAGCAATGTTTTCAGCAGAGGAGGGTTGTCTTCTGAGTGCCAGTGATAACTTTAATACAGAGTGTGATTTTGGAGATTGAAGAAGTTCAATTTGGACAATGAAAAGTTCAGAACACAAGCAAGTAGAAACCTTAAGGGCCCAACTGGACAACTAGGTGGGCATCCTGCCCTATATGCAAACTCAGAACATGGCAGAACCCACACTCAAAGGCAGAGTATGTGATGATCAAAGGCTATCACTGAACTGTGGGCCATGGCTGAATATGGGTTTTTAGTAGTCTGGACCCAAACAAAGAAATATTATGGCTTCTTCACCATGGTTTGATATGTCACGTAGCTTCAGATATCCTACATTTCAAGAACAAGCCACAATTCAAGCATGAGACACACAGAGCCCTTGTGTGCTATGCAATATTGTTAAAGCCAATTTAATCAACCAGAGAGATGGATCTGAGCAAAGATCCCTATAACTCCTCAGACTGCAAGTGGTCTCATTCAGGATGTCTTCTGCCAAGTGTGGTGTGCCCTGCGTGATGGAGGGCATCCTCTGAATCCAGTGAAAGGCAGAAATAGAAAGATTCACATGGAAGAAAGGCCAGATGGGCCTACCAAGTGGAATACCCTTGTGAGCATGCAAACTCATGCCTTGAATTTTCATAGTCCCTGCACTGGTGCAATTCCTTATTATGCTCATCAGGAAGGTCTGAAATGGAATAGAGAATACCTGCCATGACTGAAGACTTTGCATGTTCAGCCTGTGTCCACCCTCACCCCTCATCCTCTTGAATATGGAGGATAAAGCAGTATCCAAGGCCCTGGCCACAGCCTGAATGGTGTTGTAGGAGAAGTAGCTGTCCAGAGAGAGCACTCGCTGCACCTTATGTCTCAGCTGAGCCTTCCCTTTTCCATTGTCTCTGAATCTTGTCCACCCTTGCATGGACACCACATGTTTTGCATAGGAACACTCAAATGACTTCTTCACAAATGCCTCCATAGCAAAGAAAAAGGGTGTAAAATCTTCATAGTTTGTCTTTTTATTCATTTGGAGAATGAAGGAAAACAATCCATGGATGTGTTGGAAAGGTAGATTACTATATGTTAACTCAAAAGTAAAATCCCACATTGTAGTGATGATCCAGACTTTCCCTATGAGGGGTTTCATCCTTTCCACTTCTTGCTGCATAAGATGTATTCCATAGAACAACAGACTTTTCTCCATACAATAAACATACACATGGATTTGTTGCAGCATCTCAAATGAACCTTCACGAAGCCCTGGAGAATTTGACTTCATGTTCAAGAAAGTGTATGAAAAAAAGACACAAATGCCATTCCTGAGAAGTTCAGGTGTCAAGGTTCTCACAAACATATGTCCATTGTCAGTGTCTAAAGCAAAGAGCCCAACCATGGACCATCTGAAATGCAGGAGGAGTTTGACGATCCCCATGTACTGGACCCCTTCTCTGGGGAGCATGTGGTAGAGAAAAGGGAACTGGACTTGATCACTGAGGACATGAGAATCAAAAGCATAAGTGACCTGGAGAATTAGAGAAGAGACTTATAGATTCATTGCAGAACCACATTTTCTTCATCTTGTGAGGTTACACCTCTGAGCAAGTAATTATCTATCTGAAACATTCCAGCCGAAGCAACTTCTTTCCTTCCTTCCTTCCTGAAAAATCAAATGTTTAGCCTTCCTAAGTGTAAAACACTGAAAATGGATGTCACAAAGAGGTTGAATTCAGGTGCATCTTCTAAGTTTTCACAGTGGGAGAAAGTTACCCAGGATCATCTCAATTTTCTAGCAGGTGGACTGGCCTGATTTCCAAGCAGTGAACTAGCAAAGTATATTCATTAGCTATATACACTGATTTTTTTCTTACAAACAAAAAAAACCTCTTAAATAATTCTCCTCCTGCTTCTCTCAGTCTTATCCCTACTGCAAAAATCCTTTGAGGTAGGTAGGGATGAGAGTCGGTGACTGGCCCAAAGTAATCCAGTCGGCTCCATGGCTGGGCTGGGACTAGGTTGCCTGAGTCCCAGTCCCAGACTCTTAACTACTACACCACACTGGTTCCCAAAAATTGTTGTGCTCCTTAACTCTCTGAGCTCTGTGCACAAAGAAAATTAGCCATGATGAATGGCCAAACAGGTCAGAAATTTTCCTTCCAAACAGAAAACATCAGCCTAGTTGTGTAGAAGGGAATGCTTGTGTGAGGCATGGACAACCCTAACCCTTTGCAACCCGCTCTTGTTGTGTTGTTGTTATGTGCCATTAAGTCATTTGTGACTTCTGGGAACCCTATGAATGAACTTCCTTCAAAATGTCCTGCCCATGCCAGCCTTGTTCAGTTCTTCCAAGTTCAAGGCCCTGGTCTCCTTTATGGAGGGCAATTGTCTCTCATTCGGCCTTCCTTTACTTCTGACTTTGGCTTCTTCCAAGCAGTTCTTGATCTGGACTGCCTATGTTCATGGCATGGGAAATACTCACTGTGGATCCATGGGGAACATCTCAATTTATCCTAGCAGAAATGCCAAGTAAAGGAAGATTGCACCTGAAAATGAATTCTGCACACCTGTCCAATTTTGTAAATACTTAGCAGATATGAAATTTGGTTGGAGTTTTCAAAGTCTGTTTCATCAAGAATGGCCACCAGCTGTTGTTGTCTGCCACACTTGTAGTTGGGAACATGGACCTGACCGGTCGAAAGCAGGTCTACGGCTGCATCAGAAGTCAGTCTTGCATTGCTATAGCTGTCATAGATGTCATAGCCCAGGGTGATGTTGGGCAAGAGCCTAGGGTTCTGGTTGATCTCCTGAATGGCAAACAAGAAGGAGAGGATCTTCCAGTAAAGTGTGTCTCCAAAACTTGGAAAAAAGCAGATATCTCATGTCACTATCTCATCTATGACAGATTTAAATGTTTCATGGCAGCTGCCTGGACTTACATGCATACATACATATGTATATGGGCACTGTGTTTCTATGGCTTTCTACATACTGAGACAGTTCTCATGGCAAAGCCAAAAGCAAAATACCAAAAGAAAGGGAGGAGGTTACTTCTCTGCTGACTACAATTTCCTCATACTGGATTGTTCCTGACAAAAGCTGGCAATGTGTGACAAAACAACCCCCATATCTAGCTGTCCATGCAGTTTGTCTTATCACCTGAAAAAGCTGAGTGACTTACTCCAACTTTCCATTAGAAGCAGGCTTCCTGAAAGTGTAGGGAAGAAAGTTGGCATGTGCTGCAGAGATGGCTGCAGCAATGACATAGTCTCCTGGCCTGTAGTGATTTAGGGTCTGAACCTCATCCCTGTGCCAGCTCCAGGGGCATCTGGCCTTCAGGATCCCACAGGAGGACTTTGGGAGAAGCAGCAGCAACAGCAGCAGGAAGAGAAGCATCATTCTGGCTCTGCCAAGTGCGTCCTCCTTTTTACTTCTCCACCGAGGAATGGAGAGAAGTGGTAGGAGCAGTCAAGGTCTCTGGCAGATCGAGGCTTCACTTTTCTCCAGACAGAGATGGAGCCCAAGCTAACACCTTCCCTGACGGGGAAGAGCAAATGTCACCTGCACCAAGGAATCTTTGCCTGCTCTGAAGTCCCTCCCCAGCTCTGAATGGAAGAGAGGCTTTTATATGCCTTCCCATTTGCACCTGGATGCAAGGCGGCACCTCCTCTGGCTCTGGACTCCCATGTGTACAAGGCTGAACTCATCGGTGGTATTTTCAGGGAGGGAATCCCAAGAGTTCTAGCAGGAACACCAGGAAAGCATTATGATTTCGACAACTATACAGTCCAGAAAGTGGGATACCTCTGTACTCTCTGATTTTTTCTATGCCTAGGTACACCAATGGAGAAAAAAGCATTTTTGAGAACACCTGGGTGCTGCTCCTTTGAATGAACCAGAATTGAGAGACTCCTTTGCACATGTGCTCTGTCCTAAGCCTTGAATGGCTGAGCAACTGCATCACACAATTTATATCCCTTCTCGCCCCCATACCAAGCACTTCCCAGGTTGTCGGGCAGAATCTTCTGCTTAAAAAAGGAATTTAGCCCAGCACAAATGGTTGCTCTTGGCTTTATTCTTTCCTGTGTTTGGAAAGCTCAGCAAGTGTCCCTGATTTTCAACTTGGACACTGCCAGTGCATACCATTGAAATCTTTGCAAGGCAGAATAACTGCTCCTGTGTTACCAAGGCTGAACTTGAGTGATGGAATGGGCCAAAGCTTTAACCAACATTCAGCTAAGAAAATGAGCAAGCATGATAGTCCCAGATGGAGGAACCATTCTTCCCTGACTCCTATCAGGGGCAGAGGACATTTTTACCTCTCCTCTCCTCTCCTCTCCTCTCCTCTCCCTAACCCTAACCCTAACCCTAACCCCTCCCCCCTTTCCCTTCCTCATACCATTTGATCTGTCTGAAAACATTGTTTTCTTTCAATGTCTTCCAGTGCCCATTCTCCTATGCTTGCATTATTATTCACCCTTTCTCTGTGTGTGCTGAGACTTTGTGTTTCCAGGAACATGTATGTGTATTAGAAGATAGGTGTGTAAAGGCAGAACCAGAATCATATTTGCTCAACAAAATCTAGTATAGAAAGCCTTGCTGGGTGTCTTTCTAGGGGTCCAGTGCTGCATGGCTGTTAGCAAGTTAGACTGGGACCTGAGTGGTCACAATTCTGGTTTCCTTCTGTTGTGAGCTGTGCTTCTCCCTCCCAGTAATAATAGTCTCAGTAGCACTTTGCCGAATGCCTTTTTACATGTGACTGTGATGATGGTGTATGGGGTCCACCTCCTTAGGAGGGGGGGGGTTTCTGTCTGATAGACTCCCCATATCTAAATCTCATACCTCCAGATGATCTTACCACATGGGGGGGGGTGGACTGGCCCCCTCGGCTGCCATTGAACAGATCTTCCCCCAGGCAGGCCTGTACTCAGGGCTTGGGCTGCAGCTGGAATAGGCTTCTTTCAACAATCTTCTCATTCTCAGAGTCTGCCTCTGAGAGGCAGCCTCCCCTGCATACACCCAGTCCTCCCATTCTTAGTTTTGAGTCCCACCAAAGCAGTTATCCCCCCACAAGAATCCCTGAGGTTTGCACACAACACCTACCCATCCATGTAGCGCACTGGGTGATGTTGGCCCTGTCACTCCCTCTCAGTGTGACTTACCCCATTCAATTGTTGGAATAAGAGTGGAGTGGAGAAGCATGCACATTCTTTTTTTCAGGAGCTAAGCACGCTTTCTTTGCTCCTGGGAAAAAGCAGGATGCAAATGTAATCTGAAATTTATTAATATAAAGGTTAATGCTACTTCTATTTGCTAAAAAAGCTAAAAAAACAACTTAGGACTACTTCATTGGGTCACACCTGCAGCATGTAGCTGACTAAAGCTTGAGTCTCATAACCAGACAAGAAGTATGGCCCATATGCCCAATGAGAGCTCATGAAACATTTGGGGAATAAGAGCCAAATACACAATGGAAGTGTTAAAAGAGCAGAATAGCTTGATGTGGATTGACATAGCCAATACATTGGCCTGGAAATGTTCAATACATTCTTCAGATATATTGACAGCTATTCAAGAAAACAAAGAACTAACCATTTCTACAAAGGGGATGTATTCCAAACTCATTTTGGGTGCATCTGAAAAGCAGAAATGCAACCATGAAGAATCAATCGTGTCTCACCTGTTTGGGGGAAAACAGATCTCAAATTTGGATGAGAAGTTGTGACAATGAACTGACAATGTAAATGGACAATGTGAACTGAAAATGTAAGTGGATGGAACGTTTTGTTCCTTTTGGGCTATATTCTCCCAGGGAACATTCTGTACCCAATGTCTATTTTTCAGGGTAGTAAACAGAATCCTCTCTCCTTTCCAAGCACACAGGGTATCAAGTGGGGCTGAGCAAGGAGCCAGTCCCTAAGATCTACCCCAAGATCCCTCTCTTGTTCAATCACTGTTGCTGAGATCTGAGGAGGATGTGTTTGAAGCTGGGATGTTTTGCCCATTCAGATACTCTACACATTATTTATTTATACATGTATTTATAGGCTGCTTATAACTGCCGAGCCCTTCCTATATATGCTTGCTTGTATTGAACTTCCTCTGCCCTTTTGATGCCTCTTCTCCCAGTTTGGAGAGATCCCCATGGAGCTCCTCACAGTCCCTTTTTGTTTTAACCACCCCAAAAAGTTGAGTGTCATCAACAAACTTGGCTACCTCACTACTTACTCCTAATTCCAGATCATTTAAAAGTAGGTTGAAAAGCACTGGTCCTAATGCAGAACCCTGTGGCACTCCACTGCGGACATCTCTCCACTGGGAGAATTGCCATAGACTCCCACTCTTTGTCATGTTAGAACCTTCTCCCCAAAAGCAGCAACTATGAAGCCTTGCCAAGTCATATGGGTAAGACAAGCATTGGTTATCAAGCAGAGGAAGCTTCAGTGGAAACTGAGAGACCAGATGGATAGACAGGCTGTGTGGAAATGGCCTGCCTGGTGTGACATTTGTATATATCATGACACAAATAGATTGTTTAGTGGATAATGCTGGGAAGAGTCAGCGATTCTAATCCATGTTGGTACCAAGGATATGGAGAAATGCAATGGTGAGCTCCTGGGAGCCAAACTGGGGCTCCTGGGTGGAAGGTTGGTTGGGAGGGACTGAAGGCCTCTGTTCCCTGCTGGCACCCCTGGTGTGCAGAAATGTACTTACAGGGTCCTGGAAGAGAAATTCTGGGTGCTACTGCTGGGTATTCAAGAAATGTATAATTTAAGAAAACAAAGAATTAAATGTGTGGCAGTTCTGGAAGGACAAATAAAAGAACTGGAGAAAAAGTATATAGAAAATAGGGATATAAATATTTTAAGAATAATTCAAGCTAAAAGAAGAGAATTGCAAAATAAGGACACTGAGAAAAAAACAGAGAAACTTAATATATTTAGAAAGGGAATATTTTGAATTTAGTAATAAGAATTTGAGATTGTTGGCTAGAGTCACACAATAAAAGAAAGCAAAAAAATTAATAGGGTTAGTTAAATGTGAGAGTGGTAAAAAGTGTAATTTAACAAGAGATAAATTAGGAATATTTTTTAGATTTTTTTTCTAAGTTGTATTCAAGTGGTAAAGTGTCATAAGTTAGAATAGATCATACATAGAGAAGAATGTTGGGAAACAACTACTGCAAATGGATAGAAAACTGATGGAACAATTAGTTAGAGAGGAGGAGATAGAAGATCCTATTGACAAGTTAAAAATAGGGAATACTCCTGGGAAAGATGGTGCAGAGTATTACAAACTTTTAAGAAGATGTTTATTTCAAAATTAAAATCTCATTTAATAATATCTTGGAGGTGAGATGCCAGCATCTTGGAAGTACTCTTCAATAGTTTTAATTCCAAAACTCAACAAAGATTTGACTGGAGCTGAAGCTTATACACCTGTATCTTTGATTAACCAAGATGCAAAAAAATTTACAGTGATATTTGCAAAGAGGATGGGTTGTTTTATTGGTAATTATGTTGATGTGGATCAAAGTGGTTTTATAATAGGTAGGCAGATGGCAGAAAAGTATTAAAATAATTGAACACACACAAACACACACGTGCACACGTGCACACATACACACAAAGAAAATTTAAAAGCAGGTATAATAGCATTAGGTATTTTCTAGGTTTTTGATTGTGTGGAATGGCCAACAATAAAGATATTAATAGAATCAATGGGATTTAGAAATACAATAAATCTCAATACTCAAGAAACTTTGTAACAGTGATAGTAAATGATGATATAACAGACCAAATATTCCTTGGCTGATGTACTAGAAGGGTTTGTCATCTTTCTTCAATATTGTTTACTTTAATTATAGAAGATATAGCAAATAGTATCAGGAATGATGAATTAATAAAAAGGTATAGGATTTGAGAATAAAATTAAAATTAGCCTATTTGCAGATGATACATTATTAACAATAAAGAATCCAGCTAAGGTTATGGACCCGATTAAAATACATTTAACAGAATTTGGAGAAACAATGGGTTTACAAGTAAATTGGAACAAATCAGAGATGATGTTATTTAATTGTAATAAATTAAAAAAGAATATTAAGAACAAGCTAGAAGTTAAGATATGTAAAATTCTAAAGTATTTGGATATAAATAATATGAAAAAACTTGCAAGGTTTAAAAGTTAAGATAAGTTAATTTTGATAAGTTAAAATATGAAGTGAAAGAGAAGATGAATGAATTTAAAAAGATTGGTTTACCATGGTTTGGATTGAACAGGGGTATTTCAAATGAAGATTTTACCTAAGATTAATTTCTTGCTTATGATGTTGTCAATTGAATTAATAGAGAAAGATTTGAAAGAATGGGAAAACATGATTAATAAATTTTGTACTGGGGATAAAAAATAAAGATTAATTAAAAAATGGTATATGCCCCAGAAAACAGTGGGTTTAGGTATTCCAAATGTGAAATTTAAGTATACAACTGATCAAATGAGACATAAGCCAGATACTACAGCCAGATAAGCTAACATGGGATAAATTAGGATATCAAGATGTAGGGGGATCCTTATTAAATATCTTTTTTCAATGAGATAATAAAAACATTATCAAAAAGAGAGGAAACAATTTTTATTTTATTTTATTTTGTTTTTTTAAGAATTTGGTCAGATTTTGGAATAAATTTAGGGTTATATTTATTCCTTCAATTTCAGTGTTATATCCAATTATGGAATTAGAAAGAATCCCCTAGAATCTGAGTAGTCTGAGGGAAGTACTGAAGAGTAAACATGGTATTAGGTTGAAAGATCGGTTAGAGAAAATGAAGAGTAAAGAAATGCTACAAGCAACACTGGGACAGGATAAAGTAAATTGGTATAATATACTTCAGTTTGATTATTGGACTAAGGATTGGCTGAAGTAAAATGATAAATGTAAAGAATGCACTAAATTTGAAGATATGATTTTACAGAAAGAAAAACAAGATAATATGTAAATGAAAGGAACAATAAGTAAAATTTACAATGTATTAATAGAAGAGGAGGATCAATATGATGCGCTTAAAGAGTCTTGGGAAGTAGATTTAAAAAGAAAGATTAGCACTGAAGAATGGAATAATATGTGGGATAAGAGAATTTAAAAAAAAATTTAAAAAATGTCAGTAAAAATTAAAGGGAATTTGTATAAACTGTAAATGGTACATCACTCAGGTTAAATGAAATTATATGAATAATGAATACTCCACTGTTGATGGAGATGCAACCAGGACATGCATACAGATTTCCATATGTGGTGGAAGTGTAAATATATGAGTTTTGCAAAATGGTTTTCAAAGAAATTAGTAAAATATTGAATTTCAATACAGAAGCTGACCCTGGATTGGCATTATTGGCATTATTTAGAGAACAGATGGGGCAGAATACTAAAGAATTGATGATAAATGTATCAATGGCAGTAACATTAATAATAACAAGGAATTGGGAAATAAAAGGTGAATATCAAATCACTGACTGGTATAAAGAAGTCTGGAATTAATGATAGGTTAACTTGTAATATTAAATGGAAAAAAAGTTTGATAAATAAAAAACAATTCTGAAAATATTTTGAGACCATTTATTGAATGCGTTTTAATAAAAGGGAAGGGTGTGAATCAACACAAAAGTCAGTGCAGTTATGGAAGGGAAGTGGGGTAACCTGAATGAATAAATTCTCTTAAACATTTAGTGACTTGTTTTGTTGGACCTGGTGGAGGTAGCATTGATATTGTTTTATTGTTTAGTTCTGCTTAATAGTAATGATTAATTTCGCTCATTGTTATTATATTAATTGTATTGTTTTTGGTAGTTTAATAAAATTTATTATTATTTTTTAAATAAGCAAATTATTTACCTGAGCACCAAAATGGGACCCTGGAGCACCTTGACAACAGTCCCTGGCCTTAAGCATCACAGCCCAAAGGACTTGGAGATCATTTTCCCACAATACTTCTGGGAGGTGGGTGACCATTCTAAGGAATGCTAGCCCTCCCTTCACCATGGTCTCTTTCATGTATGTTCCCACACATCCTGACAGGTATCAGCACTGATTCGCCACTAGTCCAGTAGAATTCACAGCTTGGTGAAGGCTTCTGAAACACGCACATTCAAGTGAAGAAAGAGACAAGTCCCTCCAGCATCAAAAAGGCTCCTGTATGATTCCTTTCCCTGTTGAAGAGTACTGATGCAATGTATACTTTTGGGTGCATTAAATACATTTGATCTGAAGGGGGTCATTGTACTTGCTGTGTGCTGAGTGTTGGTACAGTGTGAGTTCTTCTGCTCACGGTATGTGCAGGTTGTCCATGCAAAGCTATGTTTCTAATCTGAGTCAAGCCTTCCTGACAGAGGTGGTCTTCAAACCCTGGAAACAAACAAGAAGATGAACACCCATACAGCCTTGATTTCTGCACCTAATGATGTAGAACGGTGTGCTTGTCCAATGAATGGCATAATAAACTCATTGCAATGCTCTCTCAGTGAGTTGTTTTTATGTGCCATCAAGTCATCTCTGACTTCTTTGAACCCCGTGAATGAAAGTCCTTCCAAATGTCCTGTCCATGACAGCCTTGCTCAGCTCTCCCAAGTTCAAGATGGTGGCTTGCTCTGTGGAGTCCTCCCTTCTCTTATCTGACCTTCCTTTTTCTTCTTCTGCCTTTGGCTTGCCCTAGCAGTGCTTGATCTGGTCTGCCTGTCTTCATGGCATGCAAAATACCCACTCAGGTTCTGTGGAAAATACATTAATTTGGCCTGGCAAAAATGTCTGTTAAAGGAAGATAGCACCTGAAAGTGTTTTGTTCACACCTGTCCAATTTTGTAGATGCCCAACAGATTTGAAATTTGCTTGGAGAACAGGCCCGTGTGTTCTCAGTGTATGGAGCTGCCATCATGTTGGCCTTCAGGTATCCATGTTCCTGGCTATCCTTATAATTTATGATAGCCAATTCCATGCTTTAAACCTGTATGTGTGACATAGCCCATTTGTCATTTGGAGCCACTTGGTCTGAACAAGTCACAGTTTGCAGTCATCATTTGTAAGCATGCATCATGCAATTTGGCATTTTTTAACATTAGAAAGCACATTTTGGATGGCTCTGAATGACAGTTCGGTTTCTGTGGTGTTCCACTCCTCCTGCAGGTCTGCATCATTCTGAGAGTGCCAGCAATCAGCTCAGTCAGGCATGCTCCACCACGAGGAATGGAGAATGACCTGGATTGGAGATCCATCAAACTCTGGGCTTGGCACCTTGGATTGCACATATTTGGCAGTGGACTGGAGCCTGAGACCTGCAGGTCCACCCATTGGCCATGAGGTGCTCACTAGGAATTCAGACAAAGGCAGAGTCCCTTTCCTCCAGTAGCTGCAGCTGTTGTTTGGGCACCTACAGGAGTAGCTCACCAGGAAAGGAGTCTCAGGCTGGTCCCTTCTGCCATGCCAAGTGCAGCTGCCATATTTGAGCAACCAAAGCTGATGCAGCCCCTGTGAGTGTTCAGAGTCTTGCTCTCAGCTTGGCTTGCTTGGGATGACTGTGCTGAGTATGAGTGGAAGCTCAGAACCTTCCCACAGATTTATTTATTTAGCATATGGCGTACATTGCTAGGGAGTCTATAGTGCTTTCACACAGTGATGTACTGGCACAGCCAAATGCTAGTTATTTCCTGCACTGGTGCACCACAGGGGTGAACTACCTTTGCACTGGTTGGTCAGTGATGCTCTTGAGTTGGCCTGTCTGGGGCTTTTCTCTGTAGATCTTCCACTGAGCACGTACAGGCAAATCAAGTGCTGGTACTTCCTTTTAGTTTGAACGCAGCCAGCATTTCACAATATGGGAGTCCCTATTTATCTACTCTCAGCATTCTCTACTTTCCCAACAGAGAAACTAGGCAATGATCTCTAGAATATTACTGGAATGTCTTGTGGGCCAGAAGTTCTCCATTCCCCTTGATGATAATGTTAACATGTGGATTCTGAATACACACAAATCACTGAACATTTGGGGCCCGAAAATCTGAAGGATCTTTATCCATATATACCTGGCATAGCATAAGGCCCCCTATGAGGTCCTTCTCAGAGAATATCCTTTGAAAAAGGCTAGAAGAGAGGCAACCAGGGGATGGGCCAATGCAGTGGTAGTGCCCTGATGGTGGATCTGTCCCCCAGAGAGATCCACAACAAGAATGCATGCAAGTGTGCTGCATGTTCCAAAACGTGTAAAGCTCTGGAGGAAGCACTTGCTTCAGGATTTCTTGAGAGTTTCAAAATGTTATGCATGTGCTGCTGCTGACCAGGTACCTCAGAGACACACAGAAAACAGGAAGCAGAAGGAACATTTATTCAGAAGGATAGATAAAACCCATGTGACCTCCCACATTGTCATCTGGGCAGGCAACATGGTGTCCTAACCTCGCTTGATATTTCTACAGGGGTGAAAAGCATACAGCTCCATCATTCTTCAGCCTCAGTCAGAACATGTGATTTTTATCTAATACCACCATCCCAGTAGGATTATCCAGCTATGGTACTTGAGACAGAGGAAAGTTTGAAGTGGACATCCAAAAATCTGGAAACTTAAACACTGTCCACATATTGCCTAATTCATAGTTTTTATTCACTTTTGGAAAGGGGATCATTGCTTCTACGAATGCATTACTTTGTCCTCACCTGAGAAAGGTCAGACAACATTTTGAAGAGGGATATGTTGCCATCAGGAGAAGAGAACTAAACATATGTATTCCTGGGCTCCCCCCGCCGCTTCTATTCCTAGATCTACAAGCAAACTATGGGAAGATTCCATGTCTTGCCTGCATCTGATCATATGCTACATATTTGGGTTGCTGTGAGGATAATTGATCCCTGACCCCCCCCCCCCAAATTCGGAGCTATGTCAAGATGCCATCTTTTGTTTTCCTCACAAGATTCTCCTTTGAATTCAGAGCAGGCCTCAAGAGAATGATGTAGCACTTGGGAAGAAAGATGCAGCCCAGTAAGCCAGCACTGGAGGCCAAGATGGAGAAGACCTGCACGGCCACCATGTACTTCCCCTTGGTGCTCAGGTAGGTGGGCACGAAGGACACCCAGACACTGCAGAAAACCAGCATGCTGAAGGTGATCAGTCTGGCCTCATTGAAGGCTCCAGGCAGCTTCCTGGCCAGGAAAGCCACCACGAAGCAGATGGCAGCCTGGAATCCCATGTATCCAAGGGCAGTGTAGAACATGGCCACAGAGCCCTCATTGCACTGTAGGATGATATGTCCAGGCTGGGAGTGCATGTCTGAGTCAGGGAAGGGAGGAGAGGTGCCCAGCCAGATGCAGCAGATGACAGCTTGGATGCTGGAATAGAAAAGGACAATGGAGTTGGCCAACCTCTTCCCCAGCCAGTTTCTTGCTCTGCTTCCTGGCTTGGTAGCCAAGAAGACCAAGACCACTGTGACTGTTTTGGCTAAGAGAGAAGAGATTGCAACTGAGAAGATGATGCCAAAGGCCATTTGTCGGAGAAGGCAGGTCACCTTCCTGGGCGAGCCTAAAAAGAGGAAGGAGGACAAGACGGAAAGCAGCAGGGTGATGAGAAGAATGTAGGAGAGGCTGCGGTTGTTGGCTTTGATGACTGGAGTTTCCTGGAATTTAATGAAGATTCCCAACACAAGTCCTGTGAATAAGGAGAGCATCAGTGCCATGGAAGCCAGGGCCATCCCAAGAGCATCTTCATATGACAGGAAGGTGATTTCCTTGGGAGTACATTGAGTTCGGTTCTTGTTTGGATGCTGAATGTCTGGACACTTGATGCAATGGTCAGCATCTGGAAAGAGAAAAGTCTCCCTTTCATCTTTAACCATCTCTGTTCTTTATGCTCAAGCAAGGATTTTGAGCAAGTAACCCATGTACAAACTGCTTTCCTCCCTCCCTACATAGTTCCTGAGTTTCTTCTTTCTTCCATGCCAAGAACCCACATTCTGTGAATCCACCGTGTATAATCCAAAGATGGGTATTGGGAATTCCCCAGGCCAAGCCTCTTAGGGCTCCTTTAGGAGCTTTGCATAGCAATCTCTCTATTGAATTTCCTCCCTTTTCTTTGCCAATTTGTTATTTCAGAGGAGGGTTCACGTTTCTTTTGCAAGCCACACATTCTGCCTCTCCAAATGATGTGTTGCAGGTGAGCTCCCATGTACATAGATGCACAAAGCCTTCCCGCTGGGCACTCCATTGTGTGGCTGAAGTGGTGTGTTAAAAGAAGCACAGAACAGCCACGTTGGAAGTGACCAAAGGGCTATGGGTCCAACTTCATGCTAAGTTACACCATCCTTTTCAGATGACTGTCCAGATTAATCATATTTACTTTTTATATGTATATTTATATGTTCCAACTACTATGATAGTAGGAAACATATAAATATTTCATTTCACATGCTAGCAAAGTTATGCTCAAAATCATTTCACATGCTTGCAAAGTCATGCTCAAAATTGTACAAGTTAGGCTCCAGCAGTATGTGGACCAAGAACTAGCAAAAGTACAGGCAGGATTTTGAAGAGGCAGAGGAAATAGAGATCAAATTGCCAACATACACTGGATCATGGAGAAAACTATGGAGTTCCAGAAAAAGATTTACTTCTGCTTCATTGACTATGCTAAAGCCTTTGATTGTGTGGATCACAACAGATTGTGGCAAGTTCTTAAAGGGATGGGAGTACCAGACCATCTTATTTGTCTCTTGAGAAACCTATATGCGGGTCAAGAAGCAACAGTGAGAACTGAACACGGAACCACTGATTGGTACTAATTGAGAAAGGAGTTTGGCAAGGCTGTATACTGTTGCCCTCCCTGTTGAACTTATATGCAGAGCACATCATGAGAAAGGCGGGGCTAGATGAATCACCAGTTGGAATTAAGATTGCTGGGAGAAATATCAACAACCTCAGATAAGCAGATGATACCACTCTAGTGGCAGAAAGTGAAGAGGAACTAAAGAGCCTCTTGATGTGTTTGAAGGAGGAGAGTGCAAATGTTGGCTTGAAACTCAACATTAAGAAAACTAAGATCATGGCATCCGGTCCTCTCACTTCTTGGCAAATAGTTGGGGAAGAAATGGAGGTAGTGACAGATTTTATTTTCCTGGGCTCCAATATCACCACAGACAGGGACTGCAGCCAAGAAATTAAAAGATGCTTGTTCCTGGGGAGGAAAGCTATGGCAAATCTAGACTGCATACTAAATAGCAGAGACATCACCCTGCCGACAAAAGTGCATATAGTCAAGGCTGTGGATTTCCCAGTTGCAAAGTATGGCTATGAAAGCTGGACCATAAGAAAGGCTGAACGCTGAAGAATTGATGCCTTTGAATTGTGGTGCTGGAGGAGATTCCTGCAAGTCCCTTGGACTGCAAGGCGATCAAACTGGTCAGTCCTAGAGGAGATCAACCCTGACTGCTCTTTGGAAGGCCAGACACTGAAGATGAAACTCAAATACTTCTCACCTAATGAGAAGGAAGGAGTCCCTGGAGAAGAGCCTAATGCTGGGAACAATAGATGGCAAAAGAAGAAGGGGACCACAGAGGATGAGGTGGCTAGATGGAGTCACTGAAACAGTTGGTGTGAGCTTAAGTGGACTCTGGGGGATGGTGGAGGACAGGAAGGCCTGGAGGAATGTTGTCCATGCAGTTGCGATGGGTCGGACACGACTTTGTGACTGACAACAAACAACACTACTATGATAAAAAGTATAGCAACATAGAACAAGAAATAAACAATATAATGCACTGCAATTGAAATTTAAAACCATTATAATAAAACAATATACCATGCAGGGAAAGGGAGGGCAGGATCAATTATTTAAAAGGTATTAAAAAGGAATATTTTTGCCTGGCACCGAGACAGTAGTAGGGACAGAGCTAGGCTGAGAGTATTCCAAAGGAGGGAACAGCCACTGAGAAGGCCCTTCATCTGCCATCCCTCTCTCCTCTTTGAGGGATGGCTCTTGCAGAAGTGTCTCCTGAAATGATCATAAGGGATGGGCAGGTTCCTATGGGAGGAGGCGGTCCTTTGTGCAGCCAAGCCCCAAGCCATTTAGGACTTCCTATGTAATAACAAAACCTGGAATTAGGCCCAGGCAGCAACTGTTAGCCAGAGCAATCCTTTCAGTACTGGACTGACTTGAACCCTCAATGATGCCTCCATTACCATCTGCCACGATCAGGGCCTGTGTGACTCTGCAAGTGCATGCAGAACCAGCAACACCTTTGCAGGGACTTGCAAGAAGCAGCTGAGGAGCAATTATGTAGTGCAGCTGGAGGCCCTGGAGACCAGCAGAAGGGGCTTCCTGACACTGCTGCTGCTCTGTGCCATAGCAATGCAAGTATTCTTGTTGCCTCCTTGTGCTCTGGTCCCTTCTCCAGTCTGCTCCTGCTTGCCCTTGTTATTCCTGCCCTTTCCTAGTCTGTTCCTGCCTTGCCCTGCATGCCCCAGCACTACTTCTATGTGTCCTGACATGTCCCTGCTTCTGTCCAGCCCACTCTCACCTGGATTTCCTTTGTGAGAATGCCTCCCTGGTGTCACACTGCTGGACTGTTTCTGGACTGTGCGCTCACTACCATATTGGACTGCCTGCCACCTTGCCTCTGGTCCTGGACTTTCCACCATGCCACCTGCCTCTAGTCCTATTAAATTACAGAACCTGGCCTTGCATCAGCACCATGGTCCCTGTATCAGGCCGTTCCCAGTCTGCCACCCATTTCCCGGCTCTTACACCTTTCTTGCTGCTAATTTTTATGCCAGTTGCAATTTCCATGTAGAGCATGTTGCATTAATCTATTCTGGATGCTAGTAGGGCATGTGGGACTCTTTTCTGACTCTGTCCACCCAGGAAGGGGCATAGCCGGCAAATCTGACATAGTTGTAAGAAGGAATTGCTGGATCCCCAACCTGTGCTTCCAAGGAGAGACCCAGGTGCAGGACCACTCCAAACTACAAACCCTGTCCCTGAGTGGGAGGGGCACCACATCAAGGACAGGGAATGTCCCTCCAGCCTGTCAGACAGCCCCCCTACTGGTAGCACCTCAGTTTTATCTGGATTAAGATTCAGTGTGTTGACCCTCATCCAGTCCATTATTGAGTCCATGCATCGGTCGAGGACAGAGACAGTCTCATTTGGATTAAATGAAAATGAGAGGTAGGGCTGGTATTCTGGGCATTGTTCTGGACACCTCATAACAAACCAGTTTCATGTATATGTTAAAAAGCATGGGAGAACACAGAGTCCTGAAGATCCCCATGCACAAAGGTAATGGGGCACAGCTGCTGTCGCCCAGCACCACCCTCTGGACATGGTCAGCCAGGTAAGAGTGGAACCACCTCAACACAGTGCTTTCAACTCCCATCCCAGCCAACCTCTCCAGAAGGACACCAACACCATGTTCAATGGTGTTGAAAGCCACTGAGAGGTCAAGGAGAATCAACAGGGTCACATTCCCCCTGTTTCTCTTCCTGAAAAGGTCATAAAACAGGGTCACCAAGGCCATCTAGGTCCTAAACCCAGACTTGGAACACAATTGAAATGGATCTAGAAAATCCCTTTCATCCAAGAATGCTTGAAGCTGCCCAGCAGCCACCTCCTTCAACGCATGGCCCCAAAATGGGAGGTTTATTTATTTATTTATTTATTTATTTATTTATTTATTTATTTATTTATTAAAACATTTCTGTGCCGCCCCTTGCCGTAGCCTCGGGGCGGCTCACAACATAATAAAATACACAGGTTGCGATGGGTCAGTAGTATGTAACTCTCCCTGGGTCTTGGTTTGGCCTTTTAAGGAATGGTCTGATGACTTCCACCTTCTTCAAAGAGGCTGGGACCACTTCCTCTCTTAACGAGGTGTTGACAGCCTCCTGGATGCACTGACAAACCCCATCCACTGATCTTCCACCCAGCCATGATGGGAGATGGTCGAGCATGCAAGTGGTAAAAGGGAGGAGGGCAAACATATCCACATCATCCATAAAATGCCCTAAAATGGTGTACTGGACAAATCCAAAGATGCTGCCACAAAGGTGGAGACAAGCACTTGAATCTGAATGATTTTTTCTTCAAAGTCTGCTGCAAATTCACACTTTGCTGTCCAAACGTGTCATTCCCAAACTTGCAGACAAAGCAATGGAGCAGAGCATGAGTGCCAGCATGCCATGCAAGCCTGGTGTTGTAACAAGCCATGAAAAGTGTGTGATCTATTGGGCAACATAAATACTGGCACAGAAGGACTGTTCCCTGCTGATTCATTCAACGGGACCTCTGAAAAGTGGGCAATTTAGGATGGAAGATGAAAGTGCTTCTTTACACATCAGACCAAATATAGGAAAAGCGTCCTCACTATCAGAGCAATACGACAGTGGAACCAGCTGCCTAGAGAGGCTGCAAGCTCTCCCACACTAGAGACAGTCAAAAAGAAACTGGACACCCATCTGAGTTGGATGGTATAACATGGTATCCTGAAACAGCAGGGGGGCGGGGTTGGACCTCATGGCCTTCATGACTTCTTCCAACTCTGCTATTCGATGATTCTATGAAACATCCCACCAGGAGCCAGCAAAAGCAAAGAATGCTCCTAATTTACAGTGGACCAATAGCAAACACAGCAGCTGAGGCAATGAAGGAGGAAGGGATTATTGAAGTCAGAGCAAGCCACAAAGGAACTTGGGGTATGTGATACAGCCACCAAGAGGATTGGAAAAGGGGATTGCAGCAGTCCTCTACACTGTGTGGGATTCCCTGCAGGGTGTATCATTCCTTGGCAAGATGTGCCAGAATGCCCACGGTATTGGAAGATCATTGCCCTCCTCCCCACAGGCTGGATGTTCTTTCATAGTCACCCACCTTCCTGAGAGGAGATCGTCCCTTCTGGGCATGGAGCGCAGTCATAGCAGCAAACGGGCTTTCCTTCCTGAACCACCTTGAAGAATCCCGGGTGGCAGCTTTCCACGCACCTGGCCATGGGCAGGGGCTGAAAACAAAAGCAAGGACCACCAGGAAGATGTGTTAGAGCTACTTCACTGGGGGAAAGGAGAGGCAGCATTGGATAGGACAGGAGAGAAAACTTCTAGGACTGAAGCTGATCCTGCAAGTAGGGTTGCGAAAATTGGGCTGAAATCAATTCCTCTTCTGCTTGCTGAACTGCATCCCCAAGCTTGGAAAGCATTTGAAGAAAAGAAGATGCACAAGTCATGTGTGCAGAAGCAGGTGGCTGGCCTCCTGAATTCTCTTGGCCTTGCTTTCTTGCAAAGGAGCACACAAACAATTGTTGCATGCTAGATTTGGGGCATAGACAAAGTGCACTGGAGTCTGGGAAGCCAAATCAGAGAAATCTGAAGGAGTCAACTTCCCAAATGAAATTCCTCACACATTTCTGCCTCTAAGTAAACCTCAGCCCTTGCAAACGATCTCAATGCACATACATTCCCAAATACATGCATTTGACAGGACATGGAATGAAATGAAGGCATGATTTCCTTCACCTTATTGAGCCATTTGGGCCACACGATGGCATCTTGGTCAATGGTGAATTTGCGTCCAGACAATCCCTGTCTTTTGATGCTCCCAACTTTCACTTTTAGAACAGAGTTGTTGGGAAACTTCACCCAGTTGACAATGTCCAAGTCAGCTGCCAGCTCCCCCTTCTCATCCATATACACTCCATCCATGGAACAGTTGTGAAACTGTGGGCTCCTCAGGAAGGGGTGGATCTAGAGCAGGAATGAAGCCGACACTACTTAGGAAAGGTGAAGCCACAGTGCTTTTTCCAGTCCTTCCCTTTTTGCTCTGGGGCTGTTATGGGTTGAAGTGGCTGGTGCGTCTTTTCAAATGCAAAGTGCCTTGATTTTATTCCTAAATGCCCTTGGTCTCCTTTAGGAGAATGGCAAGAAGATCCTTCTGCGCTAAAAAGCAAACCTGCCTTTAATGTGGGCCAGGTCTTACTCTCAGGAAAAGCGAGGGCAGCCTTTTCAGTGGGCACGTCTCAGCATTCTTTGGAAAGTCCTCAGTTGTAAGCCTGTACAGAGTGAATGGTGTGTTCCTTCAACCAAATCTGAGTATCATGCCACAGGCATTAAATTGTCCAACTCTTTGGAAGGAATGGTTTCATCACAGAACGGTTGTCTTCTCAGTGCCAATAATAACTTTAATACAACATGTGTTTCAGGAAGTTCAGTATGAACAATGAAAAGTTCTAATCATGAGCAAGTAGGGAGCTGATGGTCTCACCTGGTCCACTAGATGAGCATCCTGCACTACATGCAATGTCAGAAGATATGCACTCAGAGGCAGAGTAGCGGTTTAGTGTAGATTGTCAATGGATTATGGGCCATTGATGAAACATGGATTATCAGGGATCATCATGTTGTCAGGGCCCAACAGAGATAACCTACGAAGAAGCGCTATGGCTTCTTCATCATGCTTTGATATGTCACGTATGCAGTTCCCACATTAGCCACACACAACCTTTGAGGCTCTGCTACATTGTGCAAGGCAAATTAATCAACTGGTGAGATGGATCTGAGCAAAGGGTTCTATGACTCCTCACTCTCTTAGGGTGACCTCATTCAGGATGCCTTGAGCCAAGTGTGGGGGCCCTGCAGGTGGACAGCATCCTCTGAATATTGGGTAATGGAAAAACAAACCCATCCATGCAGAAAACATGCCAGATGGTTCTCATATCCTTGTGAGTATATAACTTCTAGTCTCGGTTTCTCTTCATCTCTGCATTTATGGAATTACTGTTTATACATGTCAGAAATGTCTGAAATGGAATAGAGAATACCTGCCATGGCTGAAGCCTTTGCACGCCCAACCTGTGACCATCGTCAACCTTCATCCCCCTGAATCTGGAGGAAACAGCTGCATCCAAGGCCCGGGCTACAGCCTGGATGGTGTTGTAGGAGAAATAGCTGTCCAAGGAAAGCATTCTCTGCATGACTTCTCTGGGTGGGGCCTCCCATTCCCCTTTCTCTCTGCATCTTGTCCTCCCTTTCACGGAAACAACAGGCTTGGCATAGGAACATTCAAAAGACTTCATCACCAATGACTCCATAGCAACAAAAAGGGGTATAAAAGCTTCATAGTTTGTCTTTTTATTCATTTGGAGAATGAAGGAAAACATTCCATGGATGTGTTGGAAATGTGGATTATTATATGTTAACTCCACAGTGAAATCCCACATTGCTGTGGTGATCCAGACTTTTCCTATGATTGGTTCCGTTCTTTCCAATGCTCGCTGCACAGTATCTATTCCATATAGCAAAAAACTAGCCTCTGCACAATAAACAAACACATGGATTTTTGCCATCATCTCTAATGAAGCAAAACGGAGCATCACAATATCTGATTTCAAGTCTGAGAAAGTGTATGTAAATAGTACGCAAATGCCATTCCTGAGGAGCTCAGGTGTCAAGGTTCTCTCGAACATACTTCCATTATCAGTGTCTAAAGCAAAGAGCCCAACCATGGTCCATCTGAAATGCAGGAGGAGTTTGACGATCCCCATGTACTGGACTCCTTCCTTGGGGAGCATGCGGTAGAGAAAAGGGAACTGGGCTTGATCACTCAGAACATTTGAAGCAAAAGCATAAGTGACCTGGGGAATTATGGAAGAGACTAATAGATTCATTGCAGAATTACATTTCTTTTCTTCCTCATCAGGTTGCACCTCTTAACAAGTAATTATCTGTGTGAAACATTCCACTAGAAACAACTTTCTCCTTCCCTCCCTCCCTCCCTCCCTCCTTTCCAGAAGTATGAATAGGCTGTTCCAAGGGGTGAACTTACAAAGTATATTCATTAGCTTTGTGGCCAGTTTTTTCTCATGATCTCAAAGCAGCTTACATCATTCTCCTCCTGTTTCTCTCAGTCTTATCCCCACAACAACAATGATGTGACATTGGTCTGGGCTGAAACTCTGTGACTGGCGTAAGGTCAAGTATTTGGCTCCCTGGCCATGTGGGAGCTAGAATCCAGGTCACCTGCTCCTCAGGTTTTCCCTCTTAACCACTGCACCACATGGGCTCACAAAAGTTGCCTGCTGCCCCCTCCCTGGTGTCCCCAAGTGGTCCTTAACTCTCTGAGCTCTGCGCATGAAACTGCAAGAAAACTAAAAAAAAATAAGAAGGTTTCCTTCAAATAGACAATACTGACCTAGTGGTGTAGAGTGGGATGCTTGTGTGAGGAATGGTAGGGGGCTTTAAGCCTTTGCAACCAACTCTTGGTGCGTTGCTGCAATGTGTCATAAAATCATCTCTGACTTCTGGGAACTCTATGAATGAAATTGCTTCAGAATTTCCTGTCCCTGACAGCCTTGCTCAGCTCTGCCGTGTTCAAGACATTGGCATTATTTTATTTATTTATTTATTTATTTATTAAAACATTTTTATGCCGCCCCATTCGCCGAAGCCTCGGGGCGGCTTACAACAATAAATAAAAGTAATTATAATATAAATTACAATAAATATAAACATTAAAAATCCAAAAAATACAATATAAAATAAGCCGCCCTGGCCAGATAAGATCAAATAATACTAAGTTATATTTGTGTAGTCCATCCATCTCTTATTTGCACTTCCTTTTCTTCTTCTTCTTCTTCTTCTTCTTCTTCAGCTGTCCCTAGCAGCTCTTTACCCAGAGTGTGTATATTCACGGCATGGGAAATACCCACATATGTTCTATGGAAAAAAAAATGTTGATTTATCCTAGAAGAAATGCCAAGGAAGGGTAGATAGTAACTGAAAACCTTTTCCCCACACCTGTCCAATTTTGTAAATGCCCAGCAGATTTGAGATAAGGTTGGAGTTCTCAGAGTCTGATTCATCAAGAACGGCCACCAGATGCTTTTCTCTGCCACACTGGTAGTTGGGAACTTGAGTCTGACCACTCGAAAGCAGGTCTACAGCTGCATCAGAAGTCAGTCTAGCATAGTTATAGCTGTCATAGATGTCATAGCCCAGGGTGATGTTGGGCAGGAGCCTGGGATTCTGGTTGATCTCCTGAATGGCAAACAAGAAGGAGAGGATCTTCCAGTAAAATGTGGATCCTACACTGGGAAAAAAGCAGATGTGTCATATCACTTCCTCATCTGCAACAGATTTAAGTATTCTTTGGCTGCTGTCCTGGACATACATGCCTACATATATATCAATATGGGCAAAGTGTTTCTATGGCTTTCCACATAGAAAATTTGCAAGTAAAATGGAAACGGGGAGCCCTCTGCACTGCTGAGCACACTTTCCTCATGCAGGCTTGTTCCTGACAAATGCTGTCATTGTGCGACAGAACAACCCCCATAGCTAGCTGTACACGTGCTTTGAATTATTGCCTGAACCAGCACAGTGACTTACTCCCACTGTCCATTGGAAGCAGGCTTCCTGAAAGTGTATGGAAGAAACTCGGCACTTGTTGCAGAGATGGCCGCAGCAATGATGTGGTCTCCTGGCCTGTATTGATTCCGGGGGTGGAGCTCATCTGTGTCCCAGCTCCAGGGGCATCTGGCATTCAGCATCCCAAAGGAGGCCTCTGGGAGAAGCAGCAGCAGCAGCAGGAAGAGGAGCATTATTCTGGCTCTGCCAGTCAGGGCATCCTTCTTGCTTCTCCACCGAGGAATGATGAGAAGAGGCAGGAGCAGTCAAGGTCCCTTGCAGAGTGAGGCTTCATTGGCTGTAAACACAGAGAAAGAGATCCAGCTAAGGCCTCCACAGAGGGGAACAAATAGATACCATCTGCACCACAGCCTTGTTGTCTTGCCAGCTCTGAATGGAAGGTGAGGCCTTTCCTTTTGTGCCTGGATGCATGACTGCACCTCCTCTAACTCCAGGCTCCCATGTTTACAAGTTGAACTCAAAGATGGTATTTTCAGGGAGGGGATCCCAAGAGTTCTAGCAGGAATAACAGGAAAACAGTTCCATAACAATTACATCAGGAAAGTGGGACACCTCTGCAACTTCCTGAACTCTCTCAATTTTTCTATGCAAAGTTACATGGCTGGAGAAAAAGATGGTTTTGAGAACTCATGGATGCTGCTCTTTACGTGAACCAGGATTGAGAGAACCTGTACCATGTGTGCTTTTTCATAAGATTTGATTGTCTGAACAGCTGCAGCACACAGTTGGTACCTTCTCCCCCACACCCCCGAATGACCCAGCACTCCCCAGACTTCCAAGCAGAATCTTCTGCTTAAAAAGAGACTTTGACCCTGTACAAATGGGTACTCTCTGCTTCTCTCTTCTGTGTGTGTACAGTTCAGCAAGGATCCCTGATGGTCCACTCTGGCACTGGTAAGGTATATCACTGCCCTTTTCACAAGGCAAAAATATTGGTCCTGTGTCATGCAGGTTGAGTTCCAGGGACAGGATAGGCCAAAGCTTTAAACCAGCAGAGTCAGCTAAGTCAGCAAGACTGAGAGCCCCAGATGGAGGAACTGTCCCTTCCTGACTCCTGCCAGGCTGCTGCAAGAGAAACTGCAGCTGAGGACATTTTTACCTCTTCTTTCCTCTTCTCAACTCCTATTTTTCCTCCTGAAACCACTTTTTTTCCTTGCATTATCTTCCAGTGCCCACATCATATTCCCCCCTCTGTGTGTGCATGTGTCCTGGGACTATGTGTGTCCAGGATTGGTTCAATGCAACATGGGCAGTGTTACAATACAGATGTGTAAAGGAATACATTCCCCAGAGAGGGTTGCCTGGCGCCCAGCTTATATTCTTTTTGGTGCCAGATCAAAACATTTTTATTTAATTGTTATTAAAACAATTAATAATAAAATTAATATTTTAATGGTTATACAGTCACTTTGGTTTAATTTGTTTGTATTGGTTATATATTGTTTTATTATATTGTTATTGATTGTTTTAGTGTTTTCTGATTTTAATATTGTAAATCATCCTGACATGCCATACATATAGGATGGCATATAAAAGTTTTAAATAAATAAATAAAGGCAGAAAAGGAGTGACATTTGTCCTACAAAATTAAGTATAGGAAGCCCAGGGGGAATCTCATTTTACAAGATGCATTGCAGCATGGTGGTTACTGAGTTGGCCTAGGACCTGAGTTGTCACAGTTCTAGTTTTCTACTGCCATGAACTGTGCCTCTCCCTCCCAGCAGTAATAGTCTCAACAAAGCTTCTTTGCCAAATGCTTTTACTTAAATGCCACATGTGGTAGTTCCCCATTGGATAGACTTCCAATCTCACCTCTGAGGATCTGTGAGTGCAGAGCACTTCAGGGTAGGATCCTTAAGTAGTGTTAGTGAAGGGATCTTGCTTTTGGGTTTGCTTTCCCTTGTCATCCTTCTCTCTTGTGTAGCATTAGAACTATTTGGAAGCCCACTGAATAATTTTGGGTGGTGCCCAGAAATCCTGTTTTAGCAGCCTGGGGGAATGTACACTTGGATCCACAGGGAGACATTTATGTTGTGAACCTCAGCAGATGTATGGGTGGGAACACCCAGGAAAACCACTCTGCACAGACAAAACTACAGCAGCGCTGCCAGGTAGAGATAAGCCCAAAAAGGGGATAGTTGATTCTAAAAGTGCACCTTGTCTTCACCTGGGAAAGGTCAGCCAAACTTTTGAAGCGGGATATGTTGAAAAATAAGAAGGGAAATATCTATGTTTTCCTGTGCTGCCTCCTTCTATTTCTAGAATTACAAGCACACTATGGGACTATTCCATTTTTGCATGCATTTGATCAAATGCTACACATTCAGATTGGAGGGACGATGGTTCTCCCCACATCCCCTGCAATTGCTGGCTAGGTCAGGATGCCACCTTTTGTTTTCCTCACAAGATTCTCCTTTGTATTCAGAGCAGGCCTCAAGAGAATGATGTAGCACTTGGGAAGAAAGATGCAGCCCAGTAAGCCAGCACTGGAGGCCAAGATTGAGAAGACCTGCACAGCTGCCATGTACTTCCCCTTGGGGCTCAGATAGGAGGGCACGAAGGACACCCAGACACTACAGAAAACCAGCATGCTGAAGGTGATCATCTTGGCCACGTTGAAGCCCCAGGCAGCTTCCTGGCCAGGAAAGCCACCACGAAGCAGATGGCAGCCTGGAATCCCATGTATCCAAGGGCAGTGTAGAACATGACCACAGAGCCCTCATTGCACTGTAGGATGATGTGTCCAGGCTGGGAGTGCATGTCTGAGTCAGGGAAGGGAGGAGAGGTGCTCAGCCAGATGCAGCAGATGACAGCTTGGATGCTGGAATAGAAAAGGACAATGGAGTTGGCCAACCTCTTCCCCAGCCAGTTTCTTGCCCTGCTGCCTGGCTTGGTGGCCAAGAAGGCCAAGACCACTGTGACTGTTTTAGCTAAGAGAGAAGAGATTGCAACTGAGAAGATGATGCTGAAGGCCATTTGTCGGAGAAGGCAGGTCACTTTCCTGGGCGAGCCTAAAAAGAGGAAGGAGGACAAGATGGAAAGCAGCAGGGTGATGAGAAGAATGTAGGAGAGGTCACGGTTGTTGGCTTTGATGACTGGAGTTTCCTGAAAGTTAATGAAGATTCCTAACACAAGTCCTGTGAAGAAGGATAGCACCAGGGCCATGGAAGCCAGGGCCATTCCAAGAGCATCTTCATATGACAGGAAGGTGGTTTCCTTGGGGATACATTGAGTTTGGTTCTTGTTTGGATGCTGAATATCTGGACACTTGTTGCAATGGTCAGCATCTGGAAAGAGAAAGAGAAAAGTCTCTCTTTCATTTTTTGCCATCTCTGTTCTTTGTGCTCAAGCAAGGATTTTGAGCAGGTAACCTATGGAGTTCAAAATGCTTTCTTCCTTCCTGCAGATTTCCTAGGCTTCTTCATTCTCCCATTCCAGGAACCCACATTCTGTGATTGGGGAATCCCTGGGCCCCAAGCCTCTGCAGGATGCTTTAGAGGTTTTGCTTAGCCATCTCCCTCTGGAATCTTCCCACTTTTCATACCAAATCATCCCATTCAGATCACTGTCCAGAGTTATCTTATTTAGTTTTCTATATTCATATTTCTTCTTCACCTACTACTGAAGTCTCAAGGCTTCTTACAATGAAAATTGCTACAATACAGAGCAATAAATTAACAATAAAATACAGTTCAATGGAATTTTTAAACCAGTATAATAAACCAATATACCACACAGTGAAAGAGCAGAATCAATTATTTAAAAGGTATTGAAAAGGAATGCTTTTGCCTGTCACTGAAACAGTAACAGGGATAGAGCCAGATGGACCTCCCTAGGGAGAGTATTCCAAAGGCAGGGAGCAGCCACCAAGATGGCTCTTTGTCTATTTGTGAGAGGGTCTGGAATGGCCCTCTCACCTCTTTGAGGGATGAAACTTGCAGAAAGGCCTCTTGAAATGATCATAAGGGATGGGAAGTTTCCTATGGGAGGAGGTGTTCCTTCAGGTAGCCGTGCCCCAAGTCATATAGGACTTTATATGTAATAACAAGAACCTGGAATTGGCCCAGGCAAGGAGCAGCAAAGTTCATCAATCAGCATGACCAAGGCCATCTCCCTCTTCCCAACCCAGGTCTGAAACCTTGAAATGGATCTAGAAAAGCCCTCTCATCCAAGAGTGCTTGATGCTGCCTGGCCACCACACTCTTCAAAAATGGGAGGTTTGCAATGGGTCAGTAGTTTGTAACACTCCCTGGGTCCGTGTTTGCTGTTTTAAGGAGTGGTCTGATTACTACCTCCTTCAAAGAGGCAGAGACCACTCCCTCCCTCAACGAGGTGCAGCCAGCTTCCTAGACCCAGGACCAAACCCCATCCACTGATCTTCCAACCAACCATGATGGGAAAGGGTTGAGGAGGCAAGTAGAAATAGGGACAGAGTCAAGCACCCTGTCCACATAATCCATAACGTGACTTAAAAAAGGTGTATTGGACAAAACTAAAGATCCTGCTACCACAGTGGAGTGAAGCACTTGACGAAGGTGAGCAATCTTTCCTCCAATGTCCACTGAAAATTCACACATTGCTGTCCAGATGTGTCATTCCCAACCAAGCTGGAAGATGGAGCAGGCAAAGCAATGGAGCAGAGCATAAGTGCCAGCATGCCATACAAGCCCGGTGTTGCAACAAGCCAAGAAAAGTGTGTCATTTATTGTACAACATAAATAATGCAAAAGAAGAGCTGTTCCCTGCAGCTTGGTCCAGCCCTCTTCCAGGTCATGGATGAAAAGATTGAAAGGATTAGTCTCAGGGCAGAACTCATCACTGGCCACCATCCTGATGATTCCCCACTTAAGAAGAACTTTGCAGAGTATGATTGAACACATACTGCAACCAGGTTTCTCAGATGAGGAGAAAACATCAACATCTGTATGGAAAAAATTGGCAGGTTTCCAACAGGCAAGGGGATGAATCAGAGCAAGGACTGAGGAAGCATCCCACTGGAAGCCAGCAAAGGCAAACAATGCTCCTAATGTGCAGAGGACCAATAGCAAACAAGGCAGCTGATGCAATGAGGGAAGAAGGGATTATTGAAGTCAGAACAAGCCACAAAGGAACTTGGGGTATGTGATACAGCCAGCAAGAGGATTGGAAAAGGGGACTGCAGCAGTTCTCTACACTGTGTAGGATTCTCTGCAGGGTTTATCATTCCTTAGCAAGATGTGCCAGAATGCCCACAGTATTGGAGGATCACTGCCGTCCTCCTCAGCTGCTGGTTGTTTCTCCATAGCCACCCACCTTCTTGAGAGGAGATGGTCCCTTCTGGGCAGGGAACATAGTCATAGCAGCAAACGGGCTTTCCTTCCTGAACCACCTTGAAGAAACCTGGGCTCAGCAGGGGCTGAGCACAGAGGCAAGAAAATGTATCAGAGTGACATCATTGGGTGAAGGAGAGGCAATGTTGGAAAGGACGGCATGGACTACTAGGAATGAAGCTGATCCTGCAAGTAGAGTTGTCAAGACTGGGCTGCAATTTTGACCTCCTGTGCCCAGTAGACCATTCCCATGCTTGGAAAGTATGTAAGCAGGCAAAGAGGCTTAAGTCCCATGTATGGAAGCATGTGGCTGGCCTCTCCAATTCTCTTTGACTTGCTTCCTGCCAGGTGCCCACACAAACACTTGCTGCAAGCAGATTTAGGACAGAGAAAGTGGGTGGGAGTCTGGGAAGCTGAGCCAGAGAAATACGATGAATTCCCCCTCCCAGTCAGGCATCCTCATGCGTTGCTGCCTCTAAGGAAACTGAAGCCTAGACAACTGAGCCCAATACACAACCCTTCTGAAGTACATGCATTTGGAAGAACACAGTATTAAATGAAGGCTTCGTTTTCTTCACCTTGTTAAGCCATTTGGGCCTCACAATGGTGTCTTGGTCAATGGTGCATTTGCGTCCCAAGAACCCCTGTCTTTCTATACTCCCAACTTTCACTTTTAGAACAGACTTGTTGGGAAACTTTACCCAGTTGACAATGTCCAAGTCAGCTGCCAGGTCCCCCTTCTCATCCAAATACACTCCATCCACGGAATGATTGTGAAACTGGGGGCTTCTCAGGAAGGGGTGGAGCTGGAATGGGAGAGAAACTGGCAGCACTTAGGTAAGTTGAAGCCACAGTGGTTTCCCCAGTTTTTCCCTTTTTGCACAGGGCTGGTTCCAGGTTGAAGTAGCTGCTGTGTATTTTCCAAAGCACAAGTGCCTGGATTTCATCCCTGAAATCCCCTGGTCTCCCTTAGGAGGTTGGCAAGATGGAGCCTTCTGCTCAAAAAATGCAAACCTGTTCTGGAATGTGGGCCAGGTCATACCCTCATGGAAAGCGAGGGCAGCATCTTCAGTGGACTGTTCTCAGCATTGCTTAAAAAGCACCCACTTGTCTGGATGTACATCCTCACCAATGACTTCAACTCAACGCATGCAGCATATTTCCTGCTACTGTATGATCACAGTAGATTGTACTGGAAATGTCACATCTGGCCTATTGGTGGGAGAGAATCTGACTATCTTACCTGAGGCATGAAATTGTGTGTATTAGTTAAAGCAAATTTTCAGCACAGAAGGTCTTCTCAATGTCAATGATAACCTAATACAAAGTGTGATTCAGGAGTTTGGAGTCCAGTTTGAACAATGAAAAGTTCTGAACATGAGCAGGTAGGCAGCTGATGGTCCCACCTGGACTACTAGATGAGTGTCCTGCACTACATCCTGCACTACAAGCAACATCTAGGGTGGTCTCATTCAGGATGCCTTGAGCCAAGTGTGGGGGCCATGCAGGTGGACAGCATCCTCTGAATACTGGGTAATGGAAAAACAAACCCACCCATGCAGAAAATATGCCAGATGGTTCTAATACCATCATTATTCAACTTCTTGCCTGTTTCTCTTCATCTTTGCACCTGTGCAATTAATTCTTATGCCCTTCAGGAAGGTCTGAAATGGAATAGAGAATACCTGCCATGGCTGAAGCCTGTGCATGTCCAGCCTGTGTCCATCCTCAACCCTCATCCCCTTGAATCTGGAGGAAAAAGCCACATACAAGGCCCTGGCCACAGCTTGGATGCTGCTGTAGGAGATGTGGCTGTTCAGCGAGAGCTTTCTCTGCATGTCTTCCTTGGATGGGGTATCGTGTGTTCTGTTCTCCCTGCATCTCACTCCCTCATCCTTTCAGGGACAATGCTTGCTTTGCATAGGAACATTCAAATGACTTCCACACAAATGCATGCATGGCAGCTCCAAAGGGTGGATAATCTTCATACTTTGTCTTTTTATTCATTTGGAGAATGAAGGAAAATAATCCATGGATGTATTCTAAAAGTACACAACGATATCTGAACTGCACAGTAATAGCCAACATTTCTGTGGTGATCCAGACTTTCCCTTTGCTGTGTTTCTTGCTTTTCAATGTGTCTGTCACAATGAATATGTGAACTGGTCTCAACACTGCAAACAAATGCATTGATTTGTGCCCACACTCTAATGAACTGAGTTTTACCTGGGACTTTCTATTTGTTGCACTCAGTTCTCGGAAAGTGTATGTAAAAGACACACATATACCATTCCTGAGGAGCTCAGCTGTCAAAGTTCTCATAAACATATTTCCATTATCAGTGTCTAAAGCAAAGAGCCCAACCATGGTCCATCTGAAATGCAGGAGGAGTTTGACAATTCCCATGTACTGGACCCCTTCTTTGGGGAGCATGTGGTAAAGAAAAGGGAAGTGGGCTTGATCACTCAGGAAATGAGAAGCAAAAGAATAAGTGACCTAGGGAATTAAAGAAGAAACTGACAAATTCATTGCAGAATCACATTTCTTTTCGTTGTCTCATCAGGACGTACATATTAACTAGTTAATGTGTGAAACATCCCAATGCAAAAAACTTCCTTCCTTCCTTCCTTCCTTCCTTCCTTCCTTCCTTCCTTCCTTTCCCCGCTCAATGGTTCAGTGCTCATAACTATAATACTGAAAATGGATGCCCCAAACATGCTGAATTCAGGTGCATCTCTTAAGTTCCCACAGAGGAAGAAAGTTCCCAATGATCTTTCCACTTTTCCAGCAGTAGGATTGTGCTCTGCACAACAATCAGCTTGTGAGGTAGGTTGGACTGTGAGTCTGTGACTGGCCCAAAATCACCCAGTTGTCTCCATGGCCAAGTGCAGAAGAAAAGTCAGATCACCTGAGTCCTAGTCCTACACTCTTTGCAACTACATCTCACTGGCTCCCAGAAGTTGCTGCCTTCTTCCCCTTTGGGTTGTCCACAAATGGTCCTTAACTCTCTGAGCTATGTGCATATGGAAGGCTTATCAAGTCAGAACGTTTCCCAGACAAGTGGGGCCTAATGATGTAGAAGGGTGTGTTTGCGTTATGAATGGCAATGATAAACTCATTGCAAGACACTCTCGGTGGGCTGTTCTTATGTGTCATCAAATCATTTCTGACTCCTATGAACTCTTGAATGAAAGCCCCCCAGATGTCCTGTCATGACAGCCTTACTCAGCTCTCTCAAGTTCAAGATGGTGGCTTTCTCGGTGGAGTCCTCCCTTCTCTTATCTTGCCCTCCTTTTCTTCTTCTGCCTTTGACTTTCCCTAGCATCTGGAATGCCTATTGTCATGGCATGTAGATACCCACTGAGGTTCTATGGAAAACATGTAGATTGTTTCAAGCAGAAATGCCCAGAAAGAGTAGATAGCATCCAAAAATGTTTTCTGCACACCTGCCCAATTTTGATGATGCCCAACAGATTTGAAAGTTGCTTGGAGCTTTCAGGGTCTGATTGATCAAGGACACCCAGCAGTTGCTCCTGTCTGCCACACCTGTAGTTGGGAACATGGGCCTGACTGGTCGAAAGAAGGTCCACGGCTGCATCAGAAGTCACTCTTGTACTGCTAAAGCTGTCATAGATCTTATAGCCCAGGGTGATGTTAGGCAAGAGCCTGGGATTCTGGTTGATCTCCTGAATGGCAAACGAGAAGGAGAGGATCTTCCGGTGATCTATGTCTCTCCAAGTGGGAATAAAGCAGATGTGCCATTTCATTACAGCATCTACAAACAATTTAAGTGTTCTTCTGCTTTTCTCCTGGGAGGTGTCATACATACATACATGTATGGGCATTCTGTTTCAATGGCTTTTCACATACTGACACTGTGTCCAAGTCAAAGTCAGAAACAAAATGTCAATGGGAAGGGTGTAGCCTCCTGCATTGCTGACCACATTTTGCTCATGCCTGCTTCTTCCTGACAACAGCTGGCTTTGCGTCACTAAATAGCATGCATATCCAGGTGTGGGGTGTATGGGGTGATCAGGGAGGGGTAACACCACTGGTGTAGGGGCATGTCGTGTCCTCTTAGGACAGCTCGTCCACCTTTGGTCCCCACTTGTCACCCAGCTCTCACCTGTAGCTCCCAGTAGCTGTAGCATGCGCAGTGGCCACACCCTGGGCAACAGCTTCAACAGGCTGGCCAAACCAGGTAAAGGGTAGCCGTTGGGTCAAGACCTTCAGTGAGATAGGGATTTGTCTGTCCCGAGCATGTGAAGACAGACTCTGGCAGATTGAGTGGATGAGACCTACTAGAATAGAAACAATGGTCATGAAGGCTGTTTCTGCAAGCGTTGTGGTACGCTAAGAGCATGGCAAGACAAGAAGATGCCCTGGTCAACCACGGCACCCAGCCCATCTCCAACTGTCTTGACTCTTGTCCTGCTACTGGAGCAAGATGGATTCTGGAAAGAGAGAGTGAGGCTGACTATGCACACCTCACCCTCACTTTAATCCAATCCACGCGCAAGTCTTGACATCCTCAGTTCTAGTAAACCTCAAAGTCCTGTGGTGATAAGTGAGTGACAAAAAAGCAGGTGTGGATACACTGGGAGCTTTAGTCGCGGACTTGCACACAGGCAGATCAGGTCTAATGGTTGTCTTCTTGCTGACCGAAGCAACAGCTGGATTTGGTGTCTACCTGAGTGACTGAGCAGCCCTCTTTAGGACCGCACTGCTCACCTCCGTAGCAAGAGGAAGGGGCTAGAAAACTTGCCCTAAACATTGTTTGCTTCGCAGAACCCTGGACAGCTTACCGCGGTTGGAGGGGAACCCATCTTATGTGGTCGAACAACAAAATTGCAAACAAAACACAAACGCAAGGTAACACCACTGACTATTGGCACATGGAATGCATGCACAATTCAAGACAACCCCTCAGCAGATCGACCAGAAAGAAGAACAGCCCTGGTCACCAGAGAGCTCACAATATTTAACATCGATATTGCGGCCCTGTGTAAAACTTGCCTAGCCAATGAAGGTCAGCTCACAGAAACAGGAGGTGGTTATACATTCTTCTGGTGTGGATGTAGCAGTGACGAATGTCATGAATCTGGAGTTGGCTTTGTGGGTAAGAATCATCTTGTCCCCATACTTGCCAGTCTTCCTAAGGGCTTGAACGACTGACTCATGACACTGCATCTCCCACTACTGAGAGGAAAGCAAGCCACACTGATCAGTGCCTACACACCCACAATGACAAATCTGGATGAAGTAAAGGACAAGTTTTATGAAGATCTTGATGCCCTACTCTCATCCGTGAAGCACACCGACAGGCTGATTCTACTTGAGGATTTTAATGCAAGAGTAGGATCCGATCACTCTGCAACAGCTGCACACTATTGGCCCTGCTACAAGAAAAGGTAAGAGCACTGAAGCAGCGAGTGTCCGCCCTCCAGTCAATGAAGGAAAATGAAGAGTTTTTGGACAGAGCAGAGTTACTGCAACAGCTCAGTGTAGTCCAGAAGCAAGGAGAGATCATCAAGCTGAGGCAGCAGAAGAGATCCCTGAGAGAAGGGAAAATGACGAAAATCCTTGGAACAGGGTGACAAGGGTGAGTAGGGAGGATAGATGTGGTGGAGGGGTGTAAATGGGTCCAGACAACACAACAACCCACACTCAACCCTTGTTATTGAACCATGGGTTGTTGCTGGAATGAGGATCTGCATGCTGTCTGAAGACCTAGGAAACACTCTGCACCAGTGGAAGCAGTGGAGTTCTCTAACCACTTCAAATTACCTGAGGAAGGGTCGTGTGAGAAACCCACTGTGACAGAACTACACAACACACTATGTAACTCTGAAAAAGAAACAAAAGGTCTCTCAAGAAAGGAAAGGGATACCAAAGTTTGCAGCACCAGAAGGTGAAGAGTGATAGTTATGGGAGATTCCCTGTTGTGCAAGATGGAAAATTATGTATGTTGCGATGACCCAGAGGATCTCCAAGTATGGTCTCCCTGGCATCAGCATTAAAGATATAAACAAAAAGTTCATACAACTCATTCAGCCCACTGACAAACACCCCTTCCTTCTCTTCCAAGTGGGGACTAACATCACCACCATGAGAAGCTTTGCTGACATAATGTCAGACTTTGAAGCTCTAGGGAGGAAAATAAAAACACTGGGGCCCAGATAGTCTTCTTCCCAATCCTATTAGTGCATGGAGGAGGAACTGTTAGGGAAAATAAAATCCTTCAGGTGAATGACGGCCTACCATGGTGGTGCCATAAAGACAGATTTGGATTTTGAAACCACAAGCTAAGGTTCCTGGAAGATGGTTATTGGCAAATGTTGGGTTGCACCTCACAAAGAATGGGAAGCAGATGTTTGGCCACTACATGAAAAAGATCATCACGAAATCTTTCAGTTAAAACCTATAGGGGAAGGAGATGTGCAGCATGGCATAGCATCACCTGGCAAAGACTTCTATATTTCTACAGAGAAGAAACCTCAATCAGGACCCAACACCAGTCTCCCAAAAAACGTAGGAAGAAAACCAGGGCACAGCAAGAATGAACTTCCATGTCTCTACACCAATGCCCAGAGTATGAGAAACGAACAACACTAACTTGAGCTCATAGTACATGAGGGCAGTTTTGATTTTACAGGAATAACTGAAACTTAGTGGGAAGACTCACATGACTGGAACACTACAATGGATGCATACAACTTGTTTAAGAAAAATAGGAAGGACAAAAAGAGAGGTGGAGTTGCACTAGAGAGGGGACCTGAGCTGGACTACCTCTAAACCCCAGGTAGGTCCTACTCCAGCTGAGAGGCCCCCTTCTCAGGCTGAGATGGGCATTAAGGGAACATAGCAATCTCCTCTGGGATTCTTTGTTCTCTATGGATGGAGCACAGAGGTTGGACCACCCTACCTAACTCCAGTTTAATCTCATTTGTTGACTGAGTAATCTCCTGAATGGACTGAAGGAACACTGTGGACATAATATACCTAGACCTTAACAAAGCTTTCAACATAGTGCCCCATGACATTCTGATAAGCAAAATACCAAGTAGACTCGATAGAACTATTAAGTGGATCCAAAATTGGTTCCTAATCAGACACAAAAGGTGTTCATTTATGGCACCTTATCAAACTGGAAGTGATACTGGGGTGCTGCTGGGTTCAGTCCTGGCCCAGTGCTCTTCTCCAGTGGGAGTGACTTCCAGAGCATGGACGGTATGCACGAGAAAGCTCTCCTTGCAAACTATATGAAAGATTTAGAGGAGGAAGTACAAGGAATGATAATTAAATCTGCAGATAATACAAAACTGGCTGGATTAGTGAACTCCCTAGAAGACAGAAAGTAGATCCAGGATGATCTTATTCATTTCTTTCTTTATTTATTCAGTTTGTATGCTACCCCCACTAGCCATAAGCTCTCTGGGCAGGTCTCATCATTAAAACCCACACAATAGACATAATATAAAACACACAGGACAATCGACACCAATAACACTAAAAACACAATGCTGCCAAAATCCAATAAAACCAGAATACACAAAATAAAATAAATACAGTATGTGAGCATATCCGAAAGATAAAACAAGAGCATTAAAATTAATACTATAACAGCCTATCAGAAGAACAGTTAACAAATATTAGAACAGTAGTAACAAGGGTCATCTACTCAAAACAGCTACAGAAGAGTTGTGTCTTTAGTTGGCACCTAAAATCCAAAAGGGTAGGTGCCAACCATATCTCCAGTGAGAGTGACTTCCAGAGCATGGGCAGTATGCTCAAGAAAGCAATCCTTCTTGCAAACCCCACTCTAAGTACACTGGGGGGAGGAATGTGGAGGAGAGCTTCAGATGAAGACTGCAGCAACCACACTGGTATGTATGGGGAGAGGCGTTCCTTTAGGTAATCTGCCCCCAAGCCATTTAGGGCTTTATATGTTATTGTAACCACTTTGAATTGGGCCCAGACAGCAACCAGAAGCCAGCACAACCTACATAGGATGGGCATGACATGCTCATGAGCACCAGTCCTAGTAAGCAGGTGTGCCACCTGATTTTGGACAAGTTGCAAGATCTGGACCATTTTCAAAGGCTCCACATAGAGTACATTACAGAAATCCAGGAGAGAGGCCACCAGTGCATGGGTCACTGCAGCCAGAGTCCCCTTGTCCAAGCAGGGATACAGGTGATAACTCAGCTGAAGCTGATCAAAAGCACTCCTGGAAACTGTCCACACCTGGGCCACCAGGATTGGCTTGGGATCCAGGAGCATACCAATGCTGTTTGTTTTCCACCATGGACCTAGGAAAATATCTTGTCCATATGTAGCTGCAGAGGTCCCCGCAAAAACCAGCCAGCCAGCCAGTCAGCCAATAGTTTCCTTTCATACTATCAAAAAATGCAGCTCCAGTGCTGGATTCTCTTGGCATTCTAGAGGGAGAAATGTTTTAACTTAAATGTCATTCCTAACCAGCTTGGACATTTGTTCTGTGGGCTGGGCATCCTGGAAGTTGCAGTCCAACACACTTGATGAGCAGAAAATGGAAGAAAGCAAGAAGAAAGCAACTTTTCCTAAGTGCTAGTCTTCTATGTGGGGTGCAAAAATAACTCCACTGGTGAAAAAAGGTAATTCAGAATTTTGATTTATTTTGATGCAAATACTGAACAAAATTTCAACGAATCATGATATGCTTCAATTAAGTTTTCCCATGATATGGCCTCTGCAATTGAGACTGGGCCTGAAGAGAATGATGTAGCATTTGGGGAGAAAGATGCATCCCAGGAGACCAGACCCAGAGGCCAAGATGGAGAAGACCTCTACTGCCACTGCGTACTTCCCCTTGGTGCTCAGGTAAGTGGGCACAAAGGAGACCCACACGCTGCAGAAGACCAGCATGCTGAAGGTGATGATCTTGGCTTCATTGAAGCTGTCAGGCACTTTCCTGGCCAGGAAAGCCACACTGCAGCTGAGGAGAGCCAGGAAGCCCATGTAAGACAGGACAGCATAAAACATGGTGACAGAGCCTTCATTGCATTCCACAATGATCTCTTCAGAGAGGGAATGGAAGTCCAGATCTGGGAATGGGGCAGAGGATAGCAACCAGACAACGCAAATCACAACTTGGATGAGGGGACCGACCAGCATAATGGAGGTTGCCAGTGGTCTCCCCAAAAGCCGACTTGCCATGTTTCCTGGCTTGGTGGCCATAAAGACCAAGACCACCATGATGGTTTTTGCCAACACACAAGAAACTGCAAGAGAGAAAGTGACACCAAAAGCAACTTGTCGCAGAAGACAGGTGAACTTTGTGGGTCGACTGATGAAGAGGAAGGAGCAGAGGAAGCAGAGCAGGAGAGAGATGAGGAGGGTGTAGCTGAGGTCTCGGTTGTTGGCTTTGACAATAGGGGTGTCGTGATATTTTATGAAAGTAGCCAACACAGCAGATGTGCTGAGACAGAGGAAAAGAGCCAGAGAAACTAAAAGGATACCAAGTGTCTCTTCACAGGAAAGGAAGTGGATCTTCTTGGGGATGCACTGGCCATGGTTCTTGTCTGGGTGCTGATCTTGTGGGCATGAAGCACAGTGAGTTGCATCTGAAATGAGTGATAGCTGTGGAACCATCTCAACATCAAGATAGAAGTTCTTTCTCTGGGGTCAAGTTCCATCCTCAAAGGAAGATGTGGAACTCTCTTTTCCCTAGCTTAACCTGTACATTTCAATTAAGCAATGGGAAATAATCCTTAAGCATAAAAAATTAAAAATGTCTCCTCTCCACAAACTTTGATAAGATTCAAGTTCAGTCTTTTCACATGAAGACCATACTTTTTCTAGAAATGAAAACAGGAAACTGCTAAAATCTTTCACCTGTTCTATTACATGCATTTGTGCACATACTAAATTAAGCAAATTAAGCACAATTTCTCTTCATATTCTACACTGAACTCTGAGATCTGTTTGTGCTGAGGCTGGAGACCAGATTTCAGAAAACATGACTGAAAAATGGGTAATCTTGTTGTGGTTGCAGTAAAATTCTGCAATATTGCAAGAGTGATACTCCAGCTGCCCCAATCAGAATTTTGCCCAGGCACATTTGTGTCTCATAGAAACTCATATAACTGACAATTACAAGCTTTGGAAACATGAGGAAATACGATAATGGAAAAGAAACGGTATATGATGGTGTTCATAAGCTACTGGGCAAAATGTATTATTTGCAAAGCACATATCTTCTGGAAATGTTGCACACATTGTAAACCAGAAAAGCACAGTGGTCTGCAATATAGAGGGGGAACAATTGCTTCTGTAACAATAACATATTCTCCTTGAGCTTTTCTTTGCTCCCACACCACTCTTATTCATTACCTTCTGTGTTTATGAATGGCTCTTAACGTCTGAGGTACCTGTAGAGGTGGAGAACATCCCTGCTGCACAACGTTCACATCTGTAGCAGCAAACTGGCTTCCCCTCTGGAACTCTTCTCCAGTGCCCAGGAGTGCACCTCTCCACACACCTCGCATGGGGCATGGTCTAAAATTGAGAGAGAAAGAGAGAGAGAGAGAGAGAAAGACAGACAGACTTGAAAGATTTCTGCATATTTAGATTGCTTGGCTGATGGGTCACCAATCTTGGTGGAATGAAGTTCTAGATGGTTACAGCTTCCTCAGCAACACTGGGATATGGGCTCCTATGAAATCTCTTCTGAGGGAGAAACAGGATGTTTGGAGGCTGCCTTCTACTGCATCGAAACCTTAGTCAATTGTGCCCTTTTTTGTCTGTCACTAGCAGTACCTCTCAAAAAATATAGGCATGGGACATCTTTGTGAACTTCCCTTTAGTGTCCAGGAACAGAACATGGGATTTTTGGTGAGCAAAGGCTGTCTGCTCCAAGTGAAAAATGACACCTCACTTCCCCACACCCAGTGGGACTTAGGACTTAAGACAAACTGCATATTTCTCAAAGACTGGGATTGTGCCATGCCTCTGCTTCCATGACCAATATGGTTCATTCCAGCCCCACCTTCTTTGCCCACATGATTGCTGCAGAGTGGATGGAGAACTCTTGGCCTGGGGGAGCACCATGATCAACCCATCCAATCTTCAAAGGTTCCAAAGTTCCATTTGGAGACAAGATCCAGTTCACGATCTCATATCTCCTGTCTTTTCCAGTGAAAGAGACTTCCTCCCCGGCACTGTTGTTAAAGCAGACATTCCTCAGTGGGTCAAGTACCTGAAAATGCAGAAATATTCAGAGTAGACAGTGACTGGATGCATTTCCCAATGTACTCTGACTCCCTCCAGTTCTGAGACCTGTTTCTCTCTTGTTATTCTATGGTGAACCTTTTCATTTGCTGCACTTCCCCTTTGGTTTTATCTCTTCAGTTAAGCTTGCAGACTAGTTTGTGCATCTTTGCCAGTGTCCACTTCCTAACAAGGTCCTCACACTGGGACATAGGAGTTGGAGGATAGTTGCCTGGAGCAGCCAGGAGTTCAGCATGTGGGCTCTCACCCTGCTGGCAAGAAGGAACACTCTGAGTGGGGTGGAACACTGCCCATTTTGCATAAATATATTAATCTGGAGTGACATATCTGAGGCTGGAGCTTGAGTGCTTCTTCCATTCTCAAAATGTACAGGCTTAAAAGCATCAGTTTTCCAGGAACACCACAATGCCTGCTACTCTTTGCTTTCTTTTGAATGTCTATTATGAGAAATTGCATTCATGGAGATAAATCCATGGGGATTGTTTCTCATGAATTCCCTAAATTAGGATTCCTTGCTGACTAACTTTTCCCTCCAGGAATGTTTACTAAGAAACCACCAGGGCTCCATCAATAAATTCCTGTGATCTGAATGCAGACATTACCTGCCATGGCTGAATATTCAGAAACTGATTCCTTGCCACCATTGGTGAATATTTCAGTCCAGACAAGGAAAGAGCATGCAGCACATATGACACCGAATAGACAGCATTGTAGATGTGGTAGCTGTGACTGGACATAGCCAGTTCGAATGAGAACTCCTTTGGATCCTTCTGCATCTCCCTCCCTGTACACCTTTTCCATGATGGTGGATTACGCTTTCCTGATCTCAGAAACTGACAAGAAAATTCTGCTTCCCACCACCTATGAAGATAGACATCTCCTTGTGGGTTGAATGGATCTAAAGCTAGAAAAAAATCCTTGAATGCTGGGAAATCCATTGTGTGGGCTCTGAAGTGCAAAGCTCCATGAAGGGTCTTTAAATACATACTCAATCCAGAGTGTGCACTTGCTTCAAATTCTGAATGGGGTGTCAGGATCCACACCTTCTGAAACGGAATCTTTGTATTTACTTCATGAATATGTAACCGTATTATTACTTGCATGATTCCACTGTTTTCCCCAAAGAGAACAATGACTTCTGCTTCGGACCACACATGAGGAATGTTTCCAGTTTCAATTTCATGGAATTGTGCAAGATTAGTTCTGGAGAATATGTCAGTGAAAGCCACACAGAGGTCCTTCTGCTGCAGCAGCGGGGTAACTGTCTGGAGGAAACGCTCACCATGGTCATTGCTCTGAACCAGCAGGCCGATCCAGTTCCAGTGGAAATGCAGGAGGAGCCAGACTAGGCCCTCATACTGAGGAATATGTTGGGTATTAATCTGGAAGAAAAAGAGGAATAAATTGCATTTGCACTGAATGTAATGGAAGAAACAGTTTAAGAGTTGAAACAAAGAAATTCCTGATAATCCTTCACAACATTCTTTGTTTGCATTTTGAAAACAAGGATTCTTCTTTTGTGGACTCAACTTCCATCCTCTAGTAGTCATGACTTGAAATGCTTGGAGTAGTGTACCAGGAAAGGCTGGGATGAGAATCTTAGAGGTTCCCCCCTCTCGACCCCATTTCCAATGGGTTTCTTCACGCAGCAGCCCAACTGTGGTGCAGATGTGCCTGCAAATGGCAGGACTGAGACGGGCCAAGTCCTGGCAGAAGGACTACCCATGGCAACAAAGAGAGGCATTCACATTCCATGGGTGCATCTTGATGTCTGCAAATGCAGAGCTTTGGGGTTTTAGGGCTGGTTGCCAATGGCAATACTTGGTTGAAATGTCCAGATAAAACAGGGAACATAAAACAGGGAAAAAAGCTACAAAGGCTTCTTCAAAACCATAAAGTGCCTCACTTCAAGCCTTTTCTGCTTGGCTCTAAAAGCATGTGGCTGAAAAACGAGGAATGAAAACAAGAACTTGGGATGAGCCCTGCAGAGGAAATGCCAGATCAACTGAGGACATTTTTTCACACAGGCCAACTAATTGACCACAGCAGGTCCTTGTGAGGATGTCTGCCAGAACATGTATACCAGAGCATTGCTCTCCCTCAGCATGCCGATTCTCATAATGCCAGTGGGAACCTCAGACCATTTATTTCTTTTAATTAAACTTGTATTAACATTCCCTTTTTTCCCCTCCAAGAACATTAAGACAACTTATATAATTCTCCTCCTCCTCTTAAGCGCATCTTCCCAACAAAAACCCTGTGAGGTAGTTATGGCTGAGAGTCTGTGACTGGCCCAATATCATCGGGAGAACTCCATGGCTGAGTGGGGACTAGACCCTAGACTGCCGGAGTCTTCGTACTGCCCTCCAAACACTGCTAATCAGAACACACCCTGGTGGTCTTGAGGACATATAGCCTTTGATGGCCTGGTATTTCCCATTATGAGATGCTGTTTGGGATTCTTGTTGCAACCATCACTGTGAGGAAACTCATTTGGTGATGCCAGCAGAAACTATAAGCAGTGTGTAGAACCCTCTTTGTTTCGATCTCTATATGGTGCCACAGCAATACCTGATATTTCTCTTCATTGGTCATCTCAGTTAGACAGGCCCATTGCTAGCTGGGATTTGTCAACCAAGACTTTCTGGAGATTCACTCCTGGCCTCTTGTAATGTGGTCACAAGGCAGCCTCACCAGTTGAGAAGGCCCCCTACCCTGTCATCCAGAGTTGAATAAACACACCCACTGCAGGGTTGAATCTGTGCTCAGAGATAGTCCTTCCTGCATGTCTCTCTCACCTATCTCCAGGTGAATGCATTTACCTCTGGGATCTTGAAGATGCCCATTAAGGGTGCAATGTCTGATGAAACTTTGGAGTCCAAATCCTGTATAATGGAGATTAGTTGATCCTGTTTGTCGCATTTATAATTGGGAATCCTTCTCACCCTTGTAGATGGCAGCAAGAGGTTGTTCTGATACATTATTATGACCAGGTCCTTATGCTCATGGATGCGGAAGCCAAGTGTCACGTTGGGAAGGAGAAATGGATCCTTGTTGAGCTCAGTGATGGCAAACACCAAAGCCAGGATGTGCTGGTAGTTCCTGATTATTGTCCTGTCATAGTGATTGCAATATATGGAGACGGGTGTGGATAAGCACAGAATTGGTAACTTTTTTCCTTCATGAAAAATATGCCAGGATCCTTTCTTCCAGGGTGACTCACCAAGAATATCTTTGGCTGAATACCATATATTGAATATACCTCCTTCAATAATATTTTCCATCAAGGACAACAAAGGGTTTCTCCCTTAGTCTCCCTTAGTTATGGGGCACTTCACAAGGAGGAGGTGTACCTAGAGAGCCTCCTAGAATGGAATCTATCCTAAGAGATTGGGTGGGAATTCCCATCCCAGTCTGCCCTCCAAGAAGTCGCTGTAGCCTTTTCCAAGCAAACTTAAATCCAGGAGTCATCAGGACATCTCTAAACTCTCTGTGCCATGGAATTGGCTTTTGTGTAACAATCCAGACCTCATCAAGGGAAGGGCCACAGGTCAGGCTGTGGCCTCTGCTTCTCACGCAGGGAGTGCTGGAATCAGTTCTGACATATCCAGGAAAAGCTTGGGAAGAACCTCAATCAAAACCCTGGACTGTAGCTCATTCATTGAGCAGCCATGGTGAATTCAAGTACACAAACACCTGGAGATGACATAAGATGGCTTCTGTCCAATCCTGCTGGACAGGAATAAGAAAACTAAAACTACAGGTTACGAAAAATGTACCCTTGATTTCAAGAAATCCAACTTTAACCAATTCAAGTCAATAATGGTGAGGCACTCTGAATGGAAAAGGAGCCCTTTAGTGGTATGGAAGCGTGGTATATCTTTTAAAAATGAAAAAAAATGTCTCGTAAACAATTTCAAATAATTCTAATGAGAAGAAAGTGTAGAAGACAAGAGAGGAAGCACATGCAGCCTCACAAAAACCTATGAGATTATCTGAAGACAGAAAAGAACACGTACAGGAAGTGGGAGGAAGGGAGGGTACAAAGGAAAAATGCAAGCAGGTCACAGAATTGCTGGGAAGGATTCGGGAAGGCTAAGCAAAGAATGAACTGAGGCCTGTGAGGGATGATAAAGCAACAAAAAAGCCTTCTTCAGATGTGTCCAAAGTAAAAGTCAGGAAATAAATGGAGTTCCAATACTCAATATGGATTGTAAAATTTTATGACCCTAAAGAAAGAAAAAGAAAAAAAAGCAGAACAGCCTAATTCCTATGTTGGTTCAATCTTTTCCAACAAAAAGACCTGTGATCTTCCTGATGAAGGGAAATACAAGCTGAAGGGGCCAAGTGGAAGCCCAGGATTGACAGGTGAATGATCAAGGACCATCTACATGGACTGAATGGGTTCAAATCTCCAGGGCCTGATGAGCTACAGCAGACGGAAGCTGGTGGAGGAACTCTCAGAAACACTCTTTATTATCTTTGAGAAATCAAGAGATCAGAGCAAGTGCTAGATCACTGGAGAAGGGCTAATGCTGTCCCCTATCTGCAAGGAAGGAAAACAAGAAGAACCTGGGATCTGCAGATAAGTCAGCCTGACATCCATCCCTACAACAATTCTTGGGCAAATTATACAGCAATCAGTCAGCAAACATCTTGAAAACAATGCAGTGGTTACTAGATTCCAACATGGAGTTCTCAAGAAAAAATTCTGCCAGACAAACCTGATTTCAGTTTTTGACTGGGTAACCTCCATAATGGACTGTGGGAATTCTGTGGATATAATCTATTTAGATGGTAACATAGCCTTTCACAAAGTGTGTTATGATATCCGCCTTACCATTAGATAGATCCAAATCTGGCTGCAAAATTGGACTCAAAGAGTGCCCATCAGTGCCTATTCTCAGACAGGGAGATGTGACAAACGGGGTGCCTCAGGGCTCTCTACTGTGACTAAGTAATGATATAGATGGGGCAGTACAAGGAAAGAAAATTAAATCTGCAGACGACACAGAGCTATATGGAATGGTAAATACTCTGGATGATAGAGAAAAGATACAGGGTGCTTCTGATAGCACAGAATGCCAGGCAGAGAACAGAATGAAATTAAGGAGGGACAAATGCTACGTCCTTCAATTAGGGACAAGAAACCAAATGCACCACTACAATATGGGGAACACTTGGCTCAAAAATTCTTCCAAGAGAAGAATCCTGGGATTCTTGTAGCTCACAAGCCAAATATGAGGCAACAATTTGATGCAGCTGCTAAACGGGTAAACACTCTTTTGGGCTACATTAACAGAAGTATCGCATCTGAACCATGTGAAGTACTAGTTCCCCTGCACTCTGCACCAGTCAGTCCTCACCTAAAGTCCTGTGTCCAATCCTGGGCACTTAACTTAAAAGATGTAGAAAAACTGGCAGGGGTCCAAAAGAAGGCAACAAGAAGGATCCAGGGACTGGAAACCAAGCCCTATGAGGAAAGATTTGAACTAGGCAAGTTCAGCCTCAAGAAGAATGCTTGATTTTTCTCCCAGTTGCTTATCTCAGGAAGGAAACCCATAGCTAGCTGGGATATTTCACCCAAGAACCTCATGAGGCTCAGCACCCTCCACTACATTTCTGGCATGGCACGTCACCCATTTCAGAAGATGTTCCCACCACTCTTGTTATGTGAAAGAAAAGCAAAAGACCTACTGCAAGGAAATACTCTTGGAGTTTGTCCTGTTCTTTCTAGTGTTCCTAAGCTCCATTGTGCCAGTCACATTGACCATAGATGCATGTATTTCCCTGTGGGATCTTGAAGACACCCATAAAGACTGCCATCTCTGAGGAGAATTAGGAGTCAAACTTCCCTCTAACAGAGAGCAGTTGATCCTTCCTGTCACATCTATAATTGGCAGCCAGGTCTCCCCTGTGTGGACTGCAGGAAAAAGTTCTTCTGATGCTTTTCTATGATCAGGTCAACTTGCTGGCATGTGAGGAAGGCAAGTCTTGTGTTGGGAATGGGGCCACACCGTTGTTGAGCTCCATGATGATAAATGTCAAAGTCAGCAAGTGCTGGCTTGACTAATGTCCTGTAAAGGTGAAAGTGACATTATGGCATGGGTGAAGAGAAGCATCAAACTGGTTAGAAGTGAAGGATTTGCTGGTCTACCTGGTTTAACCTTAAAGAAGCTCTAACCTACTTTGAGAAGAGTCATATCCTTCTACCTCAAGCATTTATGCCTGCAAGGCTCACAGAGAAATTCTCTGTTCATGCACGCAGACCCACAGTCTTGCTGCATGTGTTTTATGTGATCACTCCTAGAGCCCTGTTGCATTTCAGTTGATTTTCAGGCAGTGATGAGACTCCTTTTCTTAGCAGGCAAATGCTTCTGAACTGGCTTTCACAGAAAACAATTGTGCAAGATTCAAATCAAACAGGAACATCTCCTTTCTTAAGTCAAAGTGCACCTGGCTCCTTTCCACAGGAGAATGCTTCCCATGTTAACTCTAGTTAAACATCCTTTTTTAAAACTAATCACTTACAATAATTTTTCAAAGGAAAACACAGGAAAAATGATTTCAGGAGCCTTTCCTGATCTGAGTGGAATGTTTCCATAGAGCACAGCAACAGGTTTCTCCCTTGGTAAGCCAATACGATTATCGGGTACCCCACAAGGAGGAAGGGAATGCAAGACACCCCCCCATTGTCCCTTGAGAGCCTCCTAGAATGGAACCCATCCTTAGATATTAGGCTTCTGACCCCACCATCTGACACCACTGAATTCAGGTTTCCGGGAATACACCTGTTCCTTTCCCAAGGAAACATATTTCCAGGAACCATCATTTCCCAGCCAAACTCTGGAATCACCTTTTGCACAATGATCCAGACCTCATCAATGAAAGGACCATGGGGAATGCTAGGGGCCCTGCTGCTCATGCAGGGGGTGTCAGATCAATCCTGGCATGTCCAGAGAGGGCTTTGGAACCCTCCCTGAAACCCCTGGACTGTGGCTCCCTCTCAGTGCAGGCACAGAGAATTCAAGTGCACTAAAGCAATGAGAGGATGCAAAACAGCTTCTGGCAAGGCCTGCATGGAGTAGAATTATTTAGTTTTATATAAGTATGAACAAGAAACTCCTTCAGATGCAGATTCTCCCAGCCTCTGACCTTGTCATGTTTAGCTAATTGTTTAGGTAATCCTAGGAGAGAGAGGAAAGGATCCCATCACACCCCCAAAGAAGCCCTGCGAGATATTGACCTTGAGAGGACTGCCTACCTAACAAAGCATGAGGGATGCTCTGGTGATCCTTTTCAAAGCTGCCCTTGATGTAGATCCATGAGGACTAGCATCATGCATTTGTTTTTGCCAAAGGAACAACTCTGAACCTGCCTCACTCAATGTAGCATCCAGGGAGGGCAACCCACTGTCACTCATAGCAGGAGATGCTGAACAAGATGGACTGAGGATCTGTTTGCCAAGAAGGAAGCACTCTGGCCATTTCTCTTAATTTTCTTACAAAATTTACAAGTAGTTACAGAGGAATTGTCCCATCTCGATATATACAGGTTAGTTTGGTCTAGAAACAGAGAGTCAGAAAGGTCTCCCTGCCCATCTATTCTGACCCCCTCTAGAAGATGAATATTATGCCAGAAGGCTAATTCCTAGATTGGGGGGGGGCGGGGGTTAGTGTGCTGCCTGGGATGGGAAAGGATCAATGCTTACTGAGGAAGAGCAGAAAGGGTAACTGAGATCAGAGCTTTTCTTTCTGTCCCCTTTTGGGGACTTCTCCCTGGAAAAGGAAGAGAATCTGTTACTCTTAAACTCACCATCCATTTCAGAATATTTTATGTACATGGCACAATTGTTACTCCATGCAATAAAGGTACTGCTGCCTGAGGAGCAATGATCTCAGCCCCAATTAGCAGAGCCCCTCTGTGCACAGCTGTGGCACCTATCCGGAGACTCCTGCATGCAAAAGACTCCCCTCTTCAGTCTGGAATTACTCAATGAATGCAGCTGGGGGATCTCCGGATTTGCCCTGGATCTGGCTGGGAATGCTGGGAGGTGAGGTTCACATGACCTCTTGGGGTTCAAGGATGGGAAAGAACAAATCTCCAGCTCATCTTCTTTGATTGGATCAGCTGCTCAATGTCTTCAGTCTGGAGCCTGTACATTACCTGAAAGGCATGGCCATTAATCCAATGAAGCTAGTCTCAGAAGACTCTTCTGAGCAAGAAAATCAATCTGAGCCCAGATTTTGTCACCTCAGAAACTCAGTCAAGCTTAAGCCAGAGTTTCCTTCTTATGGGGTGCACACTTCAGGTTGGGAGGGAGTGAATTTTGGTGCTATTTTGACAGAGCTGCTTGTCAGAAAGGCTTGCTGAGTCACTTTTCATGCTCAAGCACTCTTACAGTAGATTCAGCAGATCTTAAAGTGGGAAGATCTTACCCCACCTTCCCTTCCCTTTCTCAGTCTGCTTTGGGAAGGGATGGCAGGACAACATTTGACTTTACATGGATTGTCAACATGAGAAAAAAAACCACTGGTTTCCTCTCACTCTGTGGCTTGCCCAGCACCCCGGAACAAGACTCTGAAGAAACCTCAAGTCTGGTTCTCCCTTTGAGTCAAGGACCTCCTGACAAAGTTCTGTGAATCTCATACTCAACATGTTCTTTTGAAACACCTCCCTGGAATGAGCCCCTGTTGTGAAAGTAAACATGCAAACATGCATCCCAGATCCCTTTCAGTGACCTACATTCTATTAACACTCCGTTTCATATGTGGTATGGTACGAAACTCTTCTTGATCAGTATAGATATATCTGCCAAGTAGTAAATTCCCACCAACAATCATGTCTCCTGGCCTGTAATAGTCTGTTGGCTGCATAAATGGCTGGAACAAAGGACACACGCCCCTTGGCATGTTCTGGTTTGCCAGAGGCAGGAGCCAAAGCAGCAACAAGAGGAGGAAAGTCATCACTGGAGGAGGGAGACTCTCCCTCTTCAGTTAGGGAGAAGCAGGGGAAGGCTTTTTTTTTTTTTTTTTTTTTGCAGCCTCACCAGGAGGAGCCAATCTCTGGAAGAGATGTGCAGGGGGCCAGATATGAGATGCAGCTGCAGCTGGACAACAAAACGCTGAGGCACATTTGTATTCAGCATGCTTTCTCAGGGATTTCTCTGCTGTTGACTTGCTGGATGGAAACCCATGTGGAATTCGTCAGGGACTTTCCAAAATAATAGGGTAGAGAAATAAGCAGAGCCCAAGAGGCCTAAAGGCAGAATAAGGGGTTTTCATCACTCTTACCTTCTGCGTGGTCCTGGATAAAAATGCATTTCAGTAAACCTGACTCTCTGCATAGGCCTGTCAAAACAAGAGGAAGATTAACTGCATAAGGACACAAGTTCCATAAAAGAAATCTGCATTTTTATCCCCAGAGACTTAAGTAATGATTAAAGGCTGAATTACAGTGCATTTTTACTTTAAACATTGCCATTTAAACTATCACTGAAATATTTTATCTTAAAAAAAAACACTGGTCTACAAGGAGAATGCCTTGGAAATGAAAGTAGCTAAATTTTACCAAAATTGGGTCACTAATAGGAAAATTAAGTCCTGAGCATTAATGGGCTCCAGTTTCCAAGATACAACTTCAGGTCAAAATTGCATCAAAACAATTCAACATTATGAGGGAGATGCGCAATTATGCTACATAACTTTTCTGCAAAATGTGATATAGCAATGAGAATGCTCATTTAGTTCACTCTGCGAAGTTAGATGTGGTTCAGGAGGAGAATTGCTGTTGTTGTCAGTTGCGAAGTCATGTCCAACCCATCATGACCCCATGGACAACATTCCTCCAGGCCTTCCTGTCATCCACCATCCCTCAGAGTCCACTTGAGCTCACACCAACTGCTTTAGTGACCTCATCTAGCCACCTCATTCTCTGCCATCCCCTTCTTCTTTTGCCATCTATTGTTCCCAGCATTAGGCTCTTCTCCAGGGAGTCCTTCCTTCTCATTAGGTGGCAAACTATTTGAGTTTCATCTTCACTATTTGGCCTTCTAAAAAGCAGTCAGGGTTGATCTCCTCTAGGACTGACTGGTTTGATCGCCTTGCGTTCCAAGGGACTCTCAGGAGTCTTCTCCAGCACCACAATTCAAAGACCTCAATTCTTCAGCACTCAGCCTTCCTTATGGTCCAGCTTTCACAGTCATACACTACAACTGGGAAAACCATAGCCTTGACTATATGCACTTTTGTTGGCAGCGTGATGTCTCTGTTTATGCTGTCTAGATTTGCCATAGCTTTCCTCCCCAAGAGCAAGCATCTTGTAATTTCTTGGCTGCAGTCCCTGTCTGTAGTGCTCTTGGAGCCCAGGAAAATAAAATCTGTCACTACCTTCATTTCTTCCCCATCTATTTGCCAGGAAGTGAGAGGACCAGATGCCATGATCTTAGTTTTCTTAATGTTGAGTTTCAATCCAACATTTGCACTCTCCTCTTTCACTTGCACCAAGAGGCTCTTTAGTTCCTCTTCACTTTCTGCCATTAGAGTGGTATCATCTGCATATTTGAGGTTGTTGATAATTTTCCCGGCAATCTTACTTCCAACTTGTGATACATCTAGCCCCTCCTTTCTCATGATGTGCTCTGCATATAAGTTAAATAGGCAGGGTGACAGTATACAGCCTTGCCAAACTCCTTTCTCAATTTTCAACCAATCAGAGGTTCCGTGTCTAGTTCTCACTGTTGCTTCTTGACCCACATATAGGTTTCTCAAGAGACAAATAAGATGGTCTGGTACTCCCATCTCTTTAAGAACTTGTCACAATTGGTTGTGATCCACATAATAAAAGGCTTTAGCATAGTCAATGAAGCAGAAGTAAATGTTTTTCTGGAACTTCCTAACTTTTTCCATGATCCAGCATATGTTGGCAACTTGATCTCTAGTTCCTCTGCCTCTTTGAAATCCTGCCTGTATTTCTGGTAGTTCTGCTGGAGCCGAGCTTGTAGGATTTTGAGCATAACTTTGCTAGCATGAGAAATGAGTGCAATAGTGCGGTAGTTTGAACATTCTTTGGCATTGCCCTTCTTTGGGATCGAAATGTAAACTGACATTTTCCAATCCTGTGGCCACTGTTGAATTTTCCACATTTGCTGGCATATTGAGTGTAGCACTTTTACTGCACCGTCTTTTAAGATTTTGAATAGCTCAGATGGAATACTGTCACCTCCACTAGCTTTGTTGTTGCTCAGACTTCCTAAGGCCCATTTGACTACATATTCCAGGATGTCTGGCTCGAGGTCAGTGACCACCCCATCGTGGTTATCAGGGACGTTAAGCTCTTTCTTGTATAGTTCTTCTGTGTAATCTTGCCACCTCTTCTTAATCTCTTCTGCCTCTGTTAGGTTCCTGCAATTTTGGATCTTTATCATGCCCATCTTTGCATGAAATGTTCCCTTCATATCTCCAATTTTCTTGAAGAGATCTCTGGTCCTCCCTATTCTATTGTTTTCTTCTATTTCTTTGCACTGTTCATTTAAGAAGGCATTCTTATCTCTTCTAGCTATTCTCTGGAATTCTGCATTCCATTGAGTGCATCTTTCCCCTTTTCCCTTGCCTTTCACTTCCCTTCTTTCCTCAGCTATTTGTAAAGCTTCCTCAGACAGCCACTTTGCTTTCTTGTATTTCTTTTTCTTTGGGATGGTTTTCATTGCTACCTATTGTACAATGTTGCAAACCTCTGTCCATAGTTCTTCAGGCACTCTGTCTATCAGATCTAATTCCTTAATGGTGGGCTAAAGTTTGGGTCCGCTGACACCGACACCCCCCCGGATCAATTTCATCCTGCTTATCATCTTTATCATCCTTTGAGACTAAAGGGTAGGATTCTGGTGGATCTGAAATTTTCAGGTCTGTCTCAAAAATCTATATATGCCTCCTCGCTGTTCCAATTTAATGCTCTGAAGTTTAAAGTTAGCCTGGGAGCAAGATCTTGGCTATGAAATAAAGGATAATACTTGGAAAAGAACTCGGACTGCCCTGCTGTGAACTCAGCTTCAGCACATCCAAGAGAATGTTCAATCATGGGATCTAGAGATGGGATTTCCTTATTATTGATTGTTGTATTGATTGCTTATTTATTACATTGTAAGCCATCCAGAAACAATTGGTATAGGTTAGGATAAAAATATAAAAGATAAATAAATATATTCCATTGCTGTCCATGTGGGTTGGTCTAAGCTCATATCAGTCACAGCTTCTTGTGCTGTCCAGATGTTTTTTACTTCCACTGCCATGAGGAGAAGTCAATGTGGCCAATGGGCAGGAATTCTCAGAATTCTAGTCCAAAATATCACGAAGTCTCCAGTTTGGGACGGATAAGCCAAAACCATTAGCTAAGGAAAGATTGGCAAACATGTTTTGCACATTTCCTTGTTTTTTAAGAATAATGCATGTTTTTATGACTTAGTAGTAGTTTTGTCAATTCTTGCTAAACAACTCAAATTTACCTTCCACATCATCCAATTACATACAAGAGAAAACCCATTTAAAGACTTTTCTGTTACTATATGACCAGCCCAGTGTAAAGATGAGTGACATCTCTGTGTAGTCCAACAATTGCACCAATACGCCATCAAATACCTGGGAATAGTTGTACTTCTACTGCATGTCCCTGGTGATGAGGAACCCAACAACATACTTGCCATGAACAGTATGGAGTGATTTTAGCCCTTGGGCCTAGAGTTCAGGTTTACCGAGGTTGGAAGTTATTCTACCTGCTGTCTTGGGCTAGAGTTCCTCCCTTCACATATTGAAAGCCACATACCTATCTTGGAAAACATTCGTGATTAACTAAAGCGTTTTCCAGATTCAGAAACACCCAGAATGAATCTCTGAGCATGCACAGAGCTTTTTGTTGATCCCAGTCTAGCATTTACCTCCTGGAACTCTCCTTGCAGTCATACCTGGCCACCATTCCTTTAGAAAGGGTCTTCTGAAAAGGAGCACACCTGTGCTCTGCCCACTGATCCTTTAATTGGGCCACTCTCCTCTGCTAACCTCCCCTCTCCATGTCCCCTCCTGACAAATGTACTTCTCAGTTGTTCACAGAGACTGGCTATGCACCAGGGGAGCCTGGCCTTGGGATATGCATCTCTGCTTCTCTCATCTCAATGTCTGACTTTTAGCTTTGTGTTTGTTTGCTTGCTTGCTTGTTTGGAATCATTCATGCATCCAATGATACTGGAAGCATTTCAGGATAGGGGTGCAAAGGCCCAGCTGCAAATCTGGCCAACCTGAGCTTGCTGGATCACAGGGCTTCACTGTCCTCACAGCAGGGCTGGCCCTAAATATGCTCCAAGAAGCAGGACCGAGAAACAACAATCACAACTTGATGCAGTTCCACTCTGTGGCCCAAGTGAGTGGCTACGGAATGTGGGCTAGGGATTTTGGGAAGTGGGCAAGTAACTTGAAAGAATTTCTCTGGAGTGACTATGCAGCTGAAATTACAAGAAGGGTCCAAGCAGACAAGTCACATGGATAGCAAATCATTGAATCACAGAATCATGGAATCATAGAATAGTAGATTTGGAAGGGGCCACGATGGCCATCAAGTCCAACCCCCTGCTATTGCAGGACACCAAGTTACATCATCCCACTCAGATGGCTGTCCAATTTCTCTTTGAAAGTGAAAATGCAATCTCTCTTCTGCAGGATGAGGACTTCATGTTTCATGCAAAGTTCATTGTGACTAAGAGAGTTCACTCTAAATTATGAGCTTCCAGAACTTGAAAACATACTTCTTCTGTGGTCCAGATTACAACTTGCTTTGCATGTATCTTTCTGTGCATGATTTGCACAATCATTTTGGTGGGTGAGCTGTTTGATCTACTGGTCTAGATAATGTTAATCATTGTATGTTTTTATTTTTGCTGCTGCCATGCTATGAATTTAAAACCCAATACTCTTCTTGGTAAACAAGTACAAATTTTTATCTACCTTAAAGTCAACCTTAAATAGTTTAGCATATTGTTTGGTTCATTTTATTTGGTTTGGCTTGGCTTGGCTCGGTTTACTTTATTTCATGTCATTGTTTATTGTTATTGTTTTCTTTGAACTGTAAGTTTTATATTTTGATTTACTAATACATTTTGAATTGAAGTGAAGTGAATGGTACTGTTTTTAATTATTGTTAATACTGTTATATGCTGTGATCCACCCAGAGAGACTACGGGTGGTGGCAGATAAGTCAAACAAACAAGCAAACAAACACATTCATGAACCAGGCTTGTTATGTAGCTATGCTATTCTCCAAGTCTGGAAAAAGTATAGGAAAAGTCCTGGAGTGGGTTATTGCCGAGCACCTTTCATCCAGCTTCCTGGGGTGACTTTCAGACCCCAGATTCAGTTGTTGCCTATGCAAAAGTAGACAGATAATCTAGTCCTTCCTGAACATTGTCAAATGCATGATAGTAAAATATGCTCCTAAATTTTATCTACCTGCCCTTTAATGTTTGTTTTCCATAACACAAAACACATCTAAGGCATAAAATACTTCCCCTGCATATTTGCATAATAGTCATCGGTAAATGTATTGGAGCAAAGCATAAGGTCAGTTAAAGGTTGTCTTAGTGCATATGTTTAGCACAAATTTGTATAATTGCTCTGAGGTCCAATGGCAATGGCAGGAGTTAATTCATAAGGAAGACAAAAAGTTAAGGAGGCCAGCATTGTGGACAATGCCCTGCTAGGAGTTTTCTCTGAAGGATCTCTCTTTGGAAGGTGATTACAGTGACCCAAGAAATACTGTGCAGAGCTCATTGTTCATATAGTGCCCACTGTTGGGCCTCTGCTCACTGAGGAGGCACTGGCTCTTTCCCAGTTAACTGGCTCTTTTCCAGCACATTTGAATTGGACGGCTCCAAGGCAGTATATACCGCATGGGATTGCTTTTATCTACCAAAGACATGCAGCCACAAAGGAATTTAGCAGAAGATACTCTGACTGTAGTAGTTGTATTTCTGCTGAGGGTGCCAGCCACTCTGGAGTTGCTGGAGTTGAAATCCTCTGGAGTTCAAGCATGATGAAACTGGACAATTAGGCTGAGAAAAGGAACAACTGTGTAACACATTACCTCAGATATAATGCAATGATAGCAAAGCAAACCAGAGCCAAATCTGGCAGCAAAGTGTATTTATTTTTCTTACAAGTGTTCTATACCTGCAATATTTCTCTGTTCAATTCAGCCCAGTGAGTTCACTGGTCCTAACTTAGGGTGGCTGTCTACTGAAAGAAGAAGTGAGCATTGGAGTTGCTTACAATCCTGTGGAGGGTGACCGAAGGGAAAACAAAGATCCAGGGCAATGGTGGGAAACTTCTTTTAGCCTGAGAGTTAATTGAATTTCAGAAACATTCTCAGGGGCCACATCCTGGTCAAAAGGGAAATAAAGTATGGTGGGGACAAAGTCATAAAATGTCAGCCTATTGTAGCCTAAAAGCCCTGAGTGCCAGGAAAGAAACCATGGGGTGGGGGGGCATTTCAGCCATGCAATGTGGAGGAAAAACTACCCCAAAGCTAGGAAATTAGTTGAAGGGGAAAGGGTGGGACCATGGTAAAAGACATGGCCTTCTCTGGAAACCACCATGCTTGATGTTCTCCAACTTTAAGCTAGGATGACATGGATCATATACCAGAGCTAGATTCAATCTTGACATATGGGACTCATCTTCACACAGACTGAAGGCCAGGACCAAGGAACTAAAGTCAAATGCTTTGAAGCTGTCTGCCCTAGGGACAAGCAAAGAGACACATCAATATTTTTTTTCTCCTATAATGTGATGTGATCTCAGCTGCATGCATACATCAATGTTTTTTTCTCCCAGGAAGAAATCACAGCATAAGGAACCCCTGGGGTTTCCACCCACCAAGTCATGAACAAAGAAATCCAGGTTAAAACATGCTGGAGATTCACAAACTCTTGAAAGCTTTGAAGTGGGTCTGGTACAAGCAACAGCCTTTTGCCACCTGCACAGCATCCATCACGCCCATCTTTCATTCTGGCTGGGAACTTTGCAGGTTTATGCACTTCAGATCAGTGCAAAATTTAGCTAATGAGAAGACCTCTGGAGGCTGCTGATGGTTTGGCTGCTATTGCTACTTTGGCTCCTGCCTCAGGCTGCTGACAGGGTCCTGAGGACCACATGCCTCCTGACCAGACCTTTCCCGCTCTGGAAGGATTATTACCAACCAGGGGATCTCCTTGTTGGTGGGAATCTACCCCTTGTTAGTGCTGTACCTTTAACCGAAGGTCTTAAAAAGCCTCCTCAAAACTTTGGTCACTCCTACACTAAGTAAGTTTCTAAGGAAGGGTCTCAGAGTAGAAACAGGGGTGCTCCAGTTTTACTCAGAAGTGCTGTTCCTTCATGTTTGCATCCCTGCTAATGCTGCATATGGCAGCTTCCCAGGTCAGAATCAACAGCCTCAAACATTACAGCATTTCCTTTGCCTTGAAATCTACCACATCGGCAAATGCTTCTCCATCCCCTGCAAAATTAGTCCCCTTTTTTCCAAAGTGTAGCAACACTGTCTGTGTGGAAGTCCAGACAACAGCTAGATTTCCTTCCAGTGTAAACCCCTGGTGTTCTCTCTGAGCAGGCAGAATTGACACAACCCTTTTTCAGACCTGTCAAGCATTCAGGGATTGTGTTGAGACTTTGGGCAAACCACATCCAACATTATCTCTCTCACTGCAGAAATTTACAAGTTATGAAGAATTACCAACATTTTCTGGCCTTGGCATTTGCCATCGGTGAGTTGAATGAGGATGCAGCACTCCTCCCCAATCTCACACTGGGCTTCTGTATCTATGACAACAATGAGAATGCAAGGAGGACCTTCCAAGCCAGCTTGTCCCTGCTCTCATCTTGAGGGCAGGTGGTCCCCAACTATAACTGTGGTGGGCAGGGGATGCTGCTCTCTGTCCTCGGAGGTCTCAGTGTCAGATCCTCAAGAGAGATGTCTCCCAACTGGGACCTCTACAAGATCCCCCAAGTAAGCAGATTAAGTTAGGGAGATGTGGGAGAGGCAAGACAGTTGCAGAAGGAGGCAGAGGCTTTACCAAGGCATTGCTGTGCTGTGAGGGATGAGCAACTTCACCAAATTCAGCACAAATTCTCTGTGTGGCTGATTCCCTTAATGACTTCGGACCATTAGTTTTGAAGGCTCTCACCTGGTTTGAACATGAGGGCTTCCTTGAGGAAGTCCTTGACTTGGCTACTCATGTGACAATTTTGGCCGTGATCACCACTTGAACTGGTTAAACACTGAGAACTATGAGAAAAACCATGCTGCATCCATCCATCATTCTCTTCACAGTGCCTGGCTGGTCAGCTCCGTGTGGGGAAAGAAAAGTGCAGTGTTGATGGAACAGTTGTGTCCTGTTTGTGTAGCTGGGAAGCAGATGTACATTGGGGTACTGCCTCTGATGACACTGGGAGCATAACTAAGACCCCCTGTTAGCCTGATGTTCCAATAATCAAGTGCAGCCAGCCAAATGCCCAGAATCCAGCCCTGGACCATGTTTTCCATGTTTTCCAATTTCTTTCCAAGAACCTCTCTCTGCAGCAAAATGGAGGCAAACCAGAATGTGCTCAAGACCTTTTTCCATCAACACCATTTGAGCTGGGGATGTTGGGACTTGTATTCCAAGTCATCTAAATGGCACTATGTTGGGGTGGACCACATTGCAGGGCTGCATGAATGCAGAAGAGAAAGACTTCTTTTAAAATCCCTGTCTTCCTACGGCTTGGTTATGGCCCACTCCATCCTTTTCTGACTGAGGAAAAGACAATTCCTTCCTTCTACCGCATTGACGTCTCTCAATGCCATGGCTTGGTCCAGCTGCTCCTGCATTTCCACTGGAACTGGACTGGGCTCTTCACTCAGGATGATGACTTGGGAGAAAATTTCATCCAGGCACTGAGTCCAATCCTTGCCCAAAATGACATCTGTGTAGAGTTAATTGAAAGGATCATACAGGAGAGCTTATTCAAGGATGTTCTACTTGTCTTTGCTCAAAAAAAGTTTAACAACTTTAAAATTAGGCTTTTGCATTGGAAGGCCGAAGTGGCCATTGTCTCTGGAAACTCAATAATTATAAAATGACTTACAGGACCATTTTATTCCAATGAAAAACACAGCAGCAGCTCCTTAGGGACAGTCTGGGTGCTGACTTCCCAGTGGGAATTTTCCACCTGGGTCTTGCCTGGAAATTGGGGGGATCTGAAATACTTCCATGGTGCTCTGTCCTTCAGAGTCCACACAGGTGATGTGCCAGGCTTTGAAGACTTCCTCCAAAATTTGGATCCATATCAACCCCAGGGAGATATCTTCCTCCAGGACTGGTGGGAACTTGTATTTTTCTGTCAGTTTCTGAAATCAGAAGAGACAGCTAAATTCCCAAGAAGAAACTGTACAGGGGAGGAGAAGATAGAAGATCTGCCAGACTTGGTGTTTGGACACAGGATGACCAGTCATAGCTACAGGGTGTACAACGCTGTCTATGCCGTGGCCCATGCATTACATGCCATGTCCACCTCTGCATCCAAACATGGGGTGGCAGGTGCTGATGAGAGGCTTCTGAATGTCCAGCCATGGCAGGTAACTTCCCTCCCTCAGTTTTGTTTCTCTCACAATAAGGAAAGATGGAACAGGTAGTGCAGTTCCCAGTGGCTTGTGAAGGGGCCTCTGGGATGTCCTCTTGGTCATCTGTACATATGCCAAGAGATGCATCCCACCTTCTTTCTTCTTCACTGTGAAGAAGCAACTGGCCAAACCACACCAGAACAAGCCAGTACAAGTGAAGATACTGAGCCTCTGTTGTAGCCCCTTTGAATCTTTGCTACCCAACCAGGCCAAATTTTTAAGCTCTCCAAGTACTTACTGGCACTGCAGAAAGGGCATCTCCAGAATTCACCTCTCTCAATGTGTGTTCCAGAACACCAGTTGCTTCCCATTCTTGAATGGACAGACTACTACATAGGTGTCTCTTTCACTGCAGGTCCTTGGCCCCTTGAGAGGCATCTGGTTCAACAACAGTGCTGGAGAGGAGGTCTCTTTGACCAAAGATAGCAAAAGACCAGGTAGCTATGAGATTGTTAACTGGGTCTTCTTCCCCAACGAGACTTCATCTTCAGTGAAGGTTGGATGGTCAGATGCTGGGGCTTCTCTAGGACAAGACTTCATGCTGAACACCAATGCCATTGTGTGGGCTACCAAGGTGGGGAATGAGCAAATGTTCAAGGAGTTGCAGGAGAATTAGAGAAATCATGAAGTGTTCTTGTTTTGCAACCAAACTATCCCTGCTGCAGAGAAAGAGATTGTGCTTTAGGGCAGAGGAAAAGGGTTCCAGAGGGAAAACCAGTTTGGTGCTATGAATGTGTCCATTGTCCAGAAGGGACTTTTTCCAATCAGACAGGTATCTTAATGTTTACCAACTGATTTTGCTTTCAGAACTTGCTGAGAGGGAGAAGAGCACCAGGGGTAGAGCATGGACAAAAAGAAATGTCCAGGATTCATTTTTAATATGGATAGGGGTTTAATTGTGGCTTTCCTAGCACTATGAATGTATAGTGAAACAACAATTAATAAGAAATGGAAGCAAACCAATAATAATCACCTTTATGGGGCTTGCTCGTCTATTGAGCTCATCTGTAGTTCTGCTTGTATGGAAGACCATGCAAAGAACCCTTTCCTCTCCATGTATCATGATTTGTTGTTGTATTTGTCTGTCTGTGTTTCATGCATAGATCCCATCTTTCTCCCAAGGGAGCCCTGATGGCAAGTCCAGCCTTCCTCCTCTCCAGTTCATCCTCATATCAGCCTGTGAGGTTATAAGACTAGGAGCCAATGACTGGTCTGATGTCAGTGTGGAACTTCATGGCAGAGAGGGGACTAGAGCCCACATCTTCCCAGTCCCAGTCCAACACTGTAACCACCAGTGTCATTCTATGAAAATGCTCTCTCTGACAATGGTAGACTCAAAGAATGGACACAGGTTCTCTTCCAAGCTCCCAGGATCATGATAGGCCAAATCAAATCCATATAGATCAGGTCAGGTGCATCAAGTTTCTATCCCTGTAAACAGAGGCCAGTGACTTGATCACAGCTTTTAGAGGACTTTTGCCCTATTCCAGGGCCACTGCTCTGAAAGAAATACCCTGAATTGTGCTGGTCCATGCCTTGAGAAATCACAGGCAACCAGCTCATAAATGTTCATTCAGTCCTGAAGTGGTGTACATGTGTGTGTGTAAATGTGTACATGCATGCATATTGTCATTGTGCTCATTGCATAATTATGGCAGCTCAGTTTTGTTGCTGAAAATATAATTCATACTGCAACACTTAAGCAATATATTGCCAGTGCACATAATTACCTATAAGACAATCCAAAGGAATTCAAAGTTATGCACTCCATTTTCAATAAGAGAAAGATGTTTGCATGGGTTTTAGCAAAATTTCATTCCTTCTTGATCGCAAAAACAGCAAATTGAAGAGTGCAACTGTATACAGATCTACTTAGGAGTATATCTGATCACTTTAAGTTAAATGAGTTTGTCTTTCCCTTTCAAAATGGTGGAAAGATTTCAAAACAAGCATAATCTGTTGAAATCATTAAGGGAAGAGGCAAACAAAGAGGAGGCATCTGTGATTTAGAAAACCCCTTAGAAATTGAAGTAGAATTCAGAGAAAGCTGAAGAACAGTTGGCAAGGAGCATCAGAAATTAGTTGTGTGAGCTGAAATCATAGAAACATAGAAACAGAACGAGTCAGAAGGGGCCTCCCAGGCCATCTAGGTCCTTGGTCAGTACATGATGGGTCACCTGCTCCTCTTTTGAGACACCCCAATGACTGTTGCTCATTCCAGATGCAGCTCACTGTGTTCAGTGCCCAGAAGAACAACATCCAAATGTGAAGCAGGATCAGTGCATCCCCAAGAAGATCCACTTCCTTTCCTACAAAGAGACACTGGGGATCACTTTAGCTTCTCCTGGGCTTTCCTTGTCGCTAATCACACTCCTGGTTCTTTCGACCATCATTAACTATCAGGAGACACCAATTGTCAGAGCCAACCATCGCAGTCTCACCTACATCCTCCTTAGTTCCCTCCTCCTTTGCTTCCTCTGCCCCTTCCTCTTCATTGGCAGGCCTATGAGGTTCACCTGTCTTCTCCAACAGGTGTCTTTTGGTGTGATCTTTTCTGTTGCTATTGCCACCATTTTGGCAAAGACAGTCACAGTGGTGCTGGCCTTCATGGCCACCAAGCCTGACAATATTGCAAGGAAGCTCTTGGGGAGACCTCTGACAACCTCGATTGTCTTTTGCTGTCCCCTCCTCCAGGCTGTGATTTGTGCTGTCTGGCTGCTGACCTCTCCCCCATTCCCAAACTCAGATTTCCACTCCTTGACTGGGGAAATCATTGTGCAATGCCATGAAGGCTCCTCTGTGATGTTTTACTGTGTCCTGGGTTACCTGGGCTCCCTGTCCCTCATCAGCTTCACGGTGGCTTTCCTAGCAAGGAAGTTACCTGGCAGCTTCAACAAAGCCAAGTTCATCACCTTCGGGATGCTGATGTTTTACAGTGTGTGGGTCTCCTTTGTGCCCACCTACCTGAGCACCAAGGGGAAGACCATGGTGGCTGTGGAGATCTTCTCCATCCTGGCCTCTGGGGCTGGCCTCCTGGGTTGCATCTTTCTCCCCAAATGCTACATTATTTTGCTGAGGCCCAATCTGAACACCAGGGATCATCTTGTAAGGAAAAGGTAATTAAGAACCTTAGCATTCTATTGTGGAAGTGGGAAAAGTTCTACCTCCAGATGCTTTGGATGTCAACTATAGAGTATCTATCCACACTGCCAAGAGTCAGAACTGCTGGGAGCTTCAGTTCAAAACATCTGGAGATCCTGTTTCTGTCTCCCTCTGCATGTGAATATTCCCTGAGGTATCATTGAAGGGTTTCCAGTGCAAATGCTAATGTTACTTATTACTCTGCTTTTATTTCTGCAGTTTTGTTATATTTCATATTTACCGGTCTTGTATTTCCAAATGGTTCCACATTTAGTTTAATGCATCTTGGAGTTATCACTACTAGAAAGCCATGCATACATGACTAAAAACATGGGTATTTCCATTTAACAGAGTTTACAGTTTCAAGATTTCCTGAATATCTCTTGCTTACCTCTTCTTCAAAAAGAGGCATCCCCATTTTTAAATATTAAGCAACTTGAGTTGAGTCCTGCAGGCAGCAAATTCTGGAGTTGAAGATCAGTTGCCACCAAAGCTGCCTTTGAGGCCTGTTCACCACACTGCCCTATGGGTATTGTAGTCGAACACATGTGGAGGGCACCTGCCTGCAGAAGGCTGACCCTCAAAACTGGTCATGCCCTTCCTGTCATAAGCTGGGGTTCCTCCTCTCACTTATGCAAAGCCTCAGACCTTCTTGTAAACTGTTCTTTATAGACCAAAGCCTTTTCCAAAAGCACAATCACCCAGAATGCATCTCTGAGCATGCACAGAGCAGTTCATTGAATTTCAGCTAGTATTCACCTCCAGGAACTCTCCTTATGAGTATGTGGGCACCATCTGTTAAGGAGGTGCCTTTTAGAATTGACCATGCCTCCTCTTTGCACAAAAACCCTCTAATTAGGCCACTCCCCTCTGCTGTTGTCACACCATGCAAGGATTGCCATTTTATTTGTCGTATTACTTTCCTACCTTTGTTTCCTCTTCCAAGGAAACCAGGGCAGCTTGCAAGGTTCTCCAACTCTCCTTTTTGTCTCACAACCACCATGTGATGAAGGTCAGTCTGAGAGGGAGTGGCTGTGCTCAAGTCACCCAGGGAGCTTCATGGCTGAGAGAGGGCTAGTCCCTGGACCTCCTAGGACCCCAGTGCAATAGTTCCAACACCTCATCTTGTCAGCTTTCTATACTTCTGTACTCATTTTTAACACATTCAAATGGATACATAATGTTTATACACCAGTACAAATAGTACGAGGGACGTTCAATGTATTCTCGGTATCAACATGAAGAAAAAGGAATAATAAATTGAAATAATTTTTATTTTTCAATGTAATCCCCCATAACTTCAATGCACTTACTACATCTAGAAATTAACTTTTCAATTCCCTGTAAAAAAAATACCCTTCCTCCTTGTCCAAAAAGTGTGCATTAATGGCCTCCTTGAGCTCTTCATCATTGGAAAATAGCTTTCCATGAAGATCTTTTTTTAAGTAGTAGTCATTGGGGGCCCGGTTTGGGCTATAGGGTGGGTGGTTTATTTCTTTGAAATCACAGTCTCTTACAGCAGCCTTCGAAACACACGCCGTGTGAATGGGTGCATTGTCATGAAGAAGCAACACACCTGCGGTCAGTTTTCCCCACCATTTTCCTTTAATTGCTTCTCTTAAATTATGCAGAGTGGTTGCGTAAGATGCTGCATTTATGGTTTCACCTTTTTTCATGTACTCGATCAATAAAATTCCCTTTGAGTCCCAAAACACTGTGGTCATGATTTTTCCAGCCAATGGAGTGACTTTGAATTTCTTTGGAGGGTCAGCACTTTTTTCATGCCACTGCATGGACTCCTGCTTGCTTTTAGGGTCATAGTGATGAACCCAAGTTTCATCTCCAGTAACAATCTGGTTGAAAATACTCGATGGATCTTCACCACAGAGCTCTAAAAACTCCCTACAGCACTCGACTCACACTTGTTTCTGAGGCACCATGAGCATTCACGGCACCCATCTTGCACAGACCTTTGAAAGATTAAGATGGTCATGAAAAATAGTAAATATGGTACCAACGGATAGGTTTGTCATCTCTGCTAACATTTCCATTTTTATTCGGGCATCTTCCAATACAAGTTTCTCATTTTTTTTCACATTTTCTTTTGTAGTGGCAGTAACTGGCCTGCCTGAGTGAGGGTCATCTTCAATGCTTTCTCTGCCTTTTTTAAATTCACTTGACCACTTTTGAACAGTAGATAATGAAGGTGCAGAGTCCTGGTAAAGGGCCACCATCTCTTTGTGAATGATGTTTTGACTTTTTCCTTGTTTTGTAAGGAACTTAATCACAGTGTGGTGCTCGATTTTCTTCAACATTGTCGCATCAGTCATCATGGTCGTCTTTCACTGAGGATTACTAGGGAACTAATGATTACACTTATTTGAAATTTTGCATGTATACCCTCAGATAGTGACATTAGCTAATGAAATAATTAAATTACCCACATCAATAGCAAATCAACCTGATACTGAGAATACATAGACCACCCCTCATACATTCTCTAAAACTAAGAAAAGAGCAGCAGTAAAACAAGATGAAACTCACAGGAGATAAGGGGAGCCTCTATGAACAAGCATCTTTTCAAGAGATGATCGAAGCTGAACACAGGTTCTTCCTCTTGAACCATATGTAGGACAGTTTCAGGGGGTGGGTGCCACTACCAAAAAGATCTGCTTACAAGCTGTTACCTGGCTATTTTAACATACTATAGCTTTCCAAAGATGCTATGATTTTATTAATTCTGTCCTTTTGGACATACTTGGGCTAAACTGTATACTTATTAACCTTTGGTGGTATTTACCTCTTTTGTGACTGTGGCATTACTAGATGTCCATTGTACTCATAAAATAATAAAGAAGCAAATGCTGTATTGTTCTGCTTCCATCTCCTCATCTTTATACCTGGTCCTGAATAGGAGCCTTCCATCCCTATACAATTCTGTTTAAAAGATGCATTTGGTCTATTTTATTGGCAAGTCCAATTAATTCTTTTGGGATCATGTCCCTTGTTACTTCTCTATTTTAGTACTAAACCCCCCCCCCATCCTGATTCATCACAATATTCATTTTCATTCCAACATGTTGTAAAGGAATAAATATACTGGCTTAGAACATCTAGCATTCTATTTGAACCTATTTGGAAACTAACACTTACACCATTATGCCAAAGCATACAACTAATATTCTGAGATAACGAGTTTTCCTTTGGGCTTTGTTGTCTCCCAAGTCAAATGTCATCAGTATTGATGCAGGAAATGTAACCAGTCTATAGTCAAGGCCAGCCCTGGATTGTCTGAAAGGATGTGCTGACTGAAACTGGAGAAAGAAAATAGGGATTCCCTTCCTGCTTTGTGGAACACCAGGATCCCCTTTTTGTTGAATGAGAGTGACAGAATGTGGACCTAGACAGAGCTTTGCTCTGATTGCACATGTACTTCTTATGTTGTTAGGACAGTGGGGAGGACTTCAGCAGGGACAACTGCCTTACCAATGGAAAGGTAGCAACTAGAACAGATAGGTATACAGAGAGATTCACCAGCCTCATGCTTCAATGGGATTGCAAGCATGGGTGGAATGAGAGAAGCATCTTGCAGGGAATTGAAGGACCAGGAACATGTGTGCACATATCCATCTGTTCTTTGCACAAAGAAATGTAGGGATCCTCATGCCTCTCTTGGCGTGCAGGGTGGGAGAGGAGTGCAAACAGTTTCCTTGATATCTTGGGAAAGAGGGGATTTGGCAGGATCCTCCTACCCTGAAAATGGGTTTCTGACTTGTCCCCAAGTGGGTGAAAGAGCTAAGCAAGGCTTTAAGTATGAGAGTATTTTTAAAGTCATTTTTGTGTGTGCACATACACTGTGGGGTGGAAATTTTACTTAAAAACAAACAAAGCCACAAGTCATGGTGTACCCTGTGGCAGCCCCTCCAGGTTGCCAGTGTGGGACTTTGAAGGGGGAGCTGGTGGCTGCACTTATGGGAAAGTGGGTGTCAGGGAATCTTGGATTAGCAGAATGGGAGAATGTATGCTCAGATCCACAAGGAAGACACCATGCTCAAACTGCAGCAGTTTATTGCAAGGTCACCCAGGCACCTCTCTGAAAGAGATAAAATACAACAATGCTGCCCAATAGCCAGAATACCTAACTGACTGCAAACTTCCAGAGCACAGAAACAGATTTTATAAGTTGTGGTGATGCACACAGTTTCTAGGCAGTGATGAAATTTTGAACTGATGAGAAGGCAAGGGAATAATACAGAAGTGTGTGGAACTTTAGGAAGGGCGTGGAACTGTATTTTCTTTTCCCAGAGAAGGAACTAGGAAAGAAAATCTTTCGGATGGGGAGGGGGAGTGAGGGCACTGCTGCCAGATTTCATATTAAAGGACATGCAAAAGCATATAATTTCATTTTAGGGTTTGTTTGGACTTTCCCAACAGTTGCTATGTGAGGAGGATGCTGGACTGGTGGTTGTCTTGGTCTGAGCCAGAGGCTTTTCTTCTGTCTGGAATTAACTCCTCTCCATCACCTGAGAATGTCCAAGTGAAAGAGCCTGGGGGATAAAAGAGAACCCCTGGTGCTCCATGGCATAAGTGCCAGGAGCTGGGACAATAATCCCCCTTGGTCTCCTGGGATGGAAGAGTGGCCAAGCAGACAGGAATGGAAGCACCACGATGCTGAACCACCAGTCCCAGCTGACAAAGCCTATCCAAAATGATACTATGAGTGATGGGATCTTAAGCCGCTCAGTAGTCAAAGGCAATCAGCCGATCTCACTTCATAGAGTTGACTCAGTCTTCATTTGGAAATGAAACCTGAAGAGTGATTAAAGTGGATCAAGATACTCTGTTTGGTTCAGGTGTGCCTAGGAGTGCTGTGCCCAGGAGAGGCAAAGAAAAGGAGCAAGACCAAAGAGGAGATGGAGGGCCTCCAATCAAGGAAGGTGAGGTCTTGAGGTTTTGAGTTGAGAACAGGAAAAGGAACAATAGAGAGGATGCACCTCAGGAGGCTCTGGTAAAACAGGAGCTTCTGAAATGAACCTTCTTTCAGCAAAGCTCATTTCATAGGATGACTGGGCTAGCTTCCATTCGTAAACAAAAACTGAAGAGTGATTAAAATGCATCAAAGTACTCCATTTGGTTCAGGAGTGCCTAGACCTGCCTAGAAAAACAAAGGCAGAAGAATGGGAGGAAGCCCAAGAGAAAATGGATGGCCTCTATCAAGGAGTTGCCTTGAGTTGACAAGAACCAGTTAGGGTGGAGAAGAACTGGCAGTTTAGGAGGGGAAGCATTCACAGGACTTCCAGAAGTCTGAGATGATTGACCACACAACAGGAACAATCAAGAAGATGCAGCTCAGGCACTGGTAAAAAAGGAGCATCTGAAACTTCAAAAGCCTGCTGTGAGCGTGCATTTGACTTGTACTGAATGGCATTCAGGCTATCCAGGCAAGCTGTCCTGAGCACAAGAAATAGAAAAGAATGGCAATGTCTCATCACCTCCTACTAACTGATGAGTGCAAAGATCAGCCTGCACACCCAGGTTTGCCATGGGAGTGTTTCCCTGCTGCATTTTAAACTTGGTTCCCCCATCAAGTTGGCAGGCAGAAACGAATGAAACCTCAGGTGATGGTGCACTCTATCCAACACTGCTCTTTCATTGCAGTTGCAGGAGGCTCCTTCCTCTGTATATATGGAGAAGCATGTGGGAATTCATCCCTGCCTCGCAGCATTCATGCTGTAGCTAGGCACGCTACGCTCAGCCAATAGTATTGTAATTTACCAGCCAATAGTATTGCAACTTACTCAGCTAATAGCATTGTACTTCACCTGTGTAACCATATAAGGCTTGTGACCATATATAGCAATAAGTATGCTTCCTGTTACCCGCGCCTGCGCATAAGCAATCAATAAGCCTTTGTGAATCCTGCGCTTGCGCACAATCAACTAGGGTGTTCACTGCTTTACTCGATGGCTATTGGATTACACAAGTATAAATGTATCAATCTGTGAAATAATAAAAAGGGCTGCTTGTGTTGACGCAGTAGAATTTTCTGCGAAGATCTTCTTTGTTCTCTCGAACAACCAACCAAGCATGCTTTAAAACTTATTCTTTGTCTGCAGTGTTTTATTTCTCTCTCTGAACTCTCTCGCACCGATTGTCAGAGCAGGCACTCCGACAGAAGCAAGTGGGGAGGGGATCAGGATGTGAGCATTCCCAGCGAAGCCATATGGGCCAGGTTTCATGACACTGGCCACATTACAGAGAAATGACTGTATCCACTTCATTGAAGAGCCTGACATATCACAATGATTGTCACTCAGTGACAGGTCTTTCAGGTGGACCATCTGAAAGGTGTCTGCATGTCCTTCAGACATCACAGCCATTCCATCCACAGGTGTCCCTGTGTCACTACTACATGGAGCCACCCCTCCCTTTCTGAGCCAACAATGTTGCTAATTTTGGCCCAGGCCTGGTCTCCTTCTAGGCTGATGGGGCATTAATTTCCATAGTTCAAGCGGCAGAAAGGGACAGTGAATTCCCAAAGGTCCACACAGAAGGTAAGAGTGATGCAAACCTCTATCGACGAACTGATTTTTAAAAAGATCTTGGACTGTGCCAAAATGGACAGATTGACTTTGTCTCTGAAGGAGAAAGAAGATACAGACTTCTATCAAACTTGGAATTCCTTTTACTATTGGCTAGAGAAACGGGACTATGCATAGACTTAAATATGCTTATGGATTACCATAAAAAGAAAAAATATGGGGGGCTGACCCTTCTGATGTTTTTGATGATTGATGATTTTTTTAGTTTTTTTTTTCCTGTTAGGTTTGTTAATTAGTAGAAAATAATAATAAAAGTTATTTAAAAAAAAAGAGTGAGGCAAACCTCTTGTTCTGCCTCCAGGTCTCTTGGGTTCTGCTTATTTTTCTCCCTGGTAATTATGGAAAGTTCTTGAATTCCACAGGGGTTTCCATCCAGCAAGTCAATAACAAAGAAATCCCCGAGAAAGCCTGCTGAATACAAAAGTGCCCTGAGCTCTTTGGTATGGGGCTGCAGCCTCATGTGACATCTGGCTGCCTGCCCCTCTCTTCCAGGGATCACCTCCCTTTTCCAGTGATGACTGTCCTGCTCTCTCTGCTGCTTTGGCTCCTGCCTCAGACCACTCAGAAGATGACACGAGGGAGGTTTATGCAGCCAACAGACTATTACAGGCCGGGAGACCTGATTGTTGGTGGGAATTTACTACTTGGCAGATATTCCTATACAGAGCAAAAAAAGTTTCATACATCAAAACGAATGATCCTCAGTGTTAATAGACTGTAGGTTTCCCTTAAAGGGATCTGGGATGCATGTGTGTGCATTTGCTTTCACTCCGGGGCGGTATTCCAGGGAGGTGTGTCAGGGGTGCTGCTCAAGAGGACATGTTACGCATGAGAATAGGAGAGCCTTAACAGGTGGGTTCTTGACCAAAACAGAGAGCCAGATTGGAAATCTCTTCATGGGTCTTGTCCTAAGGAACTAGAGCAAGCAGCAGAGTGAGAGGGAACCAGCAGCTTGTTCTTGTGCTGAAAATCACTGTAAAATGAAAGGCTGTCCTGCCATCCCTGCCCCAAGCAGACTACTTTGGGGTAAGCTTGACTGGGTTTCTGAGGTGAAGACCCCAGGCTCATTTTAACTTTCACGCTCAGAAGAGTATGCGAAGCTCAGATTTAATTAGATGAATGCCTTTGTCTTTCAAGTAACATGCAGGTTCCAGATGGAAGACCTCAAGCAGCTCATGCAAATGATGCAGATGAGCTGGAGATCGGCTCCTTCTCTTCCTTGAACCCCAAAGGTCATTTGACCCACAATGCCCAGCATTCTCGGCCAGATCCTGTGCAAATCTGGAGATCCCCCAGCTGCGTTCACTGGGCAATTCCAGACGGCAGATGGGAGGCTTTTGCATGCAGGAATCTTGGGGTGGGTGTCACAGCTGCACAACAAGGGGCTTTGCTAATCAGAACTGAGATAGTTAATTGTCATTCAGTTCTATATTTCTTGCATGAAACAACCCTTGTACAACACACAGCAAATATTCTGAAATAGAGAACAAATTTAAGAATAACAGAGACACTTCATTTTTGAGGAAGTTCCCAAAAGGGGACACAAAGGAAAACTCTGTCCTCAGTTACCCTTTCTGCTCTTCTCCTAAAATAAGTGCAGCTTCTTTCCTCACCAAGGCAGCAAACTGCTCCCCCAATCTAAAAATTATCTTTCCTGGTTAATATTAGTCGTCTAGCCTAAAATATCCTCTAAGCTATAAGATGGGGCATTTGCTTTGTAACTACTTGGAGGTGGACCTTATGAAAATTAAGAGGCAGCCAGAGAGCGTTCCTTTTTGTGGAGAGAACCTGCATTAATCTAGTTCAGTCTCTCCTGCTATGGGTGTCAGGGGGTTGCCTTTTCTTGATGCTGAAGTGTGTGAAGCTCATTCTCCCTTGGCCTTTTTGAAAAAACAACTGCATGGTGCTAGTTCTCATTGCTCTGCAACAAGGGCTATTTCAAACAGCATCACCATGCTGGGGTAGATAGGCAATCCTCTCAAGGTCAGTATCTAGCAGGGCTTCTCTGGGGAAGCAATGGGGTCTCTCTCTCTCTCTCCTTCTCTCCCCCACCCTCCCAGGATTACCTATCCATGTCAAGGGAGAATTTGCAGTTGAAGGAGTTGCTCGGTCATGCATGTAAAAATAAAAGGATTCTAGCCTGTGCAGGCACAGTCGGGAGCGATTTTACATCCTCTCATTGCTTTAGTGCACTTGAATTCACTGTGTCTGCATTGAGAAGGAGCTGCAGTCCAGAGGTCTTCCCAAGTGCTCCCTGGAAATGCCAGGATTGCTCCTGACACCCCCTGCATGAGAAGCGGGGCCCCCCGCCTGTCTCATGGTCCTTTTCTTGTTGAGTTCTGGTTCATTGAGCAAAAGGTGAGTCAGCTTTAAAAGAAGTTTGGGAATGCACAGATGGTTCCTGAAATTACATTTGCTTGGGAACGGCCCTGGTGAATTCCTAGAGGACAAATGATGGAGGGTGGGGGGTCTCCAGCCTGATCTCTAGGGGGAAGTTTTATTCTAGGAGGCTTTTTAGGTAGATGGGGGGGTGGGGGGGAAGGAAGGTAGATGCTTGTGTTCCTTTCTTCCTTGTAGTGTGTCCCATAATCACCATGGCTGCTCTTGATACTTAGATATCTGGTTTTTAAGATGGATGTGATCCTTCTTAGTAACTCTTCATTCCTTCTGAAATCATCAAGTGTATCAATGGAAGCTTCTACCACAACAATCATCCTTGTTTTCAAAATGCCACTGCTACCTAGTGTATTTAACTTGCAGGACAATCCTAGCTTCAGTACAGATCCTGCTAACTCCACTGGATTCACAGAATCTTGGAATCACAGAAGCGTAGAATTGCAAGGAGCCAGAAGGCCATCGGTCCATCACCCTGCTATTTCAGGACACTAAGATATCCAATGCATTTAGATGACTGTCCAATCACTTTTTCGGTGTCTCCAGTGAGGGAGAGCCCACAACTTCACCTGGTAATAGGTTCCATCATTGTACTGCTCTGACAGTGTGGAAATTCTTCCTGGTGTTTCTTCTAAATCTTGTTTCTTTTAACTTGAGTCTGTTATTCCATGTCCTGCCCTCTGGAATGGATGAGATCTTGCCCATCCTCTTTGTGACAGCCTTTTAGGTACTTGTATAGTGCGATCATATCTCCCCTCAGTCTTCTCTTCTCCAGGCTAAACAGAGTTTATGCGGAGTTCTCTCAATGTTTTCTCCTAGGGCTTTTGTTTCCAGTCTCTGGACCATTCTTTTTCCCCTCCTTTGAACCCCTGCCAGCCTTTCTGCATCTCTTTATAGCTTAGGTGGCCAGAATTGGACACAGGACTCTAACTGGCACTGAACTTTGGGGAACTAGTACTTCACATGGTTCAAAAGTGATACTTGAGATAATGTAGTGCAAAAAACCATTTACTCTTAACAGCTGCATCATATTGTCAGCTCATATTTTGCTTGGGATCTACAACAATCCCAGGATCCTTATTTTTTGCAGTATTTTTGAGGCAATGTTCCCCATATTGTAGCAGTGTGTTTGGTATCTTGTCCCTAACTGAAGGACTTGGCATTTGTCCCTCCTCAATTTCATAAAGTTGTTCTCTGCATCTCACCTCTGTCATCCAGGGTATTCTCTATTCCACTTAGCAAGGTGTCGTCTGCATATTTAATTTTCTTCCTGTTCGTTTCCTCATCTGAACCATTACAAAAAATGTTGAAGAGTTTTAGACCCAGAAGAAAACCCTGCAGAACCCCACTTGTCACCTCTCCCCAGTCCAAGAATGCATATTGATAAGCACTCTTTGATTGTCTATCTTGCAGTTAATTGTGGATCCACATAATGCTAATGAGGATGTCATGGGGCACTTTGTCAAAGGCTTTGCTAAAGTCTAGATAATTTCCACTGCATCCCCACTGTCCATTTTGGAAATTTATCCAGACAAAATTGAAATCAGGTTTGTGTGGCAGGATTTGTTTTTGAGACATCCATGTTGACTTCTAGTAATCTCTGCATTGTTTTCAATGCCTTTGTGGACTGATTACTGTATAATTTGCTACAGGATTGTTCCATGGATTGATGCCAGAGTGACTGGTCTGCAGCTCCTGGTTTCTTCTTGTTTTCCTTTCTTAAAGGAAGGGGTAGCATTAACTATTTGCCAGTCATCTAGAAATTCCGCTGTTCCCCCTGATTTCTCAAAGATAACAGAACTGTTCTTCTAGTTCTTCTGCCAGATCCTTTATCATGCTAGGATGGAGTTCCTTGGGCCCTGGAGATCTGAACTCATTCAGTCCATGTAGATGATCCTTGATCAATTGCCTGTCGAACCTGGGCTGCCCTCCTGCCATCTCAGCTGATATTTCCCTTCATCAGAAAGGTCAGGGATCTTCTTTGGGGAGAAGACTGAACCAATGTAGGACCTGGGCAGTTCTGCCTTTTTTTCTTTTGGTATAGTTTTACCTTCCATATTAAGTAATTTAACCCTGTTTCAGTCCTCTGTATTTTCCTTTGGACAGATCTGAAGAAGGCTTTTTTGTTGCTTTAGCATCACTCACTAACCTCAGTTCATTTCTAGCTTAGCCTTCCTGATGCCTTCCCTGCAATCTCGTGCCACCTGCCTGCATTTGTCCTGAGCGGTCTGGCATTCCTTCCACATCCTGTACATGTTCTTTTCTGTTTCCAGATAATCTCATAGCTTTTTCTGAAGCTAAATGTGCTACCTCTGTTGTTTTCTAGACATTCTTATTGTTGGAATTATTTGAAATTGTGCCTGAATCAATTCTTTTTTTCTTTTTCTTTTTAAATATCCCACACTTCTTGGGCATATTTTTCCTTAGACATGGCTTGCCATTACTATCCTGAATTGGTTCAAGTTGGCTCTTCTGAAATTCAGGGTACATGTTTGGCTACCTTTAGTTTTAGTTTCCCTATTTTAGTCCTCCCTGCCATTCCCTGCCACCTGCCTGCATTTGTCCTGTGCTACCTGGCCTTCCTTCCACTTCTTCTACATGTTCTTTCTTGCTCTCAGATAATCTCTTGGCACCTTCTTCTTCTTGGAATGATTAGAACTTCTCCCTGAAGCATTAAAAAAAAAAAAAAAAAGATATCCCACTTTTCTCTCAAGAGTGGCTTGCCATTATTGGCCCAAATTGGTTAACATTGACTTTCTAGAAATACAGGGCACCTATTTTAATTTCCTTATTCTTGTCCAGGGCTTTGGTGCATTGGACTACACCATGGCTGCACTGAGAAGTTGCTGCAGACCAGGGACTGAGGGAGGGTCTTCCCAAGCTTTAACTGGAGATGTCAGGACTGATCCTGGCACCCCCTGTATGGGAAGCAGGGCCTTCACCTGCTCCATGGTCCTTCCCTTAATGAGATCTGGATCATTGTGCAAAAAGCGATGTCTTCACTGAAAGAGTTTGAGTTGCACTAATGGTTGCTGGATTTAAGGTTGCTTGGAAAAAGCTCAGCTGAATTTCTGGAGGACAGAAGTAGGCTCATCAGCCTGATACCTACAGAGAGATTCCATTCTAGGAGACTAAAAAACCTTTTTATTTAATCGCTATTTTAAAAATAGCGATTGATCGTTGAACAGTTGCTCTTTTTGTTTTCAGTTTTTTGTTCTTATGTAATCTTTTATTGAATTTGTTATTTATAAAGATTATTTTATTGTTTTTAATTGTATGTATTGTGAGCCACCCTGAGATGCCAAGGCATGTGGTGATGGCATACAAAAGTTTTAAATAAATAAAAAATAAATATCTAAGTAAAAGAGTGGGGTAGAAGGAGGTAACCTTTTGCATTCACCTCTTCCTTGTGGGGTTCCCCATAATCTCTTTGGCCAACTATGGGAGATACCCTTTGCTGTCCTGGATGCAAACAATTTCTTTGCAGTCTTCTTTCTCCTGTGTTTTCCTTTGACAAATTATTGAAGGAGGTATGTTTAATAAAGGTTGTTCACACCAAGATGTCCTTGGGGGAAAGGATCCTGGAACATTTTTCTTGAAGAAAAAAAATGTCACCTGTTCATTGCTTATCCTTACCAGTGTCCTGATATTGCTCTCACCATGACAGGACAGTAATCAGGAACTACCAGCATATCCTGGCTTTGGTGTTTGCCATCACTGAGATCAACAAGGATCCAGCCCTCCTTCCCAACACAACACTTGGCTTCCGCATCTATGAGCATGAAGACCTGGTCACAACAATGCAGGAGAACAACATCCTCTTGCTGTCTCCACGGGAGAGACCAATTCCCAATTACACATGTGACAAGCACAGTCAACTAATCTCCATCATACAGGATTTTGACTCCAGATCAGACATAGCAGCCTTAATGGGCACCTTCAAGATCCCAGAGGTGAATGCATTCATCTGGAGATGGGTGTGAGTGACCTGCAGAGAGAAGGGCCAACTCTGGGAACAGATTCATCCCTGAAGTGGGTGCTTTTCTTCAATTCTGGATGACGGGGCAGGGGCCTCCTCATCTGGTGAGACCATAATATAGCCACCTTAAATGAGGCTAAGAATGAATCTTTGGAGAGTCTTGGGTGACAAATCACAGCTAACAGTGGGTCTGTCTTACTGAGATGACCAATTGAGAGAAATATCAGGTATTCCTGATATAAAGACAGATCTCCCCACCACCACCATTTTATGCGCCCTTTTTTATTAGGACACATACTGGAACCATTTCCACCCAATACTGCCACTGGAGACCAGCCCTGAAGTCCCAAAGCTTTGCATATGCATACAGTGAGATGTACTCTTGGAATTGGAACTGATCTTTTTCCTGCCATGGGTAGTCCTTCTGCCAGGGCTTGGTCCATTCTGTTCCAAAGCTCAATGGTGCATCAGGCTAGAGAGAGGGCTAACTGAAAGCTTCTGTTTAAATTTATGGATCCCAGCTGAAAGAGGGATGCCTTTCCTGGGATAGTACTCCATATATTTCAAGTCATGGCAACTAAAGGGGGGAAGTTTAGTACACACACGCACACACAAAGCATTCTTGTTTTCAAAATGCAACCAAAAAGCATTCTGAAAGATTAAGAGATGAAGCAAAGAAATTCCTGGTAAACTGGTTGTTCCATTATGTTTAGGGCAAAGGCAATGTATCCCTCTTTTACTTGCAGATTAATACCCAAGAAATTCCTCGGTATGAGGGCTTAGTCTGGCTGCTGCAGCATTTCCACTGGAACTGGATGGGGCTGCTTGTTCAGAGGGATGGCCATGGCAAGCGTTTCCTCCAGGCACTGACACCCCTACTGCAGTGGAAGGACATCTGTGTGGCCTTCACTGAAATGTTCTCACCAATGGATGCTGCACATGTGCATGGAATAAAAACGGGATACATTCCTCACATGTGGTTGCAAACAGAAGTAATAGTTTTCTTTGGAGACAACTCTGCAACACTACAGTTAATGTTGCGGCTATATATTCATAAAGAAAATACAAAGATCCCATTTCAGAAGGTTTGGATCCTGACCTCCCATTCAGAATTAGAAGCAAGTGCAAATTCTGAATATAGAATGATTTTAAAGACACTTTATGGAGCATTGCTCTTCAGAGCCCATGCAGGTGATGTTCCAGCATTCAGGGCTTTTTTCCTGGCTTTAGATCCATTCCACCCTCAAGGGGACATCTTTCTTCATGAGTGGTGGGAATATGCATTTCGGTGTCACTTTCTGAGATCAGGAAAAACTCCAGAGTCAGAACGAACATGTACAGGGAGGGAGATGAAGATGAAATCCAGCAATTTCCGGTTTGAATTGGGCCTGTCCAGCCACAGCTACAACATCTACAATGCCGTCTATTCTGTGGCATATGCACTACATGCCCTGTACTCATCTGGAGTGAAATATTCACTAAGGGGAGAATGGAAGCAGCTTCTGAAAATTCAACCATGGCAGGTAATGTCCACAATCAGATGTCATGAACTTAACCAAGGAGCCCTGCTGGTTTCTCAGTCAACAATCCTGGAGGGAGAGGCTGGTGTGCGAGAAAGGGAAATCAGGAGAAATTTTCGTTGTGGATTTATCTTCATGGATGCAATTTCCCTGAATAGACATTCAAAAGTTCGCAAGGCTTAGCAGGGATTGGTGGAACTCATGGAATACTTATCATATCCAAATTGTACGTATTGTGAATGGAGGAAGCATTCAGTCTCAGATATGTAGATTCAGTTTAATAAACTTATGCTGAATAGCAGGGGGCCTGCCCACTGAGAATGTTCCTTCTTGCTACCAGCAGAAGAACTGACATGCTACACTCCAGGCTGCTTGGAGAAAAAGTTTTCCAGCTCCATTTTCATTGTATAAGAGCTGCGGTAGGAAGTAGACAGCAGGGCACCATGCCAAAATCATTTCGCAAAGCCTAAAAGAGTAGATATCACCAAAAAGGGCTGCATCTAACAAATAAAGTTCACAATAGAATAATGAAGGGGGAAAAAAATCTCTGAATAGGAAGGGACCAGAGTACATTGGGTAACATTTCCACTTACTGTCACCTTTTCTGAATATTTCTGCACTTTCAGATACTTCAGCCAATGAGGAATGTCCAGTTTAACAACAGTGCTGGGGAGGAAGTTTCTTTCAATGAAAAAGACAGGAGATATGAGATCCTGAACTGGATCTTGTCTCCAAATGAAACTTTGTACCCTGTGAAGATTGGATGGATTGATCATGGCGCTCCCCCAAGCCAAGACTTTTCCATCAACTCTGCAGCAATTGTGTGGGCAAAGAAGGTGGGGCTGGTATGGGTCATATGGGTCACGGAAGCAGGGGCATGGCACAATTTCTCTCTTTCAGAAAATATGCTGTGCTTCTTTTTGAGACCTAAGTACTGCTGAATGTTGGGAACTGGGATGTCATTGTCCACTTTCAAAGGACAACCTTTGTTCACCAAAAATCCCACTTTGTCTCAGTGCACACTCCAGGGAGGTTTAAAGGATATCCCATGCCTATATTCTTGCAGAGGTCCTGGCAGTGATAGTCAAGAAGGGCCATGATGGACCTAGGTTTGGACCAAAAGAAGACATGCTCCAAAGATCCTGCTTCTGGCTCAGAAGAGATTTAATATGAGCCCCTGCCCCAGTGTTGTTGGGGAAGCTGCATGCATGCAGAAACATTTCATTCCACATAGATTGACGGCACCATCCTCCAAGCAGTGCAGAACTCATGCTAAGGAATGTCTGTTGAGTAGCCGTTGAGGTCATTTCACCCTACCAAGCAGTCTTTGCTTCTTTCCATTGTAGACAAGGCCTGATGCAAGGTGTGTGGAGAGCTGCAGTCCAGGGTACTGGAGAAGAGTCCTGGAGGGGAAGCCAGTTTGCTGCTACATATGTGAACTTTGTGCAGCAGGGATGTTTTCCACCTCTACAGGTACTTCAAAGATTAAGAGCCATGCATCCATGCAGAATATGATGAAATAAGGGTGATGTGGGGGAAAGAAGGCTCAAGGAAAGCAGAATGTTGGAAGATTTTATCCCTGCTATATATGGCAGACCTCTGTGCTTTTCAGGTTTACAAAGTCTTCAAAATTTCCAGAAGGTTTCTTCTTTGTACATAGTACAACATTTTGCCTGGTAGCTTCTGAATGCCTTTATATACACAGCCTTTTCCATCCTTGTATGACCTCATGCTTCCGAAGTACCTGCTTCTCGTTTTGCTCGGTTTACATGAGATCTAAAGGTGTCTGGCCAAAATTCTGACTCAGGCAGCTGCTGGGTCCCACTTGCAACATTCCTGCTACACTGCAGGAATTTACGACAACCTAAACCAGATCGACCCTTTTTTCAGTTGTTGTTTCTGGAGCCTGGGATCCAGCCTCAGCACACACAGATTGCAGGGATCAGTGCCCAACAATGACAGAAATTGAGCTTAATAAGCCTACTTTAGCTAGTGTGTGAATTCAGCTAACAGTGTAGGTGACAGATTTTAGCAATTACCTATGTTCATTTCTGGATAAAGAATAGTCTCAAGAGAAAAGACTGACCATGAATGTTATACAAGTTTTTCGAGATGGGGATATTTTTAATTTTTTGTACATATGACCCATTTCCCAAAGCCTATTTAAAGGGTGCAAATTACGGTATGGAAAAAAAATTTCCACATCTTTACTGAGGGTGGGATTTGCCCCCAGATAAAATAGTTCTGTGTCCTGGTTGAGATTGTTTCACAGCTATTGCTTGTTTCAGATGCAGCTCACTGTGCTCCATGCCCACAAGATCAGCACCCAAACAAGAACCACGAACTGTGCATCCCCAAGAAGATCCACTTCCTTTCCAATGAAGAGACACTTGGTATCCTTTTAATTTCTCTGGTTCTTTTCCTTTTTCTCAGCACATCGACTGTGCTGGCAACATTCATTAAATATCACAACACACCCATTGTCAAAGCCAACAATCGAGAACTCACCTATGTCCTCCTCATCTCCCTCCTGCTCTGCTTCCTCTGCTCCTTCTTCTTCATCGGTCGACCCACACAGGTCACCTGTCTTCTGCGACAAGCTGCTTTTGGCATCACCTTTTCTCTTGCAGTTTCTTCTGTGTTGGCAAAAACCATCATGGTTGTCTTAGTCTTTATGGCCACCAGGCCAGGAAAAATGGCAAGTTGGCTCTTGGGGAGACCACTGACCACCTCCATTGTGCTGATCTGTCCCTTCATCCAAACTGTGATCTGTGTTGTCTGGTGTCTGACCTGTCCTCCATTCTCCAACTTGGACTTCTATTCCCTGTCTGGAGAGATCATTGTGGAATGCAATGAAGGCTCCATCACTATGTTTTACATTGTGATGGCTTACATGGGCTTCCTTGCTCTTCTCAGCTTCAGTGTGGCTTTCCTGGCCAGGAAGCTGCCTGACAGCTTCAATGAAGCCAAGTTCATCACCTTCAGCATGCTGGTATTCTGCAGTGTATGGATCTCCTTTGTACCCACCTACCTGAGCACCAAGGGGAAGTATGCAGTGGCCGTGGAGATCTTCTCCATCTTGGCCTCTGGGGCTGGTCTCCTGGGATGCATCTTT